>NC_133014.1:5630108-5933099 GCF_048564905.1 Vicugna pacos | reverse complement strand
AAGGAGGATGAAAACACGACGCATAGTGAGGATATAAATCAATCAACAGAAACAGACCCAGAAATGACAAGATGATAGAATTAGTTGATGAAGCAAACAGTTCATATAACTGTTTAAAATGTCCGAGAAGGAAAAGATTGAATCTGTTACGTAGAGACAAGGGAGATATAAAAAAGACACAAGTGGGAATTCTAGAGATGAACAGTACACTGGGTGGAATTAACAGCAGATTAGGCATTGCAGAAGAAAAAAGGCGTTAAGTACAAAGATGACCACTGGCACAAAAATATGAACCTTTCTAAATCCCCAAAATATTTAAACAAGAGTAAAGAATGCACATCTTGTAGAAAAATAAAGCACAACTAATAAAATACACATCATTATAAAACATTATAATGAGTTAAGATTATACATATCAGCTACATCAATAAACACAAATGAGTTTAACTCACTAGTTAAAAGAACAAGACTTTGACTTTGGGTAAAAGAACTAGACCCAAAGTAATAATTCAGCTTCCCTCATACAAACAAGAAACCTACTCATACATATTTTAAGTTTTTCTAAAAATGAAAGATAGACAAAGGTGTATCACACGAACGGAAAAATAAAAGAAAAAAAAGAAGTGCAAAGGATCAAGACTGAGTGCTATTCTTACAGTTACTTATTTTGTATTAACGGTATTTTGAGTTTTTCAAGTCAACCAATAGACGTATAAAGCTGCTCTAGATTTGTGTATGGCAACACTGCCTTTTTTATGGGTTGACTGAGTATAATAACTAGAGCTACTACTTAAAGAATGGTTCTGATATGCCAGGCACAGTGCTAAGAGGGTTTTACTCACACATCTCATTTAGTCTTCAAAACAACCCTATGGCACATATGTATTATTATTCCCACTTTACTCTTGATAAAATGAAAGGTTGGAGAGCCTAGGTCATCCAAGGTCACATGCTAGTAAGTGGTGTAGCCAGTCTTTAAGCTCAAGTCTGTTTGAGTCCATTGCCCTGGACTCAGCCAGTACATACTCCACGCTGCCTTATTTTTTTATTAGGTCCTGATGAGGTGTCTGAAAAATACTGACAGAATGCATATTAAGTTTTATGTCAAATACAGAAATATACCAATTGGAACAAATAAAATACCATTCACCTTAGAAAAGACTTCAAAAGGTCTTTCCTCTTTACCTTTTCTATTGTTACTAAAGACAACCTATCAGAAGAAAGGGGCTGATTTACATTAACCAACCATTGCAACAGAGGTTATTATATAAAGCAAACAGTTACTTTAGGACCCTAAACTAATGAGACCACTACTTTATATGTATGTATCTATATTTCTCTCTCTGTGTATCTCCCATCTAGTTTTTCTTTGGGCATATAATGAGCAGGTAATTGATATATTTCCCTAAAACAATTTGATGTTGTTATAAACTTGCTCTACTTCTGAACCGTACAATTTTCATGGGTGATGGCGCCCAGGGTAAATCGTATTTGTATCCTAGACCTGAGGGGTATGAATATGCTGATGCACTAAAACATACACAGCAACAAGCGTTGACAAGGTTGTAATCATATTAATTTAAATAGGTAATATCTCCATTCACATAGGAATAGTATCGACTTTATTTTTATCTGGATTTAATTCCCTAAAAATTCTACCAATGCATATAATGAGAATGTCAGGCCTTAGCAACTGTGTGGGATAATAAGCATTATGCTAAGCTGCCAAGTTTGGGGGAAATTTGTTACACAGTCACAATCTTAATCACAGATACAATCTGAATCAACTAAGTATACTGTATGGAAATGGTTGATCGCCATGCCAGGGCAGCCCGAAACTTACCAAGTAGTTCTGATTAAATCAACAGATAATAAATGGCCGGAGACAGAAGGTCTCATGGCTTATAGAACAGTGCCTTGAAATACAGCTTCGTCAGTGATATGAAGCATTTACTCATCACTGCCCCCTAGGGAGGGAGCTGCTAAATCTGGGTGTAGGGAAAGTTAGCTGCATTCTCTGCTGGAGAATAAAGACGATCTTGTTTGCCTGTCTCTGAATTCAGGTAACTCCTTCCAATCCATTCTACTCTTTTGGTCTATCTGAATGCCCATGAAACAACTCTGAATAATAATGCGGCTTCCCCAGTGGCTGGGGGGAGACTAGGGAGCCCCCTGGTCGTGCAGTGGAAACATTTGGGTCTTTGGATACTGTCCTAGCTCACTCAGCCAAAGGCCATGAGCACAAACCCCAAGTCCAACAAAGTCAGGTTTGCTGGCTTCAGGAAAGGGAGACTGCATTCCAGCAGAGCTGTGGGCATTTCACCAACGAAAGAAAGAGATAAGGCTATTACAGGATTTGGGGGAAGGGAGCTTAGGTAAGATATAAATGAAGCAATGTTTGGATAGCCTCAAGGCAGACAAGGGTCAGCTTTGGGTCTAAACTGCAAAGTGGACTCAGGGCCCTGACAAGTTCAAGTTTAAAATACAATGTCTTTTCTAGAAAGCCCTTTGGAGCCTGCATCTGTGTTGGAAATCAAGGCTGCTTCGCTATGTCAAAGACGTAGATCCCCCAGGCAAAGTGGAATGCTTCATTCTTACCATAAGCAGACAGGGTTGGGGTCCCGGAGGAAAACAATCAGGCGTAGCTTTCTGGCACAAGAGAAGCCATCTTGGCCTAAGCCATTTTGTGCTCTAAGCCTGGCCACAACACTTGCCCGTGTACAGGTCTCAGCAATAATCATCATCTTTTTGGGGGGTAGTTTTTATTTTTATTTTTTATTTTTTTCACTGGGGTCCAGAGGCTACCGAAATAAGTGTAAGTGGGAGGTGGTCTGGGGGAGGGCAGAGTGGGGAGCCCTTGATGGGCTCGCACAGCTGCCAGGAAGGATCCGTCACGTCTCTCGCAGGCACATAGTCACAGTGTCAGTCCACAAGGTGCCGTCACCACCTTCTGGACCCAAGCGCCGCTTCCGGGGGATGTCTCTCAAGGTGACAGAGGAAAAGTCCTGGGGCACCTTCATCCTGTGTGGCTGCACAGAAGGGAACAGCTCACGGATGATCACCTCTGAAGGCAGCCGAGGCACGGACGCCACCTGGAGGCCAGACACGGTGGGCAGGCTCACACCACCATGCATCGGCCCTCACCTTTAGGAAGTTGCTGAAGTCGTGCTCAGGGCTGGGGTCGGGATGCACACCCAGGCGGATGCCCGGTAGGTAGCCGATCTGGGTGGTGGGGGGCCTTGTAAGTTTGTTGCTGGGATTCCACACCTTGGGCCGCCTGCCAGTGAGCTGCTTGCTGATGGCAGCAGGCGTCACTGAGGGCGGCTTGGGCCCCATCTGTATCAGGCGTTCCTTCCGGGAGAGGTGGAAGCCCTTGGGGGTCCCCGCGCGTGGGGGTCTTGGAGAGGGCGATGGCCTGGGGTGGGGTATGGGGCTCTTGCTGAGTGTTGTGGACCAGGGATTGGCCTTGCGGCTGCTGCTTGCAAAGGAGCCACTTCTCGAAATTAGCTTCTCTCAAAATTTGCTTCTTTTTTTGATCCTCAGCCAGGAAGTCCTGCTTCATGAGGGCCAGCTGGTCCTTGAGACTCTTCAGTTTCCCCATCTCACAGACAGTCTTTCTTGTCCTTTTTCCACATGGCATCCTTCAAGAACCGGATATAGTCGCGGTGGTTCCATATTTTGCAGTAGTCCATGGGCTTGCAGCCCATGGCATCTGGGGCGTGGACATTGGTGCCATCCTGTACCAGTTGCTTCACGCAGCTCAGCAGGCCCTGGCGGGCTGCCAGGCGCAGGGGTGTGGAGCCGTCGCATGTCTGAGTATTGAGGGCCGCCCCTTGCGTGATCAGATAGTGAATGCAGGGGAGGGCCATGGCCTCGTCGTTACGGTGGATGACAGGGTACAGGGGTGTCTGGCCACTGTTGGTGGGCAGGTCCACGGGAAACTTGTACTCCTCTACCAAGACCTGCAGGCATGCAAGCCTGCCGCTCTGGGCTGCAAAGTGGATGACAGTGAAACCCTTGTCATCCAGTCGGATTTCTCCGCAGTCCTCATTTTGACACATCCGCAGCCATTCCAGGTTGCCCAGGGAGGCCGCGAACAGCCCGGAGGAGCTCCCGATCATCCTCCGGTCGCACTCATCCACTTGACTCAGCGAGCTGCTCCCTGCGCATCTGGGCCCCTGGGCCGCTGAGTCGCTGTGGGTGGCCTTCCGGGGGACTTTCTTCACGGCCCACAAGGAGTTCCCGCTGGCGCTGCAGACCTGGCCTCGGGGCCCAACAGTCGCTCCCAGGCGAGGGGGCCGGCAGTTGGCCTCCGTGGGGTGGCGGAGCCCATGGGCCTCGGAGTCCACCCTCCCACCCCCGGGCCTACTCATCCTGTAAACTCAGCATCGCACACACCCAACACTGAAAGAGACTTAGCTTTTGTTTCTGATTATAAAATTAGTAAGTGCTGACCGTCATCAACAGAAGAAAGGACAATGATGATATTAAAAATCACAGTGCGGCCACCCACGGAAATCACGGTCTACTAGGATGTGTGTATACACGGCATACACATTTTTGTGCCTCTTAGCATTATAAGCTAGCGTCCACGGTCAGTCCGCGTACTAAACGTATGATGCCACTGTAGCCAACGTCGTAACGGATGTGCTGGCATGTCATGAGTGCTGCAGAAAACAAAATGTCTCAACTCTGGTGGTTTTCTCAGGATGGATTCCTACATGTAGAATTACTAGGTGAAAGAGGATGAACATCTTTTAGCTGTTGGTATGTTTCCAAGGTGCCCTGCAGAAAGACCATACCTGCAGTGCAGCAGGTGCGCTGCAGATCAGCCATGTGACTTTGGTCAGGTAGCCGAGCAATAAATGTTGCTTAAACCATTGTTGAGTTTATGGAAGTTTTTAAATTTTAGTTTTATATACAGAGAGCTAGCATTGTTTCCGCATAGGGCAGATGTCCTCGATGACCCGGTCAAGGAAGTTCACTAAGTCCAACTTAATGAAGCCAATGTTCTTGGTGGAAACTTCTGAGATGGCCTGCACCCTGTCTATGGTGTGTGCATCTCTCTAAATAAATGCACTTTTGCTCAACTGTAGCTCGCTCTTGAATTCTTTCCTGCATGAAGACAAAGACCCTCAGTTGGCGGGGCGTGTCCCCAGGGAATCCCTGGGACACAGCCATCCTCTCACGCCCCCCATTTTTTCCTGTATCAGAAGCGAGAACCTTTGATTCGGGAAACCTTGGCTGAATTTTCTCCAATTTCTCCAGTAGGGCTGTCAGTGACCCACCTCGCTTTCTCAGATGCAACAAGTTAAAAGGCTCAGTAACAAAAATATTAAGGAAACAAAAGATGAAGAACAGTTATCAGGCAATGAGGTAACAATAGGAAAGATAAGAAATCGATTGTAGTATGTATGTTCATGTGTAACTGAAAAGTTGTGCTCTACACTGGAATTTGACACAGCACTGTAAAATGACTATAACTCAATTAAAAAAGTTCAAAAAAAAATAAAATAAATAAATCAATTGTAAACACTCCCAGTTCTGTCTCAGTGGTAAAGATCAGCCTGAAGCTCTTTCCTGAGCTGTTGTACAGAATTCGAGCCCCATTTGAGCTGCTCAACCACCAGATCAACTGGAACCTAAGGGCGGATGACGGTGGCCTTCTCTGATCCTTGTGACTTCAGTCAGCTAAAGTGAGGGCTCTTTTGTCCCAGTTTTGTGCTGAATTCTCCTCTGTCCAAGCCCCTTCATGAACACACATAGACCCTTCACTTAAAATGTTTCTCAATTTTGCTGTTCGGGGAGTCACTGCTTTGGGAAAGATCCCCAGTGTTTCCCTCACTCCCTGCAAGTAATAAACCCTTCCTTCTCTGGGTCTCTGGCTTGGTTGTGTCTTTTGGCTCGACACCCACCAAGAGGAAAACCCAGTTTTGGGGTAACATCACTGATTAGATTTCAAACAGCCACGTTTTTGACAGCTGCAGGTTTCAGAACATGGTTTCTGATTAAGGAAGCAGAAGTCACTCAACGGCGGGGGTGGGGGGCGGTGGGGGTTGTTAGGACATTTTACAGCTGTAGCATGACCTTGGGAGAAGTACTGTTTCCAGTTAACCTTGCAGCTGGCTCTATCTGACTACTGTGCCAGCCAGATTCGTGGCAGGGCAGAGTTTTCCTCCCTCAATACAGTATTGAGATAGGAGGGCAGGGGGCAGGGCACAACCATTAAAAGGAGGAGACAGCGATTAGCAACAAGATGGTGGAGGATTCATCCCCCAATAGACCTTGAACTTCAAGATACACTGATTGAAATATAGTAACTGCTAAATGGCACTCCCACAGGTGCCAGGACAGTTTCAAGGCTGACCACAGAAGGTCAAAAAGCGGGTGATGGCCCAGTTCCTGGGAATCCCAGCCCTTTCTCCAAAGTAGTTGGAATAATTCCACCAGTCATCACAAGAAGTTGTCGAGCCCATAAAAACTAACAACCCTGCACCTCGAGGCCTTTCTCCTGCCTTTTGAGATGGCCCACGCTGTCTACTGAGTGTGTAAATCTACTTTTGCTTTGACCACCCCCGCGACTCATAGCCTCTCTGTCCTCTGAGACGGCCTGCACTCTGTCTACAGAGTACGTATCTCTCTGAATACATCTACCTTCACCCTACCATGGCTCACTCTTGAATTCTTCCCTGCACAAAGCCAAGGACCCTGACTTGATGGGGGTACATCCCAGGGACTCGACTGAGATCTGGGACACGGCCATTGTCTTGGGCCCATTTTTTCCTGTATCGGTATCTAGAAAGAGAATTATTTGAGTCATTATTTTAAAAAAAATCACCAGCTACTTTGTAGAATGTAGCACACCATGGATGAATATAACACAAATACATGTTAAAAAGCAAATGAAAACCCTTGTTTTACTGTTTACAGACACTTTTAGGTCAACCACACAACCCTTTCAAAACTATCTATAAAAAATGGCATTTTTATAAGATAGATCCAGAGCACGGTTTTATTAAAATATTGCACGATGACTTGTGTGAATGAAAAACGTTGCCTGCATATCAGTGAACAAGGATGCTGCAGTCCTCGGCCACTGCAGCCACCTGGGATGGTGTACCCCCAGGGGACTCAGGCTGGACACAGGACAGCAGCCCTAGAGAGCTAAGGTGCACATCAAAGGAATGATTTCCATGAGCCCAGATTCTTGCATCTTCCCACACACAGAAAAGCGTTAAATTCCTTAACTTGAGATGTCTGGTTTTCCTTAATTAACAGTAGTGACCTTTTGATGTTTTGACTACCTGGTCTTTGTTGCCAAAACTCCTGTATATCCTGGCTCCTCCCCTTACCTCATCAGAGCAGGTGCGTAGAGCTGTTGGAGGAACTGTCTCCTGGACTCGAAGTCCTCAGAAAATCCACCGAATAAAACATAGTTCTCAACTTTTATGCTGTGCTTTTTTTTTTTTTTTGGGGGTCGACACTTGGAAAAAGAGAGAACAAATGCCTTTTCCTTCCACGAGGAACGAAGAGATTTGTGTTGAAAGGCACATCAGTCAGCGTTCAGTTGGGAAAGCAGAATCACTCCAGATAGTCCCAGTAAAGAAGGGTTTACTGCAGGGACTTAGCTATGAAGACGCCGGAAGGGCTGCAAGAGCCAAAGACCCAAGAGGAAGTGGGGGGCCGTGGGGGGACGCAAGAGGAGGGCTGGGGGCGGGGAGGGTGGCAAAAGCTCCTACTGTCCGGCTGGAGGCTGTGAGTCCGCGCTTGACTTAACTGTTCTTGGAAGTATGGCTGAATCAAAATCAAAATTTGAATCACAACTTGATAGTGAAAAAGACAAAGAAACCTGGTAGGTCTGTGGGGTGGTGGGTCAGAGCATGGATGCCACTGCTGACCTAAATCAAAGGGACTGCCAGTTACTTCTCCCACAGAATAAAACAAAACAGAACAAAACCCCAACACACCCCCCAAAAAAACGGGTTTATTAGGAATCAGCAGAGAATTGCAACTTGGTCTGCAGCCAGGTGAGCCAAGTGCAAGTGTCCCAGTCAAAGGAAGGAGAACTCTTTCCTACGGGGGACAGGAATTTGGGAGGGCAGTCGGAAGCAAAGGGCTTTTCATTGGCTGGATTGTGGCCACGACAGAAGAATCGTCCTCCCGTTGGGCCCTGCATTCCTCACGCAGCGTGAGAGCGTCCCTTTCTGGTCTCCTGACTCCATGTAGTGGAGGTTTCTGCTTGGTAAGTTTTACGCCACCAATTTACTAGCTGGGGTTGGGGAGGGGTCTCTGCTCAGATGTTCTCACTTGACAATTAGAGCGAATTCTCCACCTCCCACGGGTGGTGTGAGGGCTAATAAGGTACAGCTTGTGAAGCGCTAACCCAGGGCACTCAGTGAATTCTCCACTGATTTACGTGGCCCTGAGGCCACGCCAGGGACAGCCACTCACCCGGGGCCAAGGACAGAAGGCAGAGAAGAAACACCACAGAGGTCCGCCTCCAGTCCCCCCAGGCATTGAGAAGAAGGCGAGGAGGCTGGAGTCAGTCCTGGGCTTAGAACCCACGGGGCTCCTACCTGATCCTGGCCCCCGGAACACTGGTCCCAGAGTGTGCTGGGCTGCAGGGCTCCCACGTTGAGAATGGAAGCTTTTTCTTCCTTGCAGAGTGGATGTAAAAACAGCATGAGATTCTTTTTTTAAGTATGTAAAAATACCTAGCTCATAGGAGTTCTACTCCAGTACCTACTGTAATTAAACAATTACTTATACATAACTAAAGGATAAATAATGAAAATAAATAAATAATTTAAGATAATGGAAATAAGTAAATATGCAATGAAAATATCACTAGCAAAATGTCATAAAGGATTTATGTTTGGCTTAGAAACAATCATCATGGGTAGGAAAACACTGTGTTTTCAAAGGACAGCGCTAGGTGTGCATGTGTGTCCACCACGGATACTTCGCTGACCGTGGCTCCGGCCCGCAGTTACATCCTGGCCTGGAGTCCGCCTTCTGGACCCAGGGGTTCTTTCTCCCCGGGATTCAGGTCTGAACAAGGTGAAGTTCACAGGTGTAGCCAACAGGTGGCGCAGCGGGTCTTTGCCGCGGTGGTTGTGACAAATACCCAGTTTCGGAAGCCGGGAAGGTTTTAAATTTTTCACTATATATATATATGTATATGTATATATATATATATACACACACACATACACTTTTTTTTAAATTGAAGTATAGTTGACTTACAATATTGTGTTAGTCTCTGGTGTACAGCATAGTGACTTGGTTTTATACATATATACATGCATATATATTCTTTTTCAGATTCTTTTCCATTATAGCTTATTACAAGCTATTAACTATAGTTCCATGCTATATAGTAGGACCTTGTTGTTTATTTGTTTTATATATAGTAATGTGCTGCTAATCCCAAACTCCTAATTTACCCCTCCCTCCACCTTTCCCTCTTGGTAACCAGAAGTTTGTTTTCAATGTCTGTGAATCTGTTTCTGTTTTGTAAATAAGTTCATTTGTGTCTTTTTTCTTAAGATACCACATATGAGTGATATCAGACAGTATTTTTCTTTTTCTTTCTGGTTTACTTCACTTAGCCTGATGATCTCCAGGTCAATCCATGTTGCTGCAAATGACATTATTTATTCTTTTTTATGGCTGCGTAGTATTCCATTGTGTAAATATTCCACATCTCCTTCATCCAGTCATCTGTCAATGGACATTTAGGTTGTTTCCTAGTCTTGGCTGTTTTAAATAGTGAACATTAGCAATTACTAAAAACACCCTAAACTCCCCCTTGCCGCCCCCTCCCCCGTGGCACTGGCTTCTACCTCCTATAAGCCTAGTCTTGCTCACGTCTGCATCTGGGCAGCAGTGCCAGAAAGTCACCCAGCAGGCAAGTGTTAGGAGAGCAGGAGGAACAGAGGCATAGAAAATTCTGTAACTGAGGGAGTGCTCATTTGAAGTCTTCAAGGTTCTCAAGGAAGCTTTTTTTTTTTTTTTTTTGGCTGAGAGTAAGGGGATGGAAGGTGTGAGCTCCAGGGGCTGGAGAGTCTGGAAAGAGCCGCTTACAAGAGAGTTAGAGAGAGAACCACGCTGGGGTCCCTGGGCAGCTGGAGGGCCCAGTTGAGGATGAGGACCCCTGATTTAAGGTGGGACCAATCCTTGTGGTCGTGGCTTTTCTCTGTAAAAATTCAGCTGCAGAGATGATCACTGAATTTCTGCAGGGCGGGGCTGGCCCTGTGGTTCCGACAGAAAACAGTGGGGATGCTGCGGATACTGGCTGACAAGATGGAGCAGAATCTACAGGCATCGCCAGCTCACCTGGCTTCCAAATCTGCTCGTTTACTTCTTATTTACAAGACATAAGCTTCCTGAGGGCTGGGCCTTGTTCTCCACCGGAGTCCCACCACGTTGTCAGTCACCTTCTTGGGGGAGTGAGTCAGATGATGACAGAGAAGTTGGGCGCTCTGGAGCAGGAGGCAGGGCAGAGAGGAGGGTGGGTGAGGTTGGAGGAGGGGCTGGAATGTCTGAACGCCCAGTTTCCAAGGCGGCCGGTTCTGAAGAGAACCCGCTCAGGACCTGGGGCCAGGGTGGAGTGGAGGTCGGGTTACCAACCCATCTCCGCTTGCCCTGGACTTTCTGATTTTACCACTGAAAATCCTGTGTCCCAGGAACCCTCAGTCCTGAGTAATTTGGGCTGACTGTCACTGTCTGGCTTGTCCCTAAGACAAGATCTCTGAGAAGCTGAAGTGTTGGTGGGTGGTCTGTGGAAGTGGCAGGACTGGTCACTCCCGTGGGTGGTGGGCATCTGCCATTTTTTGTCACAGTCTCTGTGTGGCCCCCTTGGCACATCTCCACATCAGCAAGAGAAAACTTCTTGTGTAGCCCTGAACTCCACAAATCACAACTATGCCAGCAATGGCAAACACTCCCAGGAGTGGGAGCACGAAAGTGCGGCCACAATCAGCATTTTCAAAAACTGCAAATTAAATGCCTTGCTTGTACTCAGGGCCTTAACAAATCATATCCACAAAAGTCACCCAGCGAGTTCTTTTCTTTCTATTGGAAATTTAACTGCTCATTTACTGTAATAGCATCTCTCTTTTTTTTTTTTTACAAATCTAATAATGTCAACTTGTAAAATTACATGAAAGGACTATGTAGAAATCTTATAAATTTCTTTAATCGAGCATGGAAATCGTATCAGGAGTGAAACAGTCTTTGGTTGAACAGACACACCTAGTTTTGAAAATAGATTTTACACTCTGCATGCATTACAAAGCGCAAACCACGGCTTCATTACAATTCAAATTTTATAACAACTGACTTGTTACAAGCAATCAAATAAGCATCAGTAATTATTCTAGAGAACTTTTATTTTCAGAACGGTGTTTGCTGGTTAAATGATTAACAGTGAAATACAGACTTTTTGGAAAGATTGTAGAAATACATTTCAACCGAAAAACAACTCTTTTATAACAAGTCAATATATATACAAGGCAAAGTGCAACAGGTAACATCAAATTACACTCTCTGTCAACATCACGGACACGTGCAATCACGGTAAATAAAAAAGTGGGGGTCAGGAGACAGCTTATTCACAGAAACAAAAGAATTCTCTCCCAGAATATTTAGAGAAAGATTACTAGAAATATAGGGGGGGGGTTTTGGTTTTGTTTTGTTTTGTTTTGTTTTCTGCTATAAACATCAGTGGAGAATCACTACATAAAGATATGGATAGCCGTGTACACCGCTAGCTTACTCAAATTGTTTGTCAGAAACTGGGAGCTACCCTCCCCTTGTAAGGGTCCCACATAACACCTCTACAGCAGGTTTGCGAATTCTTCTTAATTTGTATTCAAGATTAAATTGAATATATTTTGAAGTCTTTTAAAGAAATCTTCTTGCTCTTCTACCAATGCACACATTACTGGTTAAAGAAAACAAATGTGTTCTTTTCTGCTCGGTTTCAGCACACAGATCAGTTTTCATTTCATTAGGAACCCCCAAGAGAGAGCATAAGTGCCTTATTTAAGCTAAGCCTTCAATTTTGTTGATAGTAAACTTTTTACTCTGAGAGAATTGTAGATTCTGAGGTCGCTGCTGGTAATTGTAGATTCACATGCAGTTGTAAGAAATAATATAGAGATCATTTACCCATTTTCCTCCAGTGGGGACATCTTACAAAACTATGTAATGTCATAGCCAGGATTTTGACACTGATCCGGCCAAGACAGGGAACATTTCCATCCCAGTAGCCATCCCTTTTATAGACACACCCACCTCTCCCCTTCTCCACCCTCCTCTCGGAGACCCCTCATCTGTCCCTCCATTTCTAGAATTTTGCATTTCAAGGTGTTATATAAATGGAATTGTACAGTATGGAACCTTCAGGGGTGGGCTTTTCCACTCAGCTTAATTATCTGAAGATTCAGCCAAGTTGTTGCTTGTATCAGAAACTGTTTTTCTTGCTGAGTAGTATTCCACGGCGTGGTTGTTTCACGATCTGTCTCGCCAGCCACCTGTCAGAGGACATCTGGTTGTGGACAGATTTTGAGTATCACGAATAAAGCTGCTGTGAACATTCAGGCACTAGTTTTGGTGGGAACATGAGTTTTTCTCTCTCTGGGATAAGTGCCCAGGAGAACAAGTGCCGAGCGGCCTGGCAGCTGCTTGTCTAGTTTTATAAGAAACTGCCAGATGGGTCTCCAAAGTGGTTGTGCCATTTTACTTTCTCACCAGCAACAGTGGGTCCCGCTGCTCTGCCTCCTTGATGACACTTGGTGTTGTTACTATATTTTAGCAATTTTAGTAGGTGCCTCATCGGGGTTTTAATTTGCGGCTCCCTAGTGACTAATGATGTTGAGGGTCTGTTTGTGTGCTAATCCGCCATTGGTGCAGACTCTCCTGAGAAACTTTTGCTCACGTTCTCCACATTCTAATTGGATTTTTTTAAACTGTTTTAAGAGTTCTCCGTATACAGTAGTATAGACAGAAGTGCTTTGTCGGACATGCTGTTTGCAGGTCTTTCTGCCACTATAAACCCTGTCTTTTCATTCTCTTCACATGGTCTTTTGCAGAACAAAAGTTTACAATTTTGATAAAGTCCGATTTATCAAACTTTCCTTTTACGGATTTTATGTTTATGCCATCAAGTCTAAGAACTCTCTGCTTAGCCCTTGGTCCCAAAGATTTTCCTTCTTTTCTTTTTTTGAAGTCTTGTGGTTTGACAGTTTATGTTTAGGGTTTGATCTGCTTTGAGTTAATTTTTTGTGTAAGACATGAGATTTAAGTTGAGGCTCTTTTCATTTGATACCTGATTGCTCCAGCATTTTCACTGAAAAGACTATCCTCCTTCCACTGAATTACTTTTGTCCCTTTAAAAAAATCAATTGAGCAAATTTATATGGGTCTGTTTCTAGATTTTCCATTCTGTTCCATTGGTCTATGTGTCTGTGCCTCCACCGACATCACGCTGTCTAGATTACTGTAGCCACATAATAAATCTTTATACTGAGTAGAGTGATTTCTCTTACTTAGTCTTCTTTTACAAGATTGTTTTAGCTATTTCAAGGCTTGTGCCTTGGAACTTTTAGAATAAGCTTGATTATGTCTACAAAAAACTTGTTGGGATTTCTGATAGAAACTGCATTAAACCTATAGCAGAGTCTGGGAAGAACTGCCATTTTTACTATTTTGCGTCCTCTCATTCATGAACATGGTATGTCTCTCCATTTATTTAGGGTTTTGATCTCTTTCATGAACATCTTTTAATTTTCAGCATATATATACTTTACATATTTTGTTAAAATTATACCTAAGTATTTTTTTCCTTTGCAGTGATTATAAGTGGTATTGTTTTTGTTTTTAATTTTGGTTTCCATTTTGTTCATTGTTAATATATAGAAATGTGATTAAACTGTGTGTGCTGATCTTGTATCCTCAGACCTTGCTGAACTCACTAGTTCTAGGAGTTTTGTTTTTTTTTAATAGATTATTTGGAATTTTCTATGTAGGCAATCATGTCACCTGTTACCAAGGATACTTTTATTACTTTCTTTCCAATCATACGCATCTTATTTTTTTTCTAGCCTTACTGCCTTGTCCAGGATTTCCAGTACAGCCTTTTACATTTTAATCAATGTAAATTTCTAGAGATTTGCTGAAACTAACTGGCCTGAGTGGGACCCATCATTCTCAAACAGATGCCTTTTCAATACTCTGTATCAATCGTATCATCCAACCTGTTCAGACTGCATTCCCTGTAATTTGGAGAAATTATTGATAACATTCATCTGGGGTTACAAATGGTACCCACACTGCAAAACTCCTTGAAGCCGCAGAGTGAGCTCTAACGAGCTAAGTGGAACCCGATTGCAAAAGCAAAGCTAGCATTAGGGACATTATCCTTCAGGTGGGACCTGGAGACAGAGATGCTCAAAGAATTAAGATCTGAGGTTGGCTAATGGAGCATGTGGCTTCCTTCCAGTTTTCCCCTCTTACTTCTAAATGGGGGTAGCAATCATTTTAAACTCTGAAAATATGAAAGATCTTCAAAGTTACCTTGTTCTCACATATTAGAAATTGCTAGTGTTAGGAACGCTTCTGAGGTTCTGAGATTTGACTTTTGATAAATAAAGAATTCTGTGCATCTTACTATGCTTTTAGGACCAGACCCTTAAAAATATTTTGACAACTCAAAGTCTTTTCATATCTTAATTTTTTAAACAAAAGTATAATCATTAATAACATGATTAGTTATTTTTTAAATGTACATTTCCTATATATAGTGTTGTGTTTTTATGTTATGCAACATACCTGACCCACCAAAGAGGCTAATTTAGAGCCATTATAAAGAGGCAGAAAACTGAGTAATGCTAGATCCTTTGTTTCAATATAAGAGGTCTGGGATGTGTACACGTAGGTCCTTGTAGGCCTCAGATGCGTACACGGTACAATGTAGTTTCTTGCAAACACCTGGAGCTCCTGCATATAATCTGTAGAGAATTTAAAATCTGTAGTAAGAATGAAATTTCAGTGTTTTTTTTTTTTTTTGTAAGCAGCAGTGGCCAATCCTTGGTTCCTCGGTGGTTGCAATGAGCTTAGAACCAGGACGCAGCATTTGGCACAAGAAGCAACAAAGATACTCTCACAATACAAAGCAGTCACATCGTAGGTACAGGCATACTTTTTTTTTTTTTAAAGAATGGAACAGCAACTGTCTCAGTGGGTCACTTTGACAATGATTCCAGGTGAGTCTGGACTGAACACCTGTAGACAGACTATGTGAAGTACCCGTGTGAACTGGGCATTTGCAAATGGCCACTTCGATCTCCAGTCTAGCACAGGGGACACTGGTGACTTGCTCTCGCTCTGCTGTGAACCCTTCGACAAAAGAGACAGCAGTCAATTCCTGTCTGTCCTGGCAGCATCACTTAAAAGGCTCTCGTTCGATGCAAGCATCAAGGACTGCCTTCGTGCTCCATCAGGCCTTTCTTGGAACTGCTTTGAAATATTCCTCCCTGGAAATGTCGGCTGCTCCTCCGTACCATTTCTGAAGCCAGATGTGTTCTATCTTCATCTTCATAAAGAACCATTCGTACTGACGAGGCCACTTCCTCATCACTGGGTGTCTGCAGAAATAAAGAGATCACAGTAAAGCTGTTCTTATCAGAGGGTGCACCCTCCAGAGCACAGGGCCAGACTCTGTGTATCCTTGGCCGGGTCAGAGTGCCCTCCAGACTCCAGGCCTTGGTTGGGCTGAGACCTGCTCAGACCAGCCAGAGGCAGAAGCCAGGGAGCCAGGGTCGGGATCTGGGACAGCCTCAGGAGGGCGGGAAATTGTCGCCTCCACAGAGTGGCGAACAGTTCAAGTCTTGAACCCGGCAACCTGGTTTGAGCCCTAGTTGGGCTGAGGAGCTGTGATGCCTCACAGGCCTTTTGCTCCCCGAGCCTGGTCTCCTTACAGCCTGCGTGGGAGGAGAGGGCTGCGGCTCAGATCCTAGGGCTGCGTGGGGAGCAAACATTAGGCACAGAACGCAGGTCATTGTTATCATGAAGCCAAAAACAAAAGGGCTTTCAGCATCTCTGTAGGGAATGTTGAAAGAAGTGCGAGCCCAGGAAACACGTGTGTTCACGGGATGATTTCCATCCTTGTAGAGGCTGAGAACTGCTGGGCCAAGCTGAGAGCCAGCCCGAGTGGACAGGGCACGCCACGAACATCCCACCTTCTGTTTCGGACTTGGCCTTAAACACGTGCGTTGTCCCTGAGGGCAGGGGCTGTGGCTGACTTGTTTTTAAACCTCAAAAAAATAAAAATTTGATTGACATCTAACAAAATTGAAAGGCCAAGTGCAATCTGGGAAAGACGTGTGCAACAATGCAGACGCAATGACAGGTTGATGACCTTCAAAAAAATGTTTTTGGCTTAATTGTAAATTCACAGAGAAGTTGAATGTACAGGGTAAAGAATGATTATTTTTTTCCTAAACCGTCTGAAAGTAAGTTGCTGATCGGAGGCCCCAGCAGTCCAAATACTCTTGCAGCCGAGAGAATAACTTGACTGTGGTAAATGTAAGCAAGTAAGTTTTGTATTTATAACTGCAACAAATTTTTGGCACCTGCAAAAGGGGTGGGAGGTGCAGCAAACCTTAATGTCTGAGGCCCTGCCTTGGGGTCCAGGGTGGTGAGTGGAAGCTGGAAGGACCTTGAGAAGACTGACCATGAGGGTTTAAAAGCAGGTCAAGACGGTCGGGAGGAAGGTTCAGCTCAGCGGTAGAGTGCGTGCTTAGCATGCACAAGGTCCTGGGTTCCATCCCCGGTACCTCCACCAAAAATAATAAATCAATCTAATCACTCCCCATGAAAAAGTAAAATAAATAAATAAATAAAAGAAGGTCAAGATAAGGTGGGTGGATGTAGGTGGTAAGGCGACCCCAGGCTACCTAGCGGTGGAAAGTTTGGCAACACTGTTGCCTACAGTGACTTGGGAAATAGGCAATGAATTCAAGGAACCCAAGCGCCTCCTGAGATTCTGGCCTCGTCTCACTACCCATCCTAACATGTGAGAGGAGAGACCGGAACTAGAGAGTGAAGCTGAGATGGAAAACGCAGCCCACACGCGCACAGACAGCCGTCTGTGTCTGTCTCCCTCTCTGTTACTAGAAACCACGCATCTCTGCTGATGAATCCAGCCTCAGTCCAACTCCAGAGTCACTGAGTCCTCCCGTGTGCGTTGGAAACTCTCTTCCACGGCGGTGAGACACCAGGCTTCCTCTCCCTACGTGGACTTCACACTGCTTTCTTGTTTGATGGTCCCCCGTGGGTACAACGGCCCTCTCCGTGGGGCTGCCGATGGCCTGTCTGAGTCACCACCTGCTCTCCCGTTGCCCTTCCACCAACTTGAATAAGGGCTCATCTGCCATTTCCGTTGCCCGCACCCCTGTGTGCATGCCCGCCACGCCCTGCCCCAGCTCTGACCTTCCCCCCAGGCCTCCCCCTGGAACGGGCCCCCTCCTCATCCACAGAGACAGACGCCAGCACCCCTGAGGGGCCACCCTTCTCACCTTTTGCAAACTCCGATCTCCTCCCACTCACCCACACTGGGCTGCCCCCGCACTCGTTTTGACCCCAACAGCAGTGCTCCTTAAACTTAAGCCTGCATGCTACTTCCTGGGATGTGTCTAACCCCTAGAGAACCTGATTCAGGAAGTGGGTTGGGGTGGAAAGCTGCACCCTAAGTGACTCAGATGTAAGGGGCGAGGGGCCCGCACAGAGAAACACTGCCGTCACTTCAGGCACCGAGTTTTGCTTAGGGTGAACATTTGGAAAGATCTGGTGTGATGACCAGACTCCAAAACCTCTGTTACTTTCATTTCTAGGTGGGACATTGTAAAAGGCTGGAAGTATGCAGGGAATCGTGTCTGGAACCCCTCAGTGCGGGGCGCTCTCCAAAGACAGGGACAGCCACCGCAAGGCCACTTGCCTGGCATCTACTGCCACCTCGGGCAACCAGGACCTACAGCTCAGGCCACTACTGTCATCACCTTCGAGGTGTCAGTGGCACAGCTCTGACCCCTGCTTTTTATTATTGCATGTTTCTGGGCAAAACAATCTTTTTTTTTTAAACACCTTTATTGTGGTCTGGTTCCTGTACAGTAAACGACACATATTTCAGATGTACAATGTGATGAATTTTGATAGATGTAGACACCCATGAAACCACCACCACCACAGTCAGGACAGCTAACATTTCCATCACTCCCCCAGAGGTGCTGGTTTTGAATTCTCAGTGTGTCCCCTCCCACCCCGTTTACCCTCTGGTAACCATAACCAATCTTAAAGCACACACCAACCTTGAAAACATGGCTTGCTTGGCAAACTCTACTTCTTCTGGAGACACTGCGATCATCTGGCCAGTGAGCGTCAACCGGGCACAGCGGGGGTCTTCTGGGTCAACGATATTTTTTCTGCATTTGAAGAACATTTTTTTAGATGTTAAAACAATGGTAGGACATTGGCTGGAAATATTAAGGGTTTTATTAAAAATAGAAAATAGAGTTCACATTGCTGGTTCTATCCTTCAGACTTTTACATTTTCTGTCATTACTTTAAAATGCCTTGGCACAGGCAGTATGACAGGTGTGTCTGTGTAGGCTGGACGTCCAGTCTGCATCCTTGGGGTGGTAGGTAACATCGGAGGTACCCCAGTCAAGAGTGCCCAGGCCGGGGCTAGGCTTTGTAAGACCGCCATCAGGAGCCACTGTCCACAGTCGTGTTGCTGCTCTGCACAATTCCAGGGGGCATCACTCACTTAAGATATGATGAATGCTGCCCCTGGAGTAATGCAGTGCATCTGCCTAGATCCAGAGGTGGCCAAGGTAAAGGTGTTCAGACATCACTATCAGAACAAGGTGAGCTAAGTGCCCATCAACAGATGAACGGATAAAGAAGATATGATATACATATATACACAATGGAATATTACTCAGCCATAAAAATTAATGAAACTTTGCCATTTGTGGCAATGTGGATGGATTTGTAGGGCATCATGCTAAGTGAAATAAGCCAGATGGAGAAAGACAAATACTGCATGATCCCACTTATCTGTGATAATCTAGAAAACCCCAAAGAAACAACAACAAAAAATGAACTTGCGGATACAGAGAACAGATGGGGTTGCCAGAGGTGAGGGTGGAGTGGGCGAAATGTGTGAAGGGGGTCAAAAGGAACTAACTTCCAGTTATAAAACGAACAAGTCCTGGGCATGTCATGTACAGCATGGTGACTACAGTTAATAATACTGTGTTGCATATTTGAAAGTTGCTAAAAGAGTAGACCGTGAAAGTTCTCATCACAAGAAAAAAAAGTTCTGTAACTACATGTGGTGCTGGATGTTAACTAGACTTACTGTGGTGATCATTTTGCAATGTACACAAATATTGAATCAATATGTTGTGCACCTGAATGAATATGACATTATGTATGTCAATTATATCTCAATTAAAAAATGAGAAACTAGATGGCCTGTAACATCCCAAAATTTTACTATCTGTCCTTTACAGTAAAAATATGCCAACTTCTGGTTTAGACCATGGGGCTGGAAGAGGGGTGCGGTTCCTTTGGCCCCCTGGCAACCTTCTGTGAGGGTTAAATGCATGAAGTAACATAACGTGATCAGGGTAGCACCTGGCATGCAGTAAGCCCTCGCTGACACAGTGGTGCTTTTGCTACTGAGTTGTCATCAGGGGCCTGAAAGGGCGGAGTGGTTGAAGAGTTCCGGGATTCTGTGGCTTAACTGGTGGTGGTGTTGATCATGAAATATTAAGAAGACTGTTCTGCACGGAAGTGTGTGCCCCTCAAATTGAAACGCTGAAGCACTAACCCCCAATGTGACTGTATTTGGAGATAAGGACTTTAAAGAAGTGATTAACGTTCACTTAGTAATTAAGGTTAATGAGGTCATAAGAGTGGTATCCTAGTCCAGTAGGACTGGGGTCCTCAGGAGGAGAGAGACACCAGGGAGGGGCACATAAGAAGGCCATGTGAAGACCCAGCAAGAAAGCATCCATCTGGGACCAAGGAGGGAGGCCTCCTGAGAAACCAGCTGTGCCAACACCTCAGTCTTGGATGTCCAGCCTCCAGAGCCGTGAGAAAACAAATTCTGTTGTTTTGGCCACCCAGTCTGGGGTATTTTACAGCACCTGAGCTAACACAAAGATGATAAGGACTGAACGGTGATTCTTTGAGCATCAGATGGTCAGCATCAAAAGCCTCTTCCTCTTCCTCTCTTGCTGAACTTGTTGCAGAGCTGGGTGGAAGGGATCAGATCAGGAGGGTAGTGTGTAATGTATAACCTGGGTGGGGGTTAACTTACAACATCTCGAAAATATCCTTTTTCAGGCTTAAATGGAGACTGGCTATGCTTGTGGCAGATTCTCTGCCTGTATCAGGAGCCCCAGCATCTAAGGAGCCCAGAAAAATATGGGAAAGACATGCTCCATCTGGTTCCTGGAAGTGTCAGTTTTACTGTCCTAATAATATGATGTCCACCAGCATCACGGCAAAGCTGGCCCCGTTGTCAGCAGACCTTGGCGGCTTCTGGGTGGGCTGCGCAAATCGCCACCCATCTACCTACCCAGCTACCTATTCAACTGTTTAGTTTCATAATTTGATTACTGCTTGAGAGAATGATATAATTTACTCTTTCTTTTTGAAATCAGGTATCATTATGGAATATTTACATATCTTCTCATGTTTTAAGGCACTTGACTGTTCAATTCCTATAACGTCCATGTGATGTAGGTCACCTGCCACTATCTCCTATTGGGCAGTGAAGGGGGTAACTCTGCAGACCTGAGTTGTCCAAACCCCGCATGTTTCAAAGAAAGGCGCGTCTTCAGGAGGACTGGCCCGTGACCAGCCCCTGGAATTTATCTCTAAGCCATGGAAACTTCCTGCTTTATTAGAGCATTTTTGTATGCCTGAGGCCCTGGGCCACGCTGGATCAGTTTGCTCTCTTCGGACCTGAGCCTGAGTAGCTAAGATTGGTCATGCGGACATCGTAGTTCCATGCAACTCCAGTAGAAACCTGGATACCAAGGCTCAGGTGAGCTTCTCTGCTTGCCAGTACTTTGCACCTGTCATCATCACACGTTGTCGCTGGGAGAATTAAGTGTGCCCCACTTTGAGTCCACTGGGAGGAGGGAACTCCTGGAAACTTGGGCCTGGTTTTTCTCGGACTTCGCCCACGTGCCTTTTGCCCTCGATGGCCTCTGTCTCTGTCCTCTCACTGGAATAAACCACAAGTTCTTGAGTCCAGGGAGTCCTTCCAGAGAATCACTGAGCCTGAGGGTGGTCTTGGGACCCCCGACACAGCTGGCCAAGCAGACTCTGAGAATGCTCTTTTCACAGATGCTGTGTATCGCAAATTGCTGCTCTGAGGCATGACTCACTGGAACTCATTCTCACCCATCATAACATTAAACTCTTGAGAAAGGTATGTTTGTTAAGGAACTTGTTTTCACCTGCTTAGAATTTTCTTTCTTACACATCCTGTTGAGTCACAATAAGAGAAAGAGTGGACATGCCCACATATTCAGGCAAATTGTCTCATGTGAGAACACCGTGTACCACTTGAAAGTGTTATAATCCGCCGTGGTTTTGACACTGCAAAAATGTAGTTGCTGAATTGTGAATTTTTCTAAGATGAAAGAATGATGGGAAGCAATCTCCGTAGTAACTATAAAAACTAAATCTACATTGAATTTTATTTAAAAAAACCCTGAGATGGATAGGAGAAAATAAGTAAAAATATTAAATAGGAACTAAATTTATATCTACTGGATGAGACTGTCATTAGCTGTACCCAATTTACTTGTTCACGATTAAAACTTACTTTCCCACAAAATTGCTCCATCATGAAAGCAATCAAATTAGGGTTCATAAGTCATGATAGAAGAACACATTGCATTTAAGTAGGGAGCATTTTGCCTCTCCACTGTGATGACTACATAGACTAGAAAGGGGATTACATATTTAAATAGGTAAATAGAAAACTTTCCATTTACACAGTGGGCAACCCAGCCAAACACAGCGTAACTTCCCTCCCACCTGTGGTAGGCAGGACAACGGCCCCCTCCAAAGATGTCCACATGCTAATCTCTGGGATCTGTGACTATGGTACCTTTCATGGCCAAGGGGAATTAAGGTTGCTGATCAGCTGTCCTGGATTATCCAGCTGGGCCCAGTTCAATAGCAAGAGTCCTTAAAGGTGGAAAAGGGAGGCAAAAGAGAGTGTCGGACCGATGTGATGGGAGAAAGGCTCACCAGGACCTACCTGGCTTTGAGTATGGGAGGGGGGTTTGAGCCCAGGGGTGCAGACAGCCTCTAGAAGATAGAAAAGGACAGAGAATGGATTTCCCCTCATCTGGTATCTACTTTAAAAAACATGGAGGGGTGGGTATAGATCAGACATAGAGTGCATGCTTAGCATGCACGAGGTCCTGGGTTCAATCCCCAGTACCTCCACTAAAATGTTTTAAAAATGTATATTATAAATAAGTACAATCATGACTCTCCTAAAATACCAAAGAGAGCCTTAGCATACATTAGAATAAATTACCATGTTCCTATCCACACTTGTAAATGCATTGAGACAAACTTACGGTGAGCAAAGGGGAAAGGAGGGGGAGGGATAAATTAGGAGATTGGGATGAACAGACACAGACTACTCCCATATATAAAAGAAATAAACAGCAAGGTTCTACTGTGTAGCACTGGGAATGATATTCAATAGCTTGTAGTAACTTATAACGAAAAAGAATATGAAAAGGAATATATGTATAACTGAATCACTATGCTGTACACCAGAAAATAACACAACACTGCAAATCAACTACACTTCAAAAAAAAAGTTAAAAAAATGAGAAACCATTAAAATACGATTACTACGATGCTTCTGAGGGCGGCAGTGCGGACTGGCCACTGTCAGTTTCCGCCTCCTTTCCCCGCCTCCTGCACAGGGGAGACGGCTGTTGGCGACAACGGCCACCATTCACCAGCACAGACCGTGGCAGGGAGCTTCACACACACTGAGACGTCTCACTCCCGCAGCACGTGGGAGGGCTGTTACTCCCATTCGGGGGTCAAGAAAACTGAGGCTTAGACAAACAAGCTGCTCGGGCCAGGTGGATATTAACTGGTGGGTGTAGGAGTCAAACTGATGAACGTCAGATCAGAAGATCTTTCCTCTAATGTCGCAGTTTTCAAGTTTAAAGTGCATTAAGAATTCCAGGGTTCTTCCTTGAAATGCAGGTTCTAAGCCCCCATCTTCAGAGGGCCCAGGGGTCTGCCTCGTACAAGCAAACCTGGTATCTCTCCTGGTCTCAAGCTGCTCCCCAAGCATGGCTTGTTTACACGGTGGCCCACCAGAGCGTTCCCGAATCAAACCTGGCCATGTGCCCAGATCAGAGGGTTCCAGAATCAAACCCCAGTCATGTTCCCGGACCAGAGGGCTCCAGACTTGAACCTGGCTGTGTTCCCTGGCCCAGACTTAGTAGGCAGACTGGGGCTGTGGGACCACGGGGTTGCTCTGGGGGCCCCTGGGCTCCTCATCCCACCATCTGATGATCTTCTGGGGCGGGGGCTGGGGTGCCCTGGCAGCTCCCCTACCCCACCTCCCCTGGCAGTGCTGGCCTCTTGACCAGATGCTGCCCTGAAACCACTTCCACATCCCCTCCAAGCTCCCTCTGCCATCTGCTGGCTGCCCGAGACCCTGACCTGGGCAGCAGGGTGCAAGCTCCAGCCACCTGAGCATCTTAGATCCGCCATGCCCTCCGGCCCGCCACTCCCCGCCTCCACCTGGATGGTGTGTGTCAGAAACAGGACAGCAACTCCCGGCAGAGGCACGCACGGCCCACAGAAGCCAGAGGGGTGGGGCTGCGCCCGGGAACAGTCGCCTGCAGGGACCACGTGGTGGAGGGAGTGGATGTTACGAGACTTAATACGGTATTAGCCATTTTTCTGCCTTTCAGTTCTCAGGCCCTCGGTTTCCTAATCTGGAAAATGGAAGGTGAGAGTGACGGTGAGGGCCCTGCGAGGCCGTAAGTTCTTCTAAGCACCCTGGGGTCTTGTCCCATTTTACAGGGCAAGCTTTGCTGCTTCATGAATCACATCTGCCTGCAGCCCAGTTGGCCTCAAGGAGAAAAAGGCAGAAAGGAAGTGAGTGAACCAGGATCAGCAAGACCCCCCTTGCAAGCAAATACCTGCTGTCCTGGCAGACTGGGGGGCCAAGCGGGCTCCGCAGAGGGAGGGGTCTGGGACTGGGCAGTCCCAGGGGCTGAGAGCCAGCCACTCTTCATGAGTAAAAAGAAAGAAAGACTTGTGAAAATTAATAAATGTATATGCATGACTGGGACATTGTGCTGTATACCAGAAACTGACACACTGTAACTGACTATACTTCAAAAAAAAAAAGTTGAAAAAGAAAGAAAGAAAGAAAGTCAGACAGAAAATGAAACGCATCCTGGGGAACAAACAGGTAATGACTGGGAGTGGAAGATTTGAACACAGCCTTTAGATGGGAAGAGAGCACTAGAGAAAGGAAGGAACTTTTAAGAGGTTACTATCTTACATTTTAAGGCCAAGTCAGGTTGAGTTGGAGGAGACTGACATGATGGAAGGGTGGATGGACAGACAGATGGGAAGTAAAGATGCTGAGAGGTGGAAATCACAGCTATAATGTGGAATTTGACTCCTCCCCCCTGTTATGGAGGGACATGGTTTTAACAAAGAGTAGGAAGTCGTTATACACATGGTCATATGTCAGATCTCACTGTCTAGATCTGAATGGCTGGAGACAGTAAGCAGGGAGAAGAAGCCTGTGTCTTTAAATTTTACCTGGCATTAGTAAGGGCTCAATAAATATCACTTGAAAGAAAAAAATTCTTATCCTTAATGCAACATTTAGTATGTCCCTTTGTTCACAGTGTGCTTCAATCAATGTTAAATCGAATTTATTCAGTATCTCCCACCTTGTCTTTACACTATTAAAGTATCAGATTTCCCTCTCGAATCCCTTTGTAAGCCAATTAATTAAAATCTTTGTCCTTGGTCGGACATTTTCTTACCATTTCTACATACTAGGTAATTTAGGTACACTTCTGTATTATCTCAGGAAAGTTACTCCAATTGGGTGTCTTACTCATGGGGAAGGCCCAGCTTACAGAAGAAGCAAAAGAACATGAACCAAGAATATGAGCAATGGGAATGCCATACTGGATTGTTAGTTTTTCTGTTTCTCCCAGCGACAAGAGAAGAGAAAATTAGATTAAAATGCATTAGGAAAATATCTGCAAATTATATGCCAGAGTTCATATCAAGAACACATGAAGATTCCTATCCAGAATATATAAAGAACCCTTACAACTTAATATAAAGAGACAAACAACCCAATTTAAAAATAGGCAAAGGCTTTGAATAGACAGTTCTCAAAAGAAGATACACAAATAGCAGATGAACACCTGAAAAGATGCTCAACATCATTCGTCATCAGGGAAATGCATATCAAAACCAGGATGAGACACCACCTCGCACGCATTAGGATGGCTATCACAAAAAAGGCAGACAATAGCAAGTGTTGGTGAGGATCTGGAGGAACTGGACCCCTCCCGCATTACTGATGGGAATATAAACTGGTGCAGCCACTGAAGAAAACAGTTCCTCAAAAAGTTAAACATATAATTACCATGTGATCCAGCAATTCCATTCCTATGTATATACCAAAGAGAGCTGAAAGCACGAATCCAAGGAAAAACTTATACACAAATATTCACAACAGCATTACAATAGCCAAAACACAGAAAGAAATTTCCATCAGCTGATGAGTGGATAAATAAAACACAGTATATTCATACAACAGGATAGTATTTCGCTATAGAAAAAGGAATAAAGTATTAAAACATGTTACAACATGATGGACCCTAAGAAACATTGTGCTAAGTGAAAGAAACCAGTCACAAAGGGCATATGTTGTACGATTCCATTTATATGAAATGTCCAGAACAGGCAAATCCATAGAGACAGAAGATAAACTGGAGATTGCCAAGGGCTAGGGGTGTTGTAACACAACCCTTACCTCTCTCTTAACAACTCTAAAAGCTTTCTGGTGGGTGTATGTTTATGGAAGTTACAACCTCATCATTAATTCGTGTCGTTTCAGTTCAGACTAGACTCGTGTCTAACAGATGAGTAGAATGTTTGTGAACCGGCTGGGGAGAAGTAGACAGGAGATGCAGAAAGAGGAGCTGGAATCATCAGTGGATTCATGACATGGATCCCCTGGGAATCACAAGGACAAAACTTCATGGAGCGGAAAACAAAATGAGGGCGAGAGAAGTGGCTGCAGGTTACTCGGCGAGCTGGCCAGAAAAATGAGCAGAAGATGTAAGCGAGTACTCGAACACCTGCTCACTAAGCTTTCTCTCTGCAGAGTTCTCTGCCTCTTCCCAGACAGCTCTTTTAAAAGCTACTTGGGTTAATGTTAGCTTTCGGATTACAGGAATGTGTGGGCAAAGGAGAAGAGGTAACATGAGTCTGGACAAAGAGCAATTCATTTAGAAGATTTATATGTTGCCTTCAAGGGGAACGAACAAAATTCAGTGAAGAGAAATTGAATTCAGCTTCTTTATCTGATTAGGGCTGGACCCTGTACTTTGCAATGCACGTCACATCCCTGGTCGGCAGACTGCAGACAGAGATACATCTTGGCTATTAGAAAGCAAGCTGCTGCAAGCGCAGGCTTATTCTGGTGTGCACTTGATGGAGTCCATCTAGGGAATGATGACAAGAGCGTCCTCTGTACGCAGTCCTAGGGGAACAAATTCCAGAGTTTGCATTTGGAGTAAGGCTGGCTGAGGTTTTCATCTACCATTCAACAGCATCTTTTCTTCGGATAAGAACAGTTAAAGAGATGGAGATGGGGAGGTGAGTGGCTAAGGGGTCTTTAGATTTCTGGAATCTCTTTTTATTTTCCACACAGAAGAAATGTTTTAACTCAGTGCATACCAATTTGCTTGTTTGTGCTAAGTGTTTAGCCGGTACTCACAGTACATAAAGGCAAACCACCCCCCACCACCAGCACCCTCCTCTTACTTATCCTGTTTCCCCAAAGCAATTTCTCCTCCTGTCAACCTGCCTGTAAAATGTGGGGGGCTGCCCATAGGACAGGGCAGGAACCTAAGTTCAAGCACATTGCCCCAAACTCTACGAGAGCAACACCTTTTGATGTATGGTTCTTCAGCACTGAATTGCCTTTGTAATAGGCACCCCTGATAGGTCATCATTCTGCAAGGCTTCCATCATCCATCTTATATGCCCCACGGGGCTTCAATCCATCCATGGTCTGGCACCACCCCTCCTTCAGAAACTAGACACCTTTGCAGACTAGAATCTTAGCATCTCCTCTGGTGCCAAACCACCACGGCCTGGTCAATTACAGCTCTGAACCAGAGCGCTGTCCGTTGTATGGGCAGGGACGCCTTTGGCCTGGGACAGTGAAAGGGGCTGGGTCCCATGGCCACGTCCACAACCACCTTTCACTAAAAGCCTTTTGGGGAGAAGGAAAAAAGTGTTTCAGACACTCCTTCCTTGATAATCAACTCTATCTCGAAAACTCGCATTTGTCCAAACTATCAAATGAAAAATTTTTTTTTAATTTTGGGGGGTGTTTTTTTTGGGGGGGAGGAGGTAATTAGGTTTGTTTATTTATTTATTTATTTAAATGGAGGTTCTGGGGATTGAACCCAGGACCTCAGGACCTCATGCATGCTAAGCAAATGCTCTACCACTGAGCTATACCCTCCCCCTGAAATGTTTTTCTTCATTTCAGGAGAAACTTCTGGGTTCCATTTATTTCCAGATCTTCAAAATGAAAGATGATCCTTTACTAGCAGAATGTGGTTTGCTCTGGTCCCGAGGGCTTGCTCTGCCTCGGCTTGCTAAGAAGATGCAAAACCTAGCCCCACAGCCTTCGGGCCTGCATGCTCTGTAAGGAAAGATGTTTCAGTGGAAGAGAAATGTCTCAGCTGGGCTTTCTTTGCCAAACAATTTGTATTGACTTTTCATCCAACTGGGTCTCTGGTCTGAGCAGAAGTTCGCTGAGTCCCAGAAGCAACTGTACGAGCAGATGTGTCCAAGGGAGAGGAATGAAGAAAGGAGGGGCTGCCTATTGTGGGTGAACCTTGCAGACTGGAGTCTTATTCTCAACTTGTCGTCTTAACCTGAGCTAGGAAACAGATTCACAGCCCTAACCCATGTAATTAATTAAATGAAGAGATCACCGCACCAAGGACTAAACAGAATAATTGAATAAAACAAACTTTAAACAAGCTAACAATCTTTAGGCAAGACAAGTTGGCACGTTCTGGTTTGGATGGATGCAATGTTTGACGAGGTGGAAAAGCCACTTCCCTTCCTAGGTTTCTCAGACTGTAATCCTGACTTCATTTCACAAAGGCCATGAGTCCTCATAGGGGCTAAACCACAGTTCTCGGCAGGTCTTTCCTGGAAACCCAGGAAACGCACATCAGACCCACCGCATGTCTCGTTATCCTAAAGCAGGGTCAGAACCACCCTGGAACTCCTTTGAACTGTGAACCCTTGTCCCCTAAGTGCTGGAGGAGGGGCAAGGCTGTCCGGGCCATTATGATTACGTCCCCCTCACCCTGTCTCCGTGCAACCGGAAGTCACTCTACAACCCTTAACTTGCGGGATTTTGGACTTCACAACATTTCTGTAGCAATCAAGATGCTGTTCCCACCTGTTCTGTCTTCATCACTCTCAGAGCATCCTGCCTCCAACAAGGCCCTCAGGTGTCTTCCCCTTCCCTCTCCAGCACAAAGCCAGGTGCTGACTAGGGAAGACACTTCCTCCTATTCCAGAAACTCTTCTTGGTTACTTTGTCCCATAGAAACCTCCAATCTAGTCCTTTTTTTTAAGTCCTGAAAGTCACTTTCTACTTACTATCCTGTCTGATTCATTTTCCAAATTTTCTCCTCCGGGAAGAAGGGCAGGGTAACAGCAAGCGATTCAATATGTCCTGAGTCGGAAGCCAAGACAACTGTGCCCCCAAAACAGACACACAGGTCAATGGAAATGGAATAGAGAGCCCAGAAATAAACCCACAGACCTGTGGTCAATTAATCTGTGACAAAGGAAGCAAGATTATACAATGGAGAAAAGACAGTCTCTTCAACAAGTGGTGTTAGGAAAGCTGGACAGCTGCATGAAAATCAGTGCAGTTGGAACACTCCCTCACACCATACACAAAAATAAATACAAAGGGGTTTAAAGACCTAAATAAGACATGACACCTTAAAACTCCTAGAAGAGAACACAGGCAAAACATTCCTGGACATAAATCACAGCAGTATTTTCTTAGATCAGTCTCTCCCAAGGCAAAAGAAATAAAAGCAAAAATAAACAAACGGGACCTAATCAAACTTAAAAGCTTTTTCACAGCAAAGGAAACCATTAACAAAACAAAAAGACAACCTAAGGATGAGGAGAAAATATGTGTGAATGATGCAGCTTACAAGGGGTTGATAGCCAAAATATACAAACAGCTCATACACCTCAGTATCAAAAAAACAAACAACTCAATCAAAAAATAGGCAAAAGACCTGAATAGTTATTTTTCCAAAGATAACATACAGATGGCCAATAGGCACATGAAAAGATTCTGAACATTGCTAACTACTAGAGAGATGCAAATCAAAATTACGATGAGGTATCACCTCACACGGGTCAGAATGGCATCATCAAAAAGTCTATAAATAATAAATGCTGGAGGGGGTGTGAGGAAAAAGGAGCCCTCCTACACTGTTGAGGGGGTGTAAATTGGTGCAACCATCATGGAAAACAGCATGGAAGCTCCTTACAAAACTAAAAATAGTTACCATGTGATCTAGCAATCCCACTCCTAGGCACATATTCGGAAAAATGAGAACTCTAATTTGAAAAGACACATCTACCCCAAGTTCATAGAAGCACTATTTACAATAGTCAAAACGTGGAAGCAACCTAAGTGTCCATCAACAGATGACTGGATACAGAAGAGGTGGTATATACATAACAGAATATTATTCAGCCATAAAAGAGAATGAAATATTGCTGTTTGCAGCAACATGGATGGACCTAGAAATGATCATACTAAGTGAAGTAAGTCATACAAATATATGATATCACTTTTACATGAAATCTAAAAAATTATACAAATAGATTTATTTATAAAACAGAAACAGACTCACAGACATAGAAAACCTAGGGTTACCAAAGGGGAAAGGGGGTGGGGAGGGATAAATTAGCAGTTTGGGATTAACAGATACACGCTACTATATATAAAACAGATAAACAACAAGGATTGACTGTACAACACAGGGAACTATATTCAGTATCTTATAATAACCTATAATGGAAAAGAATCTGAAAAAAAAACGTATAACTGAATCACTTTGCTGTACACCTGACACATTATTGTAAATCGACCACATCAATTAAAAAAATAAAAGTGTAGTAAACAAAACAAAACAAAACAAAATGTGCCCAATTAAATCTAGTAACTTTACTGTGACATTCTAAGGGAAGTTCAGGGACCAGATGATCAGAATGATGAGATGCTCTGAGAAAATTCCGTAACTAGATGGGATGCAGTATCTTGGGCTGAATTTCATAGATGCATTAAAAAAGCTCTATAAGCTCCCCACACACCCGTAAAATATGAAGAAATATTTGTTCCTTTCATTACTCTTAAGATACTGGCCTCTCCCAGCTTCAGTTAAAAGCAGTTGACATCTGTTGGGTATTTTCTCCATCATTAAACTTCCTGAGCTTTTGGATACTCAACATCCTCCACCCTTTTCAGTCTAGATATAACTTTATCTTTCCTACACAGGTCCAGTTAGTGGACCTTAGTATCATTTTTGGGGAGGCATGGTATGTGTAGACATACATGTAGGGGTGACTGAAAGCACTTATCTGTGGAATGGAATACTATTCAGCTACGAGAAAGCAGGAAATCCTGCCATTTGTGACAACATGGATGGACAGAGAAAGACAAACAGTGTATGATCTCACTTGTATGTGGAATCTAAAAGAGCCTGACTCACAGACACAGAGATTACACGGTGGCTACCAGGGCCTGGGGGTTGAGGAATTGCAGTTAGAAGGTGAGTAAGTCCTGGAGAGTGAAAGCTCCCCATAGTGATTACAGTCAACAGCACTGTGTTATAAACTTCAAAGCTGCTAAGAGACTAGACCTTACATGTTCTCACCACCAAAAAGAAATGATAATTATGGGATGCGATAGAGATGTTAGCTAAGACGGCAGAGGTAACCAGACGGCAGTACACACACGCAGCACAGCAACACATTGCACAATGCGAACTCCAATCATACCTCAATTTAAAAAAAAAGCTTTAGCTGAACACACACATCAGCTTTGATCACAACAAGCTTTCAGGTTAAAGCCCTCAACTTAATAAAACTAGGGTGTAAGTAGAATAGTAAGTCAATCAGGAAAGGATCAGGCGCTGTTACCTATTCTGCGTTAGAAGCAGGTGCCCTCCACGCGGGCCTCCTAGGTCATATTCGGGGTTTTGTTACTTTTCCTAACAAGAGCGGTTAAGCAGGGCAATCCCAGGATTTTACCTAGGTTTTGAAAGATTACTTCAGCTGTTGGATTGGGGGTGAATTCAAGGAGATAGGGCTTGAAGTGGGGAGACCAGTTGGGGGCAACTGCAGCATGCGTTCTTAGAATAGATAACAGTTGCATATGTAAACACACACACACACACACACACACACACACACACACCCCTATCTAATGTACCCATCTGCTTATTAAACACGTACACATTATATAGCCAATTGTGTTGTCCACCAAAGTGCATAGGGCCAGTCCAGCCTCCCCTCGCACTGGAATCAGACTTACATTTCTCTCGCTCCTGTTTGTGGGCCGGTGTCCTTCCCAAGCTGTGCCCCGTGGGTGGAGGCACAGCTCCCCAGCCTGCTCCGGTCTAGACTCGGCAGGAACCAGGGCTGACCCAGATGAATGCAGAGGCAGGCCACGGCTGATGCCCGGCGGGAGGGCGGCACAGGAAACGGAGGGGAAGGCCGCCCTTTCCTCCTCTCAGAGCGTCAGCGGCCATGTGGCTTCCTCTCTGTCCGACCCCTGGTTTATGGTTCATGCTCTGCGGGCTCCTCAGCCCCAGCACGGCCCTCCAGTCCCCCAGGGGCCCCGGACGCACACGCAGAAAGGCCTGCTCCTGCCCCTGTCTTCCCGCTTACGGAAAATCCACCTCCTCCCCAGCTGCACGGACCGGCAGGGGGACGCGAGCGCGCACAACGCAGCAAAACGTGGTAGAAACGCGGCGGCCGGTGTGCAACAGGCAGACACCTGCTTCACGGAGTGGAGGCAAGGCTCACGCTTTCTGAAGAAATGGGCATCTTCCTGAATCCCCCTGCTCTGGCGGAGATGCTCCGGAGCGCCTGACCGTAGGGACAGCGGAGTCAGCCCCCCTCGCGGACCACCGCTGCTCAGGGACCCAGCTGCGTTATCCCGCATGCGCGGTCCCCACGTGTCGTTATATACGCGTGAGGCGTGCTGCGCAAGCGCAGAGGGCAGCCCGGAGGTCCGCGCTGGAGAGGTGCCGGCTTTGTAAGCCTTGGTGTATGAGGCGGAGGGGACTTTCCCCCGCGGCTGCCACTGAAGCCCGTGTAGTCCTTCCCGCCATAAAGGCGTGTCAGAGACCCCCACGGCTCTGCGAGTGTTCGTCCTTCAGTCTGCCCGAATCCAAGTGCACCGGCCAGGTCTTGAGCGCTTGCAACACAGTGACAACGAGCCCTGGGCTCACGGGCCGTCTCTCCCGGCCGGGATCGGGCGGGAGGGGCGGCTTGCTGCTGCCTGGCCAGGCTGCCCCTTGAGCTTCAGGCAGGGGCTTGTCCGAGAAGCTCTTCGCCGCGGACATTTCCACCTGATGCCTCATTATGCTCCGGTGGCCAGAGGAGCACTGTTCATGCAGGACTCAGTGGTTTGCCCGTCTCTGATTTAAGTCTCTGGGGTCAACCATCCCAAGATTCTGGAGGCAAAACCTATAAGGTCAGGCTGAACTTGCAATGTGAGCCCCACCCAGATGAATGCAGGTCCTGGGACGTGGACCGTGGGATGAGAAAAAGCCTCACTGCCTGGTAACCTTTGCTTTGAGGTGTGATGCTTACTAAGGCTAAATTACTTTTGTAGATATTTACCTACGTTACATTTTAATGTTTCAGAAGCTGACAGTGCGAGGGGGTGGAGTTTCCCACGAGGGTCTAGACTTAGGGGTACCAGTGGGTGGCGGCTTGCCCTCGTCCTCCAGGCCCAAGCCACAAGCATCTGACATACTGATGCCCTCGACCCTGGGGGGGACTGGGCAGGGTCTGGGTGGCTACCTCCAGACAGGCTGCCTCATCCCGGTACCCCATCGTGCTCAAGAGTCTGGCCTTTCTCTGCTTAGCCTGCCGTGAAGAGGATTCGCACACGTGTTTCCAGGCCATACAGACAAGCATGCCTACCTCTGAGGGATCTGAGGTTCCCCCGGGGAGGACCTCTCTGAGCCAGATTCTCAGGACCCTCAGCTTTCCGCACCTGCTGACGTCTGCCTTGGACCTTCCAGTGGACAATTCCCTCCACATCCGCATGCTCTGGTGACTTCGTTCTCTGCTTTGTACTCTGTGCCTGCCTCCAGGAGCAGGTGTGCCCTGGGGTCTGAGGTCATCCTGCTCTGCACAATGGTTGCTTTTAGGAGGCCTGAATTAGGAACAGCTCAGATATTTAGAAAGGTCCCTGGGAATATATTTCTAGTAACAGCAAGCTTGAGTGACCAAGAGCAGGGAGAACATTCCATGAAAAACGAGGCATTCCTTTCCCAGCTTCTCTGCCTCTAGCCCGATGGTTCTCTCACTGTCAGCTCCCAAGCCAGGGTGAGCGATGGGGTCTCCTCCAGACTGCATTTTATGGCGTATTGTTGCTTTATTACCACCTCCTTGCCTCCAAGAACTATGCATTTGTTTGTTTAATAAGTTTTCTGGGCTTTGCATAAAGAATAATAACACTTTGGAGCTAGGATGAATCTCATCCGAGTTCCTAAAGTGTCACTACATTACAGGTGAAGCAACTGAGGCCCCGAGGGTGAAGAGACTCGCTCGAGGTCACCTGCTTTATTTGCTGCTCCTGGGGTGGGGGTTGGGGTGGGGTTGGGGGCGATCATCGCCGCCCAGAAGCTCGATGCAGACATCACCCCAGCAGGACTGGATCTCAAGCTCTACATTTTGAATTTAGACAAAGGTGATGGGTCGGTGTTCCATTTTTGCTGAACTGTCATTTCTTGTAGAGAGTTTTTGAGAAAGTGTATTAAAAGATTCCTGGTCTTTATTGCACACACCTCACTGGAGCGGATAGAAATTAATTTGAAAAATAATAAATAGACTCAATGCCGAATGTGACTTGGGGACAAATGACCTCCCCTCCCCCAGTCCCACCTTTGCTGTAACAAGAGCTTCCACCTGCCCACCTGCTGCTGTGCAAGACACTCTGCAAGTATGTCCAACCCTTCCCCTAACTCTATTAGGCAGAAATTGCTATTTCCATTTTAAAGAAGAGAAAACTGAGGCTCCCAAAGGTTCCATGGCTTGCCCCAAATCACACAGCTGGGACAGTGGTAGAATTCTATCTGTCTGATTCCATGGCTACACTCTTTCCACTTGATGATACATTTCCACAGCACAGACTGCCAGTGTATCTTGAATATACTTACACTAGATTTTTAGCTGCTTGAGATGATCTGTGTTTTAAACTGAGATCAGCTTCATACTTAAGCTTCATACCTTTTGCAGGTGTGTCTTAGGAGCATACGGTGTAACTGTGAAAACCTGTTTGGAAGCTGTGTGAGATCAATGCCATCATCTGAGTACATCTGTCATTTAAATAATTTTTCTTAAAGCCCAAAAGGACCTTCAGAACTACCTAGTCCACCACTTAATTTCATAGATGAGGAAAGCAAAGTGGAGAACCCAATGACTTGGCCACAGCCTCAGAGCTGGTGAGACCCAGAGCTGGGCCCAGAACCTGCCCCCGGCCACGTGGTGAAGACATCACTGCACCCCAGGGCTCCGTTAAAGCCATTGCCTCTCTGCTTGGTGCAGAGGACCCGTATCGGGGAGGTCAAATCCTCGTCTACCTGCAGAACTCTCCTTCCGATTCCGGCAGCAGGAGCGAGGCCATGGGGTTCTTCATCAGATCGGCCACCACGGGGTCCTTGGGTGTCACATAGAAGAAGGGGATTCCAGTGCTGTTGTCCAAGGGGCCATCACTGATGGGCAGACAGCTCCCAAACGGCAGTCCTGGGATCTATCAAACACCAGAAAGGCCTTTCAGTGCAGGGTTGTGGATTGACTTGAGCTGGGAGCTTATTAGTCTGTGTCTCTGACCAGGAAACAGAGTACTGGGAATGCAAAGGCAGTGTGCGATCACCGTGGTTTTGACAGGTCATAAATTAAGGCAGAGTGATTTCTAATATACCCACTTCACCCAGTGATGCTCCAGATCTTCTATAGAAGAGCTCAGCAGTGGCTTTCTGTAGAGGAAGGATGGTTAGTGGATTATTCTTAAAGCTTCAGGTACATAATACTTACTTTATTAAACTGAAAGTTACTTGAGGGAGAGCCAGTGATACTTACAGAGGGGTGGAGGGGCACTAAATCCTTTCCCACAAGCTGCCCCTGGAAGCCCCACTGCCTTCACCACCTCCCCGCAATTTTTGGCATCTTTGGAGATAGAATTTAAGTCTTAACCCAATATCTTACCTGGTCTCTGGACTCCAGGAACTTTATTATTTCCTTTAGGGTCACACCATTTTCTTATTTATTAGTCACATTTAAAAAATTATAACCAATAATACTTCATCATATAATTCAGCAACTTATGGGAAATTGGTTTCTTACCCTTTTAGCCTCAAGGAAGACCCAGAAACATGCTAAACCAATTTTTTGCTCATGATTATCCAATAGAGTGGGTGAAATTCTCAGCACATACACAAAAATTTCTTTGTTTTTTCCCAAGCCCTGCTGGATCAAGCATCCTGTCTTCACGACCTTTGCCCTTTACAGGAGTGTTCCTCATCATTACTTAGCTCAGAACTCACGGGGCTGCCTTTGCCTTTGAAGTGCTGCATGACAACTGTGTGTGGACAACTGTGATGAGGGATGGCTTTAATCTTTAAAGAAAATCCGGTATTAAGAAGTCCTCCAAAATGGTAATAGAAATTCACTCTTGGATCCTGTTCTTCAGCTGGTCGTAAACTGGGGAGAGTCATGCTTTGCACACATGCCAGCCACGTGGTAAATGTCCTCTGGATTTATTGAACTTGGATTAAGTGTCAATATTGGAAAAGGGAACTACTAACAAAGCCAAGAAAAGGGATGTTGAAAGCCAAAATGACTTGGATAAATTGGCACTAGACTTAATTGCTTGACGCGATCTGTGTTTTAAACCAAGATCAGCATCATATTTAAGCTCGTACCTTCTACAGGTGTGACTTTGGAGCACAACTGTGAAAAACCATTTGGAAGCTGTGTAAGAGGTTAAAATCATTGCCATTATCTGATTAAAGTTGTCATTTAAATAATTTTTTTAAAGCCAAAAAGGACCTTCAAAACTACCTAGGCTACCACTTAATTTCATAAATGAAGAAAGCAAAGTGGAGAACTCAGTGACTTGGCCATGGTCTCAGAGCTGGTGAAACCCAAGAGCTGGGCCCAGAAACTGACCCCCACCCCCAGCCCACCCCCCCACCGCTGCACCAACGACCTACACATTCCATAAAACAGTAATTTTTTTTTTGGCATGAAGTAAATAGGAGTTCAGGTTACTGCCCTGTAACGAAAACTTCGCATCTTGACAGCCCTAAAAGCTTTCTGGAGGGTGTACGCTTATGGATGTTACAGCCTCATCCCGTAACCATGTCATTTCGGCTTAAGCTGGAATCATGTCTAACAGGTGAGTGAGACATCTGTGAACTGAAAGATAAAAGCTGCAACGATGACAGCGCTGTCACTCCAACATTTACGCAACGCAGCCTCCTTTCCAGAACAATTCTCGAATTCCATTTTTTAAAATGTGAATTTCCACCAGAGCCCCGGTAATGTCTTTGGCCCAGTCCCTGCTGGGGTTCAGGGTCAGTAGGTTACGGGGCAGTTCGGGTCTGTGGGCGGGGAGGGGCTGTACGCGCTGCTTAGTGAGGCCAAAGGCGGCTCTGCCTTCTCCAGTCCAGGTCTCTGGTCAGGCGCTGGTTATCTGCACGCCTCTTTGGCCATCTCAAGATTGCGCTTCTCAAGACTGCACTTCGGTCCCCATCCTCCAGGCAGGAAGCCTGGTTGTTGCCACTCCCCACCCCCGACCGCCACCTTGGCCAGGCTAACCGAAGCACAATATGGTTCCATTATACACTGAGTGTCCACGGCGGATCCAGCCCCTGGAGCATGTCTGCCAGACCTGGATCCGAGTGCGGGAGTGGCCCGAGCCACTCCCTGTCCCCTGGCTGTGCCAGGCCACTACAGGGCACGCACCTGCACGCCGTTCCAGGCAGGGTGGCTTACCTTCTCGTGGGCGGACAGGGTGGCCAGACAGCCCCAGGCGCTGGCGTGGGCCAGGAAACGGGCGGTGCCCGGGCGCAGCCTCGCTCCGCTCTCGCGCCGGTAGGAGAACATCCCAGGCGGCGCTGGGGGCGGCCTCGCGCGGGCGGCGCCCGCCGGGGGCGGCAGGTGCGGGTCCTCCTTGTGCGCGGAGGCCGGGAAGCTCCGTTGCCAGATGCTGCCCGAGTCCTCCAGCAGCGCGGGCAGCGCGTCCTCGGTGGAGACGCTGTCCAGCTCCTCGTCCACCTCGTTGGTGACAGCCCAGGACACCGAGCTCACGATCACATAGCCCGCGGCCGGAGACAGCAGGGTGCCGCAGCACAGCAGCCAGGAGAGGCGGGGCCCGGGCCGCCGGCCGCCGGGCCCGGACATCTTGCGGAGCGCGCTCGGCCCGGAGACCCAACCCCCGGCAGCGCCCCCCGGCGGCGGACCCGGAGAGGAGCCGCTTCCCCCGCCGCAGGTGCGCGGGTGCGGCCTGGCCCCGGGGCGCCCTCCCCGCCGCGCCCGCGTAGAGAGGTGGGGCTCCCGCAGGACCAGGCTGCGCTCGAACGCCGCGCGCACTGCAGCCCCGTGCGCAGTCCTCACCGCGCGCCCGGTTCGGGGATGCGCTTCTTTCCTGCAGGATGGCGTGGGTTCTGCAGCCAGACTGGGGGTGGGGGGCGTTCAAATCCCGGCTCAGTGCACTCCTCCACTCCCCAGCTGGGTGGCCCTGCCAAGTCACATAACCTCTCTGTGCCCAGTTCCTTCATTAGGAAACAAAGAAAGCAGTATTTACATCATAGGGGTGAGGGATAGGAAGATGAAACAGGTTGATATTTGGAGAGGCTTGGAACAGTGCGTGGCGTGGAGCAAGCGTTATGTGCTGTTAGATAGCCACAAGGTGGGGCTGGTTATCATTTTATAGACAAGGAAGCTGAGCAAACAATGAAGGTTAAATTAGCACCAAGTCCGTCTGGGGCCAAAGCTCCAACCTCTCGCTGCTCAAGAACCGAGATCGTCTTAAACTTTTCCGAGACAGGGCATTGTCGCCAGTTCATCTAAAAGCAGAATCATGTCATTCACTACATGTAAACTAAAATAAAGGGGATACAAATCAACTTATTTACAAAACAGAGAGGGAGTCACAGACATAGAAAACAAACTTATGGTTACCAGGGGGGAAAAGGGGGGATAAACTAGGAGTTCTGGATTTGCAGATACTAACTACTATATATAAAACAAACAGCAGGTTCCTACTGATAGCACAGGGAACTGTATTCAATAACTTGTAACAGCCTATTATGAAAAATAATATCTATGTATAACTGAATCACTATGCTGCACACCAGAAATTAACACAACGCTGTAAACCGACTATACTTCAATACAAATAAATAAATAAAAGAATGAAAATTGTTTTTAAAAAATCAAGGGGTGCCCACATCCAGAGAGAATGTAGCCGGGATGGTATAGCAGAGGACTGAATGAATGGACCATCATTTTAAAACATTCTCTTAAGGATGGAAATCTTGCTTGTTCCCAATAATAAAGTTTCATGGACAGCAAGATAATTTTAAATGACAGCACATTTAAACCTCTGCTTACAGAAGCCATAACCTGGCCCACTAGGAGACATACTCACCTGTTTTCTATCTAGCATCTGATAGTCCTGCTTCAAATTTGTTAAGGATGAAAACAACTCGAAATAAGCTACAAGGATACATTGTACAGCATGGAAAACATAGCCAACATTTTATAATAGCTCTAAATGGAGTATAACCTTTAAAATTGTGAACCACTATATTGTATACCCGTAACATATCATATTGCATATCAACCACACTTCAATAAAAAATTAAAAATACCTTGAACTAGCACTCAAATATTTTAAAGTGATTTTGGTAAATGTCACACTGCGTAACTAGACGATCCATTGTTAACCGTGTCCCCCACTCCATTTACCTTCTCCTGTCCTCTTCCGTTCAAAGCCATTTTTCTTAAGAAAGTCTACGAATCTCCTCAGTGCCCTCTGACACCCCCCCTTTCCCAGATGAGTTATTTCTAACACGAGGTGGGGGTTGGCAGGGGGGATCTGTGAGCAAGAGCATTTATTGTGGTGTCTGTGGGAAGGAACTGGAGAGGCGAGGCAAGCAGGCTTAGGATTGGTTGGTTTGACGAACTGCAGGGCTCTGGGGCACAGGGGCTGTCTCTGGCTATCTGACACCCGGCCCTGGGGTGATTTGGACAGGTGGATGGTGGCCCAGAGTGTGGGAGCCTGATGGAGAAGGTGACGGGGTGTGGGCGCTGGATGGGTTGGCTTATGTTTCAAAACTGCATCCCTGGGCAGAGCCCACCTGAGGAGCGGGATGAGGAGGGAGGCAGAGGCCACGGCTCACCATAGCATCAGGCTGGGTTGTCCATCACAAGGTGCGTCAAGGTTATTGCCTTACGAACATCACTGCTATGAACAGTCTTATGTTCTGGTGTGTTGGCCTCTCGTCCACCCAGTCTCACTTCCTCTCAGGGTCTCTGTTTTCTCCAGCTTTTGCTGGGATAACTGACTACCGGCAGTGCAACCGCAGCAGCTCACCGCAGCTGTCCTATGTCCCTTCTGCCTCAGGGCCTCTGTGCCACCTGCGGTGTGGGACACTGGTAGGGTTCCACTGAGCAACGTGACCACCCAGGCACATGGAACATTAACATCCATCGGGACAACCTTTGACCCATGGATACAGGAGCCAGTGGGATAAATACTCCCACTTCCAAATCACCAGTGGATACTTTTGAAAGCCATGCGACACATTTCCTCAGAGGGTACCCAACAGAACTGAGCCACACTGCTCACAGTGGTAACCAACTCAGTGACGTGCCCTGAGAGTGGCTTGCCTTCCTCCAGGAGCCAGTCATTCTAGTCCCCCTACCTTTGTTCTGTAGGACCACATCCCGAAGGGACTACCTACGTGCAAGTCCTCTTAGGCTCAGTTCCTGGGAAGAAGCTGAGCTCAAGGACAGGTGCACACACAAGGGCTCTCTAGAGTACACACCTTGTAGTGGAGTTGTGGGTTCTGGGGGGAAGAATGTTTCATTTAGTTACATCATGTCACACTGATTTCCAAAATGACTGTACCTTCAGATTGTATACACGTATGTTGTTTCAGCCACCCAGTCTACGACAGCTTGTTACGACAACTCAAGCCGACAGAAACGTTGTCAAACTGTTTTCCAAAATCATTTTTTAACCACTTTATAGTCCTACTAGCAATATATGAGAACTACAGGGGGTCTCCAAATGGCTCCTCTCACACACAAGCTATTTCAAATTGGAGCTCAGTTACTTGGCTTAGTAACATTTTCCATAGATTTCAGATTGGTTTATTGCAAGCAGTCCTGAGCTGTCATGTATATGCAGTTCCAGAAAAGGACCCCTCCCCTACCCCAACTAGCAAATACTATCAGGTTTGGCTGCAGGAAATTGATCACTGATATATTTATAAGCAGATCTGAGTAGGGACGGGGGAAAACAGATTTCAGATCCGCTGCTTAAGCATTACTTCTCATTAACAAATACTTTGTCAAGGACAACGAGAGGCACATAGTCAAAGGTAACAAAGCACTATTTAAAATTGGGGGCCTGGAAATGTACAAAAGGAGCCTGAGATGTCTCCTTGAGTCAAAAAAAAAAAAGTAGACAAGACCAATGGATCATGTCAAAAGAGCCGACTTGAAAGATCTTCAACTGGGAAAAGATAGAATTTAAGCATCAAAAAGCATAAAAATGATGGTAGTTAAAAAAAATCTAAACATACATTTACTGTACTTTTCGGCAACTGCACTCTTGGGCATTTATCCCAGAGAAATAAAAACACATGTCCTGCACAAAAACCTATATATGCACCATTGCTCATAGCAGCTTTATCTGTAATAGCCTCAACCTGGAAACAACCCAAATGTCCCTCAATATGTGAATGGTTAAATCAATGGCGGTGCAGCCATAGCATCAAATACTCCTCGGCACTAAAAAGAAACTATTAATAAATGCAGCAATTCGGGTGGATCTTCAGAGCACCATGCTGAGTGAACTACAGCTAGTCTCATAGGTCACATATGGTATGATTTCATTTGTATAATGTTATCAAAGTGACAAAATTACAAAGGTGGAAAACAGACCAGTGGTTGCTAAGGGTTAGTGATGGTGTATGTGTGTGTGTTTTGGGGTGAGTGGCTATCAAGCAGCGGCAGGAGGGAGATCTTTGTGGTGATAAACAGTTCTGTTCATCTTGACTATGGTGACGGTTACACAAAGCCACATTTAATTCATTTCTTACGTAACATGAGATCAGTAAAATATTTTCTCATTTCCACTGATAACTGATATCATGTTAAATGTGAATTGTTCAATTCCTTTTAAATACTATAATCAGTTACATAAAAATGGATTGGTTTACCAATGATCTATGCTTCATTTCAACATTTTCTTAGGATTTTGCTACAAAGAGGGGAACACTGCATCAGCAGCATATCCTCATTTGTAGCAGACATTGTTGGAGTCATAATTCTACCACACTTTAAGAAAAGTGTAGGGGAGGGTATAGCTCAGCAGCAGAGTGCATGCCTAGCATGCATGAGGTCCTGGGTTCAATCCCCAGTGCCTCCATTAAAAAAAATACATATAAGTAAATCTAATTACCTCCCCCCTCCAAAAAAAAGAAAAGTGTAATGTAAACCAAGAGAAGTTGGGATGCTTTAAAGGGCCAATGAGTAGGTCTAACAGTGCTATCAAATTATTGAGTTTTTTAACCTCCCTGCATACAAAAGCCCAGGACCAGATGGCTTCACTGGGGAATTCTATCAAACATACAAAGAAGAACACACACCAATCTTTCTCAAACTCTTCCAAAAGATTGAAGAGGGGGGAATACTCATAAACTCATTCTATGAAGCCACCATCACCCTGATACCAAAACTAGACAAAGACTCTACCAGAAAGAAATTTATAGGCCAATATCACTGATGAACACAGATGCAAAAATCCTCAACAAAGTGTTAGTAAACAGAATCCAACAGCACATAAAAAAGATCATACACCATGATCAAGTTGGGTTCATCCCAAGGACAGAAGGATGGTTCAACATGTAAATCAGTCAGTGTGATATACCACATCCACAAAAGAAAGGACAAAAACCATATGATCATCTCAACAGATGCATAAAAAGCATCTGATAAAATTCAACACCCATTTATGATAAAAATTCTTACCAAAGTGGGCATAGAAGTAACATATCTCAATATAATAAAAGCTATTTACGACAAACCCACAGCCAGCATAGTACTCAACGGTGAAAAGCTGAAAGCCTTCCTGCTAAAATCTGGAACAAGACAAGGATGCCCACTCTTACCACTTCTATTCAACATAGTATTGGAAGTCCTAGCCGCAGCAATGAGGCAAGAAAAAGAAATAAAAGGGCTCCAAATTGTAAGAGAAGAGGAAAAACTGTCACTACAGGTGGATGACATGATACTATATACAGAAAACCCTAAAAGCTCCATATGAAAACTCCATATGATAAAAGAATTCGACAAGGAAGCAGGATACAAGATTAACACACAGAAATCAGTGGTATTTCTTTACACTAACAATGAAATATCAGAAAAAGAAAGCAAAGAAACAATCTCTTTTAAAATGACATCCAGTGGGGAGTGTATAGCTCAGTGGAAGAGCCCATGCTTAGCATGTACTAGGTCCTGGGTTCAATCCTGAATACCTCCTTTAAAAATAAATAAGTAAACCTAATTACCTCCATCCACCAAATAAATAAATAAATAAATAAATAAATAAATAAATAAATAAAAAGAAAATTGCATATAACAAAATAAAACACTTAGGAATAAATCTGACTGAGGAGGTGAAAGACTTATAGGCAGAGAACTACAAAACACTGATTAAGGAAATTAAAGATGACTAAAAGAAATGGAAAGATATCCTATGCTCTTGGATTGGAAGAATTAATATTGTTAAAATGGCCAGATTACCCAAAGCAATCTACAATGATGTATTACCTCACATGGGTCAGAATGACCATCATCAAAAAGTCTATAAATAATACATGCTGGAGAGGGTGTGGGGAAAAAGGAACCCTCCTACACTGTTAGTGGGAATGTAGTTTGGTGCAGCCGTTATGGAAAACAGTATGGAGATTCCTCAAAAAATTAAACAATAGTCTTAGCACATGATCCAGCAACCCCAATCCTGGGCATATATCTGGAGGCAACTCTAACTCGAAAAGACACATGAACCCCAATGTTCATAGCAGCACTATTCACAATAGCCAAGACATGGAAGCAACCTAAATGTGCATCAACAGAGGTCTGGAAAAAGAAGCTGTGGTATATTTATATAATGGAATACTACTCAGCTATAAAAAAGAATAAAATAATGCCATTTGCAGCAACATGGATAGATCTGGAGATCGTCATTCTAAGTGAAGTAAACCAGAAAGAGAAAGAAAAATACCATATGGTATCACTCATACATGTAATCTAAAAAAAGAAAAAAAGAAGACACTAGTGAACTTATCTACAAAAACAGAAACAGACTCACAGACATAGTAAACAAACTTATGGTTACCAAGGCGGAAAGGGGTGGGAACGGGGAAGGGATAAATTGGGAGTTTGAGATTTGCAAATACTAACTACTATATATAAAATAGATAAACAAGTTTCTCCTGCAGAGCACAGGGAACTCTATTCAGTATCTTGCAGTAACCTATAATGAAAAGAATATGAAAACGAATATATTTATGTATTCATATGATGGAGACATTATGCTGTACACCAGAAATTGACACATTGTAACTGAGTATACTTCAGTAAAAAACAAAACAAAAAAAGTGATTGAGTTGTTTTTCTCTGCCTCACTGCCTGAGTGGATCTTTCTACAAATTGCATTCTGATTGGGGCACTGCCAAGAGGAAGGCAACATATCACCATCACCCTTTGCTTGTACCAGTCTGCATTCTGCAAACTTTATCTTTCTCTGGAGAATGATCCACGAGTTTACCACCAACACGATTTCTCAAATTTCTCATAGAAGTACTGGGAACAACCAGAAGAAAAACAACAGAGGGAAAAATTATTCTCTGAATCAGTTTATATATGAGTCATCAAAACCAACTCCTTGAAACACATATAAGCATAAAATAGTGCTACATTATGCACCTAAAATCTTCCTTCTCATCAATACAAAAGCTTCAGCACTTAATACATTTTTAAGAATAGAAAATCTGTTTCCTTGTGTCCTAGTGAAATAACTAATTTTACACATTAGCATCACTTTCCCTAAAATAAATATTTTCACACACTAGGACACATCTGATATGTGGATCACAAATTTCTGTCCATCGTTCAGGGTGATGAGGGTTTCCTGTCCCAGAGGAAGGCTGAGTTTGATGGTGCTTTCCGTGGCCTTATCTTCCAACAATATCTGGATGAGCTGCCGGAGGGGTGGAAATAGTTAAAAGGAAAAGACAAAAAGAGGAAGTTACACTATTCCCCATTTCAGGACCCACTGACTGAATTCTCCTCCCACACCTCGCCCCCACCCTGGGACCTACTCCAGGAGACCCTGAGTTCTCAGGGGAACGCCCAGCGGCTGGTGAGGACTTCGTGGAAGGAATCTCAGACCCAGGATGGTGGGAGAAAGAGGGGGCCCGGGTAGTGTGAGCAGGGGGGGCTCCTTTAGGAAAAGGAATGGGGGCCTGTAGTGTTTGTGAGGGCTCAGAGCAAAACAACACTGCCATTAAAGACACAGGAGGGTTGGTTCTGAAAGTCAGGAGGGAATCCGTGAAACATCCCCGGGTCCCCAGCTACAACGCTCATCACTTCAGCGGTCTTCCAGACGGACACCGAGCCCCGTGCTCTCAGCAGCTCTGAGCTGACACAGTTGGCTCAAGTTCCCGCACAGACCCTTCCTCCACCACCCGTCAAATGTACCCGTAGCTTAGGGGGAAGGCCTATGAAACCTGTCGTTGGTTAAATTAACGCTCTACTGGGTAGCAACAGACTTGGGAGATTCGCAGGGTCTGACGCTGCCTTACGAACGAGCTCTCAGGCACCCAGTTGCCTGAGCAAGTGTTGAAGGAAAACATGCCACCCTGCCCTCAGCTCCGTGGGCACGCGGAAGAGGGGCAGATCATTGGACATGAGTACTTTCAAATGGATAGAGACGCATTTTTCAATCTGACTTCTTTAATTACCCACCCCTTCCCCATAAGTTAACATATTTTGACAAAGATGTACCCAAGATAACTTCGAACACAAGGTTAATAATGGAAGTACAGTTCCCGCCTAGTCTCTCTAAATTCGATAACAACCATCACCAACCAATGAAAAGATGCTTTTCTTCCCTCTTTCATAACAAAACAGAAACAACACTGTCTTCAACTTTACCCTATAGCTGAAGTCACCTGTTTTAAAATATTTTTGCCAGGCTTTAATATCTGAGTACATGACCTAAACTAAAAACTGTGTAGTAGGTTTTTAAGAAGAATACCCTTTATTTAATACCAGGATAATTTCCCCCTTTACTCATAAACACATCTTGGCATCTTACTATTTTGAGCTTTGCTAAGAGGGAGAAGAGGGGCAGAAGGATGAGACAACTGGATGCGATGACCCCAGTGGTCACGGAAGGTGCAGGGCAGTGCCACACTGTTCAGAGGAGGAGGCTGCCCCAGGTGTGCAGCCGAATGGACGCTGACACCTGGCAGGTGAATGCAGATGGGACACAGAGGACGGGCTTCTCTGCTGATGATGGGTGCAAACGCTGAATAATGAATGCCACGAAAATGAGGTGAGCGTAACTTCTTGGTGTTAGATGGTTTAAGTCATTATAGCCGATTCAGCAGGTGCACGTGAGCAGAAGCAGGTTTAATTAATCTCCGATGCATATTCCCTAGGATTATCTGACATCCATTTGCTTGTATTGCTTTATTATGTAGTTCAATTAAATATGTAAGGTCTTCTCTCTTGTTTCTGCCAATTAAATGTAGGTCAAACCCCATTGTAATGAACTTCGGAATTGGGGAGGGATGGGGTAAAGAGTGTTCTGGAAAGGTGTTCAGACCAGGAGGTTTTTTTTGAGAAACAGTAACGATAACTAGGGTTATGGGTACTTACTATGGTCTAAGAAATTTATAATAATTAATTCATTTAGACCTCATGAGAGCCCTATGGAATTAGATCTATTGATTCCCATTTTGTAGATGAAGGAACCAAGGAACAGATAAATTAAGCAACTTGCCCAAGGTTCTCAGCTCATAAGTGGAAGATGGGGAACTTGAACCCAGGAAGTTAGGTACCAGAACTGCCCACTTGTTTCCCCTAATCATCAGACTGGAAGAATTTCAGTGCTTGTCACTCAGCTTGGTGGGAGTGGTGACCTGTCGCCCCGTGAGTCTAACTGTCCAGGCAGGCTCTGGGAAGGCAAAGCGCAGGCCATCCACACATTCCACACCTACAACGAGCCAGTGCCCCAGGGACCTGAGCTGCCGGTGAGCGACAGATACGCTGTTGTCATCACCCCCGGCAAAACCAGCTAAAGCAAAGGCGGATCTAGAACCCTGTATCCTTGTTTGGACGATGTGACCTCCCTGAGTTTCTTAACCACCTGATAGCTCTTAGCTCCCCGCAAACACTGTGTGCAAGTTGGGGCCCTGGCGTCTGTACCTTATTGCTGGTGGTGGTGTCCACCAGGAAGCCCGGGACCCTGACCACCACGCTGTTCCCAGCTGGGTCACATCCGTCCTGGCTCCTGTGTCTCAGTGTCACCTGGGGGAGGTCCGCACTCAGGACTTCAGGCTCCTGAGCAGGTGAGCCATCTGGACGGTGGAAGGGCTCCTGGTCTGGTGGGACAGGAGGCTGGTCATCCGGTAGCACGTCCTTGAGACTTCCCATGTCCTTGTCCTCCTCTTCCTTTTCTAGGCACGACTGAATTATGTGAATCATGTATTCCAAAAGCAGCAAATGAAACAGGTGCCAGGAGCCTACATTTAAAAAACAACTGGAAATGAATAATTCAATAGACGGACAAGTGAGCAGACCCCTGTGAAACCAACACCTTTCCTGGGGCTTTTAAGTCCTGTGTGCTGGAGCTTCACGCCCATGGCTGATCCTGAGAGTCCCGGACAGGGTCCATCGCCTGCCAGCATCCCACACACAGAGGACCCCAGCAAGGCGGCTACTGGACAGAAAGCACAGGGAGCCTACTGAATGGCCTGAGCCATGAAAGGGAACATAAAACCCAGCTAGTGTGGGATGGGAGGAGAGCAACCCAACAGAAAAGAATGGGTGCCCTTCCCAGAGCTGGAGGACCTGTCCCTCCGCCTCCTGCAGCTGACACGAGGGAGAGGAAGGGAGGAGGCGGGAGGGACGTGTTGCATTTGGCATGGCTGCATCTCCTGGTGGGAGGTGGGGAAGGCCTGCACGGGCTGTCATCAGGGAGTTTGGGGGCGGGAGTACAAGAGGGTGTGTGGCTCAGCTGAGTGCTCCGAATCCCAAGGACTATGGTTCCAGGAAAGAAAAGGGTAATAAATGTTCAGCTGAGAAATGGGGGTGGGAGTGGAGAGGGGCTCTGGCATATTACAACTGTTAAAAGATAATTTAGTGAAGGTAAAACCACGACTCATACAGATATGAAATGAACGTGTATGAGAGATTTCACGGAACTCAACTTGGGTACTAGTAAGCCATTGCAACTGATTCAAAAGAGGATTCAAAGTGCTAAATGTACAGTAAAGCATGCTGCTGATGTTAATTTACAAGCAGATGCCAAACAGATCTGCCCCCAGGGCAGTCATTAACTGTACCCACCTGACACACGAGTCTGCGTTTCTGGGGGAGACTCATTTGCACTGTTACCCCTTTGGCACAATTTACAGAGCCGTACAATGGGGCAAAGACAAGGAGAGGTGGCAACAGCCTCCGAAGGGTGTTGAGCCTTTCTGTCCATTTCAAAGCTTTACACCACGTTCATTACTGACAGATCTTCGGTGAGAGATGCTGTCTCTGGGAGACGGCATGACCTGGTCTGGAATGAGCCTAACCAAAACACAACACCTGGCTTGTTTAACTCTGTGACACCATGGTCCACATGAAGAGGGAAGATGCGTGGTGTGAACACTCTGACTTCACACGGAGGTCCAAGAAGGAAGAGGGGAAGCACCAGCCACGGGGCTGGGTGTCGGTCTGTGGCTGCCCGGGAACTCTGCTCTGGAAGAGCGTGAGCATAAAGCAGTCCCTTTGATCCTCAGTTAAGGGGGAGCCGCATTACTAATGGGGGTCGGCTGCAAGGCTGCTTACAGCAGCAACCCCCAAAGAGCTCCAGTGTTTGCAAAACGGTCTAGAGGAGGGCTTGTCTTCCCCTCCTCTTCCACGTCCCCACTGGGAGGGTGTCTGGCAGGGATTCCGCACCCTGACTGGTGTGTGAGCTCATGGGGTGGAGGCTCTGTCTCTCTTTCCAAGGCTGTCAGCCGAGTGCCCGGTGCCCAGTGCCCAGGAAGGTGCCTGGGACTCTGAAGGGTCGCGCTAATATCTGCTGAAATGAGGGATCCCTTCCATGGGGCTGGAGGGTTCAGTGGTGAACTCCCCCTCCCACAGCTCTCCTACGTCTGCATCACAGATGTGACAGATGTGACCTGCCCTGAGACAGGAGGGGAGGGGGCAGGGCACAACCATGAAAAGAATGACACAGCCACTGGGCACACAACATAAACTGGCTAGAACCAACGAGGCCCAAGATGGCAGATTAGACTTTAGGTAGACCCTGAGCCTCTTTACACGCTCATTGTATTGTATTAGGGGCTTAATGACACTCCCGCAGGCTAGGTGACAGTTCCCAGGCTGACCATAAAAGGCCAAAAAGTAGGTGGGGGCCTGATTCCTGTAAATCCCCGCCCCTTCCCCATAACAGCTGGAATGGCTGAAATAATCCTCCCACCTCTTAGGCTATGAAATCACCCAGCCCATAAAAATTAACCACCCCCGCACCTCGGGCCGCTCCCCCTCCCGAGACAGACGGCGCTCTGTCTATGGAATGTGTATCTCTGAGCTGGCTTTCCCCTCACCATGGCTCGCTCTTGAATTCTTTCCTGTGTGAGAGAAGAACCCACTCCCCGGTAACAGCCCCTGCAGAGAAAGACCATCCACTGGACCAGAAAGTTTGCAAAACAGCCGCTGCTTGATTCCAACATCTGCCCGTCCTGGGGCCTCTACCCGTTGTTACTCGGGGAAGTTAAATCCAGGTGCCCCAAAGAACTCATTTTTTTCCCCTCAGGAGATGGTGAAAAAGAAAGCGCTTGGTGCTTTCCTCAAAATGTCCTGAAGCAAACAATTCAAAACCCCAGAGAAAATGAATATATGTATATTCACGTATGATGGAAGAATCGTGCTGCACACCAGAAACTGACACCACATGGTAAACTGACCGTAAGCCCGGGAGGCATCCTGCGAGTTGGACAATGGGGGGGGGGGGCGCGGTCCCGCTGTTTAAGGGACTGCCACGCTGCCGTTACGAAAAGATCATCGTGGTTTGTCTGTGTTGTGTTTTAATAAAAAGGCGAAAAGACGAGGACTGGGCTCCCCGCAGCAACATGGGAAACACTTCCGGTGGAAAACAACACCTGTAAAAGGTAGAATCCAAAACGCTGTGTATCCCCGGACTCACCGAAGCTGTCCCTGTGGCAGAGGGTCATGGCTCTGCTCACGGCTGTGAGGAGGAAATTCCATCTCAGCTGGAAAGTGGCAGCCAGTCTCATAAACTCCTCTCTGCTTCTGCTTGGCTATTACATTTTTTGGAAGAAATTTTTTAAATGTCAGGGTTTATGATAAAAACCCTGAAGAGCAGGCTCTCAAGTGCACACCTGGGTGGGGCCCAGACACTCTCCAGGGGCCGGGTGGGGAGAGGAACGAGGAGAGACGCGGGAGAGGAGGCTGGAGCCTGCTTCTGGTCCCTGTCATTCGTGGACAGGATTCCAGGCAGAACCCCTTGAAGTTGGCGGAGAGAAGGCAGGAGGTGGGAAAGCGACCTAATTCCTTTTACAATAGCACACGATTTTTAAAAAGAGGTCACTTTGGAAGAGAGACAGAGGAGCCCTGCAGGGCAGCCTCGCTGAAGCCCCCATGGTGGTTGCTGTTGGTGTCAGTGGCTAATTTACTGTTGCCACATCTGACACTGTGATACAGGGGTGCAGCACCCCCAGCCACGGGAGAGCACAAAGCTGGCCACTGTGAGTTAGCTGAGGCCCGGAAGGTCCACCTGGGCGTCCAGCGGGGCTGGGGTCATCAGACGGCCTGAGTGGCACTAAACTGGGGACCAGGGAGATGCCTCCGTGTGCAGACTAAGAAACTCCCCAGCAGATTGACAGCAGCCTTGGGCCACGCGTCAAATGCATCACAAACCAACGGAGTCACATGAATTTCCCAGCACACATTGGCTTCTCTGGGGTCTCTTGCATGAAGACCACCTACGGGGTCAACCTCAAGTCTCCCAGGAAGAGCTGTAGACTGGCTAGAAATGAGGAAATGTTCTTTTTCTCTTTGTTTCTCCTCAGCCCCCAAAGGACACCCTGGGCTCCAGGTGGGTATGAACCCCCCTCGGTAGAGGCATCCTCCCCCACGACTTCAGACCATCTGGAGTGGGGCTCCCGGGAGGAACTCTCCTGGCGGTCAACACACACACACACACAGCCACGGACGCCTCCTAAAACCATCCAGAGAAGCAGCAGTGAGCGGTCTCTGCACAGACGTTTAAACCATAAGTGTTATCAAGCCCTCCTCCGCCTGCCATCAGGGTGGTACCCCCCGTTCCTATGCTTGGAAAGGATTCTTGGGCCCAAGCTGCACGAGGACCAAGGGAAAATGAAACACAACACAGCTGAGCGCTTTCCGCTGCTGATGCCGCTGGATGCTAACGACAGAGGCCACCGGGCACCTCGGACAAGCCCAGGGCTTCACATTTGAACAGCCTGAGCATTTCACTGACAACAGTCTGCTTTTTATCAGCCAAGCTGGTTCACAAAAACAAGCCCTTCAAAGGCAAGTAGTTACAGTTAATCCCAAACTCCTATATACACTACGCTATACAAAATAGATAAACAACAAGATCCTACTGTGTAGCACAGGGAACTGTACTTAATGTTTTGTAATGAGTTGTAATGGAAAAGAACCTGAATATATAACTGAATTGCTGTGCTGTACCCCTGAAACTAATGTCGTACATCAGCTATACCTCAATAAAAAATGAGGATTTTTTAAAAAAAGGCAGGCAGTTACAAAAGCACCGTTTTTCCGAGATGCCTCATTCGTGAAGGCTGCAGGGGCGAGGATGGAAACACCGTGTTACGTGGTCTTGGATGCAGGGCCCGCCTGTGCTCTTCAAGGCAGGACGGGTGCCAATGGTCTCAGTGGGCTGAGCTCGGGTCAGGCTAAGGCTGCGTGAGTGTCCAAAGCAAGGAACAGGATGGGAAGCTTAATCCTATCGAATGGCTCTGCGCCTCTGCAGTCACACAGCTGCACATGTCACCGATGGACGAGCGCGCCCTGCCCAGGACCCAGGGGGAGGAATCCGAACCACTCAGGCCCTGGAATGGTATGTCCAAGGAGCCGAGAATGGAAACAGACACCTGCCGAGGCTTGGAACCAGCTTTCCAGCTCCTTCCTGAGTTTTCGGGGATGGCAAGGAGGTGGGAAAGGAATGTGGCCCAGGTGTAAGAGGGTCACGTTCTGGAACCAGCCCCCAGGTCCTCCTTGCCCGCTTTCTGCCGCAGAGATGTCCTTACTCTTCCTAAACAGGTCCTCCACTTTCCCGCCGTCCCCGCCGCCCCTGCTGCCTCTCTCGTGAGCGGTGTCTCCCTTCAGCTTACCTGAATCCTGTCCACCCTTCACCGCCCAGTGTAGCCCGCCCCCCTCACCAAGGCCTTTCCCACCGGCCTCAGCCTTCAGAGGACGACGCCTCGAGGGCGGGAGGCCTGGTGTTCAAGGCAAGGATGCTGTGTCTTCCCAGACAGCATTCTCAGCTCCTGCAGGGTGACTGCTGACGCAGGTGATGACAATGGAGCCAACAGGCCTACTGAGGTCAGTCCCAGTGACACGTCGCCCATAAGGACCCAATCCACCCACATCCAAAGCCAACTCATCTTTGCTTTTGTGAAATCAAGCCTGAGGCTTTATGGGGACTTTCTGCAAAATACACCCAGACAAGCACTGTCCTCCTCAAACAGACAAACCCATCTTCCTCCTAAACACACCTGCTGGGTGCAAACACACTCACTCCTGCTCCCTTGTACACACACTCACCTGCACACTCACGCTCACCTGGACACACTCACACAAGCTCACCCAGGCACACATATGCTCACTTGCACACACGCACACACACCACACAGATATGCTCACCTGTACACACACACCACACATATGCTCACCTGCACACACACACAATGCTCACCTGCACACACACACACACACCCCCCTGCATGACGGCTCAGCCCCTGAGACACCATTTCCCCGTCCTTAACCCCCATGCCAGCCTCGACACAGTTCCTGTCCAAAGCTCTAGAAAAAACCTTTTCACCAGGTCATGGGCACTCAGGGCTAAAATGTAGCTAGAATAACCAACAGCCACTTCTTGTCTTTAGAAAAAAATCATGGTTTTCTACCTGGAAGACCCGTGCTTGGAGATTTGCAGACAGACAATTCAGGAACACGCTGAGGTCTGCGGATGTCCCCAGCAAAGAAATTAAACTGCTCAAACCTATAAAGAGATAAAACAAACAAAAAGCCTGGGAGCAGCGTAACGGAATTTCTCTGCAGGTATTTGTATACCTGGTAACCTGGGGGATCAGATCTGAGCAACAGTTCAGATGAATTCCCTGCGGCCTCACACTCATTTTCAACACAAAGGCTGCCTTCTAAGGCTGGCTTCGTCACCCCCAGGCTGTCTTGTTCGGTGCCATATGCTTTTGCCTTTTAGCAACCACCTCTGCCCCTTGTTGAAATGGGAAGAAATGTTTTGAAATAATAACTACACCTTTGTAATTAGACAGGACCTGCCTTCAGGTGAGCTCATCACTTGATACAGACGTGACCTCACCCCTCCCTGCCAGTTTTATAAAAGGGGTAGTTTGTTAAGATCCTTTGACTGATGGTGGACATCAAAGCTGCTGACGGAGGCTCGGTGCCTTGCCTGGGGTTACACTCAGTCAGTACAGACCTCAGGGTGGAGCCCCGGCGCGTGTGACGCTGGATCCCCACCTGCACAGGCAGCACCGACAGCGGAAGGACAGCCTTTGGCCTCCCCACCCGTCTGGGTGCTGCCACGTGCCAGGTAGAGTTTAGAACACCCAGGGGGTGGCCGTGGCCCTGGCTGCGGTTTGGTCAGCCTTCATCTGGAAGACAGTCCAGGTCTATCTCAAGCATCCTGCCAGGTGTCGGCAGTGGCTGCCGGCATGCAACCTCCCTGCCAGCTCTGAGCCTTCTCAGAAGGACACATGAGGATGCCAGCAGGAGCCCAGGGACCCTGGGCAGGCGGGTAGCACCCCGGAGGAGAGGCCTCATGTCCTCCTGGGCTCCTTGGGCTCGGGCTGGGGGTGAGAACAAGGCTTGGGTGGCCACCTGGGATTTCTAGGGGAGCCAGTAGCTGGGAGAGGGGGTTTCCATCGCCCTGAGGCCTGCTGGGTTAGGTGTTCACCTTCCAGTTGCAGGTTTGGCTGGAGGGGAGTTTCCTGGGGGTGGGGGTAAGGGTGGTGCATCTGGGATTTGAAACAGCCAGGCAGTAGGGGCCTGGGACACCATCAAAGGACAGAGAGCAGGGGGAAAAGGGGAGAAGCTGTTTATCAACAAGGGCTGGCTTCACTACCTTAGTAACTGGTACAATCCTACCAAGTCCGCCCCACTTCAAGGTCAAGGAAACCAGATAATCTGTGATACTCATGTGCTGGACCCACGTATCTGTCGGGTCCTGAGGTGCTACCGGCTGCCAGCCCCACGCTGGGGGGGGGGCCAAGACAAAGCCCCCAGCCCACACCTGCAGGAGCTCCAGCTCCAGCTTTATGCACAGCTGAGCCCTCCCAGCAGCTCAGATCAAGGCCCAGAGACTGGCCCTTGGGCTGGGGGAGAGCATGGGGGGTTCTGCAGCCCCTCCTGAAGGGCTCCGGTTCCCCCCGTGGGGAGACAGCAGCTCTCACTGCTGATGCTCCCCAGCGATGTCACAGCGCTGCCAGCCAGCTGCCTGTGGAAGGGAGACTTTTCCCCTTAAGAGGAACTACAATTGTCAGATAGTGTTGGGGCCCAGAGAAGGAGGCCCCAAAAAGTGCCTCGATGGCATACTGGTTAATCTGAATTAAAGTTACTTAAGAAACGGCCGACAGAGGAGGGACACTCCGACTCCCTCCTCGGTCTCCCTGGAAACAGGAAATAAATCTCCCAGGTGAAAGGCGCCCTCCCTGCACCGGGACCTAAAGAGACACCCTTGTTGCCAGAGACGGGAATTGAGGTGGAGAAGTCCGCGTACACACACCTCTTACTTCTTTAATTTACTACCTCAAGGCAGATTCTGAGGTTCTTCACTAACTGGGCATCCAAACCGAAGTTCCTTTGTTCTGTCAATTAAGTCACAAGCGTATTGTTTCTTTGTCTAAAAAGTGTAACAGCTGCCTGCTTCGGCCACTTCTTAGGTTCTATTTCCTACGAGATCTCTGCGTGCATGATTTAAAATTCGTTTCTCTTTTTCCTGTTAATTATGTCAATTTTATTCTAAGTCCAGCACGACCACTCATGATGAGTAGAGGGAAATTCCTCCTCCTCCCCCGACAGTCGCAGATGTTCATGTGCCTAACAGCACCTGTCGTGGGTAAAAGCGCCGGGGTTATGCTTCATGTTGTTACAAACGGCACTTGAGGATGCTCCCGGTGGTGACGGCAAGGCTGAGCGTGAAGCCCATCCAGGCAAGGCCTGGATGAGGCAATCTGTGCCGACAAGAGGGACGCAGAAGGGCTTCCCAAAGGAGACAAGAAATCCTGTCAAGCAGCGACCACAGTGGTCTGTCTGATCACCCAGCAACCACGTCCCGGCACCATGAACCCCAGGCCAGGCCCTGGAAGAGGGTTCCCTGGGGCACTCCTCACTGCCCGCAAGAAGACTGAGCAGATAAATTATACCAAAGAGGGAAGTTCTAGTTCTTCCAATAAATTTGTGAATTAGCAGTGGCCACACCAGCCCTGAAAATACACCAAACACTGTAGCCAAGCGGCTGCGGAAGAAGGATTACATTTCATCTCCGTGTTCTCCTCCGGATCATCCGCGCTGCTCCAGCTCCCCTGCGGGGCCGTCTCGAGAACATCCCAAGTGCCCTGACAGATGATGGCGTGGAGGTCCGACTTCAGGGTGCTGGCCCGCCAGCTGCTTTTCAGCACTATTCTCATGGTCTAAAAACAATAGGGAGGGGATAACTGTAGGCAGATTCCTTAAAAGACTGGAAATAGACTTACCCTATGATCCAGCAATCCCACTCCTGAGCACATATCTGGAGGGGAGTCTAATTTGAAATGACACATGCACCCCAATGTTCATAGCAGCACTGTTTACAGTAGCCAAGACATAGAAACAACCTAAATGTCCACTGACAGATGACTGGATAAAGAAGTTGTGGTAGATTTATACAATGGAATACTACTCAGCCATGAAAAAGAATGAAATAATGCCATTTGCAGCAACACGGGTGAACCTGGAGATGGTCATTCTAAGTGAAGTAAACCAGAAAGAGAAAGAAAAATACCATATGATACCACTCATATGTGGAATTAAAAAAAAGACACTAATGAACTATAAAACAGAAACAGACTAGCAGACTTAGTAAACAATCTTATGGTTATTCGGGGGGGGGAAGGGGGGAAGGGGGGGAAGGGATAAATTGGGAATTTGGTATTAGAAGATACCAAATACTACTTATAAAATAGATAAACAACATGTTTCTTCTGTCTAGCACAGGGAACTATATTTAATATCCTGTAGTAACCTATAATGAAAAAGAATATGAAAATGAATATATGTATGTGTGTGTATGACTGAAACATGATGCTGGGCACCAGAAATTGACACACTGTAAACTGACTAGACTTCAATTTAAAAAAAAGACAAGAGGGGAGCAAGCACTTCGTGGACTCTCGTCACTCCGGCCTCATCTCCGCCCCCCAAATTCCCAAGCTCTCATGGCTGTGGAAGAGAAAGAGAAGTGGGTTTGGCTGTGACCCATTAAAGCCAAATCCTAAATGACAATGACAGTGTCTGGATTTCACACATCCTAGAACCACCCTTCTGAAAGTCAGCATCCGGAACTGCTCTGCTCACGGCCGGGTGCTGCAGGGGCTCAGGGCCCGTGGCTCCTCCTCTCCCTGCTCCCGAGTCTCAGCGCCCCCTCAACCAGCCTGAATTCCCCAGAGAGGGCAACAGTGCGCGACGAGGGGCCGGCCGGGAATGTGGCTCTGGAGAAGCGACAGTGTGGGTGGCACTACAGGGTGGCTGGGGGGATTGGGAGCTGTCTGTCCTCGCCCCTGTGGAGCCCTGGGCGCTGCACTGAGCCTCAGCTGCACCACTGAACAGTCCAGCCCCTGACCATTTGGAGTCTGCAGGCAAGCTATGGGCCTCCTCACACCGGCCCTGGCAGCAGGCACTACAGCTGAGAGAACGGCCCCTGGCTGTTCCTAAACCTGCCTGAGGGCTGGGCCGGCTTTGGCTCTCTGGGCTGGCCACTGCAGGTGGCTCAGGATGAAGGCCGTGCTGAGGCCCGTGGCCAGCCAGCCCGCTCAGGGCTCTGACAGGGGGCAGCACAGGACAGGTCACAAGTGCGTGAGGGGGAAACGAACCGGAGGACCGGTGTCTGGGGAGACCCCCGTGCTGGGAGGATGGAGACGGTGGAGGGCAGGCCTGGCTGGGCACCAGCCCCTGTCTAGGACTGGTTTGGAGCAGAGGGATGGTCTCAGGCCCCATCCTGATCTGGTGCCACAAAATTTCAGTCCACGGGGCCATGCGCAGTTCTGTCCGTCCATCTGTCCTAGGCTCTGCTATGATGCCCCGTCACCTGTGATCCTGGCTGGCCCTGGCTGCCACCTCGCGGGGCCTCCCTCTGGAACTTCAGAACCTTGACCTGCTGGTCCCACCCCCTCTCCTGAATGGTGGGGGGGCCTTTCCAAGGAGGGAAGGGAGGGGCGGCTTCCAGCAGAGCACCTGGGGCCCAGCAGGCCCTCCCAGCCCACAGCCTGCCCTCTGCCCTCTGCCCTCGGTCCCCTTGCACTCGCAGTCTTCACTTTGCACTTGGGGAAACGGCTTTGCTGCCTCCTGCATGGTTGCCTGAAACCTACCTTGGCCATGTTGGAAAGATAGATCTTTCTTCCCAGTCTTTTGACAAACACGGTAACATCTGTTAAGAACAATACATGTGGACGTTACTGATACAAAAACGTCAAATCCGCACGCACGACAGCAGGGATGAGGCGGTCACACAGGAGGGCACCGCTGCCCACACACCCGCCTGCATGGCCGGGCCCCAGCACCCTCGCCCCCCTCACCCACTCGCCCCTTCTCCCCAAGTGGTTCTGAGACCCTGGTAGGGGTGCTCTGACGACAACACCCAAATGTGCTAGAAAAATGATGCAATCCAGCCTTGGCCACGCATGCTCAAGGGAGTTTAGAATTTTTGCCCAGGAACCCTGAGCTCCCCTAACTTTCTCACTTCTATGTGCTCTCCTGAGAAAGACGATCAGAAATGAGAGAACGTAAAAGAGGAGGAGCTCTCCTCTGGAGGTGCTCATTTATTCCTGGACTCATGCATCAGGGACACTCGTGCTGTGTCTGCTGGGTGTTTGCTACGTGGTTGGATGGGGGAGGGTGACCTCAGAGACACACACCGCATTCCAACAGCAGGAGGAGTGCTCCCAGCCTTGTGAGGTGCAGGGAGAAGAGACTGAGGGGTTCAGGGAGGGGAGAGGCCTGTTTGGAAGAAGGTATCAAGGATGGCTTCACTTGGAAGGTGAGATTCAGCCTGAGTCTTAACGCATAGGTAGGAGTTTGCAGGGGGCTGGGGGTGGGGGAGGCGGACTAGGCACAGATAGGACCTTTGGGGGGGTCAACCAGTCTTGTGTTGTTGGCGAGCCCCAGTGGGTCACGGGGGTCCCTTGGGGTGGGGGGACAGGGCCGGGGACAGAGGCCAAGCAGTGAAGGAGAGTGGACCATCCAGGCAATGGGGACCAGAGGCAGTTGTGAACTGATCGAATGACTGTTATAGAACTGCCGGGTGCGGAGGGGAGTGTGACTGAGCAGGGTGAGGCTGGAGGCAGGACCATCAACCAGGAAGCGGTGAAGGAGCCTGGGCGCGTGACCGAGGGCCGAGGGCTGGGATCAGGGCAGGTGGTCAAGGAGTGGGAGCACGGGAAAACTGGAGCGGGGCTTCTCTTCCCCTTTCAAGGACCCCGTTGCCCAGCAAGCACGGGACCTCACTTTCTCTCTGCAGGACCCTCCCTGCTGCCTTCTTGGCTGGCAATCATACTGGCCTGCAGGCCTGGCCTGGGCAGGTGAAAGTTTCCAAGTGGGTCACAGAGGGATGGAGGCTCCCAGGGGGAGGTGGAGGCCAGGGGTGCTGGGGGTGCCGGGGGTTGGGGGCAAGGGTCAGACGCAGTCCTGGGCTGTGGGCACGCTGGGGAGACGACAGGCAGTGGTCCAGGAGGGAAGACTTACCTGCAGAGGTGAAGGGGGTTCCCTGGGAGGGCTTGGGGATGGGAGGGGCCCTGAGCTGCCCAAGAAGTGGGGGGCCAGGTGGGGAGCACTACAGGCAAAGAGGGAAAACCTCACAAAGGCAGGAGGGAGGAAACAGGCACTTCCAGGACCATGGAACACGCTGGAGTTTACAGCATGTGGGCTGGAGTTTACAAGGGCCACGGACGTGGGGCGACGCGAAGGGGTCAGATTCAGAGAGACGCTGGGACAGCCCACAGAAGGGCTCAGGCTCCCACCAAGAGGCTGCCGTAGGCTTTGAGCAGATGAACAGCCGACGCTGACAGCAGGTGTGTTCAAAGACGCCGCCCTGGCATCCAGGTGGAGGGGGAAAGTGATCTGGAAAGTCAGCGGGGACACTGGGACCACATGGGTGTGGACCCCCGGCGTGAGCAAGTCAGGATACAGGAGGGATTTCTATGGAGGGAGTGATACTCTTTGAGCCTCGCAGGAGCCCACATGGAGCACAGGGAGGTGGGAGGATGGTGGGGCCCCGTCGACCCTGCATGAGCAGGCGGGGAGCCCAGGACTCCAACTGCCCCTCCCATCCCCACCAGCCTCCCCTCGCCTGTCCCCACCTTCCATCCCCTGGGCCCTGCTGTAACTCGCACAGCGGATGGGTAATGGGTGTGGATGGACCAGCATTCTTACCGGCACCACAGGGAGAGCCGGGAGACGTGAAGAGGCCAGGCATCAGGGAAGGCAGACAGGAGAGGACACTCATGCCACCTGCTCTCACAGATTTTAGGTTTTTCATGGAAACCTACCTTTGAGTTTGGAGATCTGTAAGAGGGCTGGGAAACCTTCCAGAGCCGTGAGAAGCCACAGCTTAAACTTCTTGCTAAATAACCGGACAGATTTCAGGTACTGAAGGGACACATCTTCCAGAAAGTCACGCAGGAGCACGTCCTCAATCCCCTACAACAGAAGTGCCCACACGCGTAACGGCGGCCAGAGCAGGTGGCCTTGCTCACAAGGGGCTGAAGGTCACAGGAGCCACAGCGGAGACAGTAAGGGTCCCACTCGCTGAGGGCACGGCCACCACGCAGCCCCGGCCACGGCCCACTGTGCCGGACACAGGCTGGAGTGGCCGGAACTGGTCTTCTTTCAAAGATTTTAAAATACTGATAACTGATTCAAAAGTTTAAAAAATGCTAATGATGGCCAGTACTAGGGGTCGGGGGGCAATAGGTGTCAAACCAAAATATTTAAAGGTGGAATCCAGCCTCTGGTTTTCAATCTTTACGTTAAAAATCTGGAAGCACCAGATCTTCTTTTCCTAAAAAATAATCAAATAAAAAGGTAGGGGGGAGGGTACAGCTCAGTGGTAGAGTGCGTGCTTAGCACACACGAGGTCCTGGGTTCAATCCCCAGTCCCTCTGTTAAAAATAAATAAATAAACTTAATTATCTTTCCCCCAAGCAAACAATAAAAAAAAGGTAAAGGTTCATGACTAGCTTAGGGAGAGCATGTTTCCACCATAGAAATTATGTATAATTGACCCCTAAACTGCAACAGTCACTCTAGAGACAGAGCTTAAAAAACCAAACAAACTGGGCAGTGAAGTATAATCCAAAGCGACTGTTTCAATTACTCATTTTAAAAAGTCCCCTTTTGTTGAAATACCAGTGGAAGAACTCTGGCTCCACTCAGGGTCCACAGGTCACTGGAGCCACAGGTCACAATGTGTCCTGGCTTTTTCTCTGCATGAGGAAACCCATGCTCTCACTGAATTCAGAGAGGAAAGTGGACTTACAGGGAAACATCTGAGGCTCACAGTCCACCAGCCCCATCCTTTACTCCTCAGAAGGCCTGGGTCTAGGGACACCACAGGGAGAGTGAGCGGCCGCTGGGACCCCAGCCTCAGGTACCGATTTCTGGAAAGGACACAGACCAGCAACCCAAAGTAACGTCTTCTCACCTTGTACAGCTGCACATCATAGCACTTGAAGAGCTGGCACACGTCGGGCAGTGACATAAGCATGACCGTGTCCTGCTGCAGGGACTTCCAGAAGGAAGTGAGTGAGTCCTCCACCTGATGGAGAAGAGCGTGTCTCTGAGAACGCATGTGCCTGCGGAGAGCAGCCCTGCACGCACACCTGATCAGCCCCCAGTGGCAACGGATGACTCCGTTCCAGTCCACGTGAAGCTGTGTCTATCAGCTTTTCCAAGTAGTGTTTTAGAAGCGGTTCTGCAACCATCACAGAGTGCCTGCCAGGTGGGTGGGATGACGTGGAACATCTTTCACGAGGCAGTTTAAGGGAAGGAAGGCTGTCTCTGACCACAAGGGGCTCCTGTTGTCTGTACCAGGATGAGGACTGGGCCACAGGGGCACAGGCCACTGTTCAGAATAAATTTCCTCTGCTCACTCCCTCACCATCATCTTATTCCGAGGCATCTGCTTCAGAAATATTTCTCTAATTTATCCCACTTTCTCTCTGAAGTCACTGTCACTGCTCCAGAGCCAGCTCTCCCCCCTCCCCACCCCTCCCCCCTTCCCACCACCCTCCCAGTGACCTCATGTCAAGGCAAACCCACGTCTTCTCAATGAATCAGAGTGCTTCCCAGGGCAGGGGAGGCCCTTTCCAGTGCCAGCCTACCTTGCCACCTCCCCTCTGGCTTCTCTCCTTTGGAGAGAATAAAATCTGGTCCTGGCGACCCGCCTGTCCTGTCACGCCCGGGAACTTCCTACCGCCTCTGTCTGCACCATTGTTTCTACCTGGAACCCCTTTCCCACCCCATCTTGAGGCCGCTGAACTTCTGCTTTTCTGCGAGGGTCGGGGGTACACAGCCTCATCTGGGGAGCGCCCTCCAGCCATCCCCAGTACTCTTCCCCTGGCACCCAGGACAGTTCAGTCAATCACACTGCTTCTTGAGGACGTGTCACACTGTATCATGTTCACTGGCTCATCCTGTACCTTTCAGCTCCAGACTATACGCAGCTCAAGCCTCCTGGGGAACAGCTTCCTAGTTCCAGAACCGGAGCTGGTCACAGGGGGGGATGGAGTCAGGACCGGACGAGGAAATGAAGGGAGAAGGACGCAGCGGACATTCACAACACTGCATCCATCGGCCAGGGGCCACTCCGAAGACAGCACGGTCCCTCCCTCGCGCCAGTGCTTGATGCTAGGTTCAAGGTGTTCTCATGCTGATGAATGTTATCTCCCAAAGCTGAAGTGCTTAGAACTCCAAAGCCTCAGAAAACCTTTCATTCAAATGCACGCTTAGCGGGGAGGGTGCAGCTCCAGTGGTAGAGCGTGTGTTTAGCATGCATGAGGTCCTGGGCTCAATCGCCAGTATCTCCTCTAAGAGCAAATCAATCAATAAACCTAATTACCTCCCCACAACCGAAAAAAAAACAACCCCAAAATGCATGCTTATTTCCGTGGATTTTCATTTTAATGGCAGAAGACAGAATTCAGGACACTAAAAAAATTTATTCCTGTTTTCCACACCTGATTCTAGAATAAAATCCAATCACTGCGATACCCACATCAGAGTCCCCGGCTGCCGAGTCCTACTTCCCTTTCAGTTAGCACGTGTCCACGCACCCCTGAAAATTCCAGGGTAAATCGTGTTACCACTCCTTTATTCACGATCAGCTGGAATTAGGGTCTAAAAAAAAGTTGACTTTATATTTAAAGCATAAAGTTATCCAAATGAGTACCTTAGAAAATTTCCAAATGGCTAAACGGAATAAAAGTTTCACCTTCCAGAGTTCACCGGCTGTAAAGTAGCTGCATTGTGAGCACTTCAGGGCAGCGAATTCCCACCAGACGCCCCCTGAGGGATCTTTTCAAGTAGAAAGGTTAGTAATGAGTCATACATGCTCCGGAGCTTGGAGACACAACCCTACCTTCTCGAGGTCTTGGTTCCTCACGTTTTGTAAAACGTCTTGACAGTAGCCACAGTATTTGTCAGCAAGAAAGGCCACCTGGGAAGGACACAGAGAGTCTTTTGGTTTGCAGTCCCCTTCCAGAATGACCTGCTCCTCAAAGGCCTTTCTGAGCCCCACGCCGTGGCCTGTGGTGCAACTCGGACGTGACAGCGGCCGAGCGCTTTCCCAGGGCCGCGCGGCGTTAGTCACGTGCAGTGACACCTCAGTCACGGGCCTAAGACTGATGCAGCTTCATTTTTGGTGTCATAACTCATGTGTGACCAGGGTCTGCACTGCCCACTCTAAAGGCCACCGATCGCTGACCTCTTTCTCTCCAAACCCCGATTTCCCTGCTCCAAATCCCCCAAGTCTCAGTTTTGAGGAAATCCACGAATCTGCCCCTGCTCCGTCACAGGGAGCCCCTCACCCTAGAAGGGTCCGTGGTCCCGGGTGGAGCCTTTCTAAGGATGGGGGGGGGACCTGAACTTCCTGACCGCCACCCAGCCAGGGAGGGACTGTTGGTCCTCGTGGGTCTGGGAGAAGCCGTTATCACTCCATCTGCTACAAGTACGATCACAGGCAAAACAAGAGGACACTCCCTGCCCCCGCCACCCACGGCACCACAGATGTGTCTCCCCAAGGCGTGTGGACCCACTGTTGTGCAGGAGTACTTCTTGGCCAGCGCTTGCTCCCAGAATGGGCATCTCCTGAACTCAGACAGAGGCGGTCCAGCGGGGTCCATCCTTATCGGTGAATGACTGTCACACTAAAAGCACGGGGATTATTTCTCTAAGCCGTGTAATCATTACGTTGCTACTCTAGGTTAACCTTTTATCTACGCCTCTGGACACGTTACTGACCCCAGCAACTTCTCTCTCTTATTTCATTGCAAATGATACTAACCTTCCTCTCTGTCTCTGCACTGCAGTCAGCAGGGAGGAGGTAGGATTCCATACATTACACTCTTGCGGTCGTGTATGAAAATTGTTGCATAGTACCGTACAATGAAAATCTTACCTACAGAAAATTTAACGCCATAAATACATTCTACAGCTCTCGTCTGTGTAGTTGTCCCTCCTTGAGCTAAAACCATATCTTACATGGGTCACCATGCCTGTATTGTAGAAATGGTTTGTCATATAAAAAATCTCAGGGTTTAACTAACAGGGAAGATGAGGGGCACAGACCTTCTTCTAGAAGAACAGATAACAGAAGAGCAAAACGTGTCCATCAAGGGCAGAAAAAGGCAGTGTGGCAGAAAGTAAACTCAACATTCCTGCCACGTGTCATCCGTGCTGCTGTCCCCTCCGGACAAGGGAAGACATGGCCACTCCTGGCTTGAATGATGGCCATCGATTTTATTTTAAATGATTTCTTCAGGATTTCCCTGGACTTCTTTTGAGTAATTTCCATTTTAATAGAGTAGGTAAAAACCATCCCTCGGAGTTGGAGGTTGAACTGTGCAGGCTGCCATGCTGCGCTGCCTTCTGACCCGCCTGCGCCCACCCTGGGCCAGGGGTGCACTCGGCTGCCGTCCCCAGGGCAGTGCACGTACTCGAGAACAGCCCCCGGCGGCTTCCACCTTCTCTGATCAGCTGAGGGTCAGAGGAATTTAGGGTCACACTCAACAGTCTTAGTGACCTAAAGTCTGTACTTCTCAACTCTTTTGTGGTACTGAGTCTCTTTGAGCGTTTGAGGTAAGCAGCTGGCCCTCTTCCTGGAAAGATGCACGTTACGCACCAAATACTGTGAAAATGCCAAGTTAATACTATCTAATATTTTTAGAAGGAAGCAGAGTGCAGATGTCTAAATAAACACAGAAAGTAGTGGCACAGAAAGGTGACAGCTCAAAGGGGGTCCTCCCACTGGGGGCTGTTTGGTTTCCACTGGGGGCTGTTCCACCCTCATTCCTATGACTAGAACGCCGGCTTCATTTGAGGTCGTCTGATGGGAACACGTCCAGCATGAGTGGGGTGGGGGGAGTGATGCTCAGGCTGGTGATCAGGAAGGATGGGGCTGTTTCATGGGGTTCCCTGGCCGCACCACCAAGGCGTCTACTGGAGCAGAACCGAGGCATTCCCGTTTCCAGCCCTGGGCTGCCCTCTTACACAGCCCGGTCCACCTCCGCCCATCCTCCCCGCAGCACGGCCTGACCTCCTGCGATCATCAGTGTTCTTGCGATGTGGATGCTGCCGTTACCCCTGCCAGTGTTTCTTAAGTGTGGTCCTGAAACCAACCGCGTCAGGGTTCCTGGGGGCACTCGACGTTCACATCGCCAGGGCCCTCCCACATCACAGGAGGCCAGAAATCTGTCGTTTTAACCAGCTTCCCAAGTGAGGCTTAGCCACCTCGAGTTGAAACTGCAGCTCCGGGCAGACTGATCCGGCCTAACTCTGCCGAAATCCCGCCATTCCAATCTGGCAACTTTCAGAATTCTGATTTCAGACACATTACAGTTTCACCTGTTCAGAAGTCATCTGAAAACGCAGCATTGTAAGAATGTAAAAGTAAGCTATTATGACAAATGATGATAAGCAAATTCATTGGCTCCTGAAGTCCACGACTTCCTGTGAAAAACACTAATCTTTCAGAAAAAAAAAAAAAACCAAAAAACTGAAAATCGTGAATTGGGGAAGGGTATAGCTCAGTGATAGAGTGTGTGCTTAGCATGCATGAGGTCCTGGGTTCAATCCCCAGTACCTCCATTTAAAAATAAATAAATTTTAAAATAAATAAATAAATAAATAAATAAACCTAATTACCCACCCCTCCTCCCCAAAATAAAGGGTAGATTCATCTAAAAAAAAAAGAAAGAAAATCACAAACTGAAATCTTTTCTTTATAATAAAAACCACCAGAAATCTAAAGTAAGCAAGCACGTGGGACAGAACTGCTAAAGCTTGCATCCCTGCAGGAGGAGGCCTTTAGGAAAGAATTAGGGGCATTCCCATCATTCTAGAGAGAAAATTCAGCAAAGTGAGGAAGAAAAAAGTGAGAAATTCTACTTCGATTTTTGGAGTGTATTAAATGCAGCTGGGGATTTTCAGTAGATTCAAGAAATATCACTGGAGTTACTATCATTCGTTTATTCCAGCAACCTTCAGTGAGCACATACTGAGTGTCAGCCCCTGGAGAAATGATGGAGGACCCTTCCTGTCTTCACCTGCCCTTCCAGGCACCATCTGCCTCCCCTGAGTTACTCCATCAATTCTCCTTCCTGCATTCTTGAAGACGCTGTTCCCAGAATGATCACCCCCAAAGCAAACGTATCCTGCCATTCTCCTTATGAATATGCCTCAGTGGTTTCCTACAGCCTCCTGGGTGACATCCAAATTCTTCAGCCAGGCACTGACAAGCTGTCCACCATCTGGACCTCACACATAGCCTACTGCTCCCCGACATCCTCACTTCTGGTCCTCACTGGCCACATACCACCCAGCATGAATGCACGCTGCACCTTCAAGATCTCAGTGACCCCTCCAGGACCAGCTCAAGGGCAGTGTGACAGGCAGAATAACAGCCCCTCAAAAATGTCCACATCCTGAAAAGGGAACCCCTCCTACACCACTGGTGGGGATGTAAACTGGTGCAGCCACTACGGAGAACAGTATGGAGAGTCCTCAAAAGGACTGAAAATAGAGTTACTGTATGATTCAGCAATCCCACTCTTGGGCATGTATCTGGAGAGAACTCTAATTTGAAAAGATACATGCATCCCAATGTTCATAGTGGCACAATTTACAAAAGCCAAGGCATGGAAACAATCTAAATGTCCACTGACAGATGCCTGGATTAAGACGCTGTGTGTTGGTGTGTGTGTGTGTGTGGGTGTGTGGGTGTGTGTGTGTGTACGCACAATGGAATGTGACTCAGCCAAAATAGAAAAGAGAGAATGAAATAATGCCATTTGCAGCAACATGGATGAACCTAGAGATTATCATATTAAGTCAGTCAAAGAAAGACAAGTATCATATGGTATCACTTATATGTAGAATCTTAAAAAAAATGATACAAATAAACTTATTTACAAACCAGAAATAGACTCACATAGTTTTGGTAACTATGGTTACCAAAGGGGAAAGCTGGGGGGAGAAATAAATTAGGAGTTTGGGATTAACACATACACACTACTATATACTAAACAGATAAACGACAAGGACCCACTGTACAGCACAGGGAACTATATTCAAAGGGAACTATATTCAATATCTTATAGTAACCTATAATGAGAAATAATCTGAAAAAGTATATATATACATATATATGTGTGTGTGTGTGTGTATGTATATATATATATATATATATATATATATACATACACTGATAGAATAAACTTTTTTTACCCACCAAAAAAGAATTGTTACTTGAAAAAAATAGAGGTATCTTTTACTGAGATGATAAAGGTAATTTCAATAAATGAATCACATGACCACATTATGCCGTATTTTAGTATTTGTTATTAATATATATTTCTAGTCAAACTACCAATTTATCTTAAATGTCTAAAAAAATTATCTCAGAAAAGGCATGAGTTTCTACACACTCCTATAATCATAAAAAAGACTTAGACACAAGGATTCCTTGTCTTGCAGAAGACTGCACAGCTTCAGGTGGAGATGGAACCAGCAGTCTCCTGAGCTAAGGGGACCATCTCATTGGTAACTAGTGCAGACTGATGCAAAAATGAGTGGACATTTTTGCATTTGAAGATTAAGCTACAGTGATGATGGGAATTGAATTTCCCACCCCCTTTGCAGTACAGAGGCTCAGAGTCAGGCTTAAACCTACAGAGAACCCATTTCATGCTACTTAAGTTTGTGGGAGACTCATGCCTGCTCTGCCTGCACATGTCTGCACCGTATCTGTGACCTGTGCATTGCGGTGGTATCATGAGTACTTAGCCCTGTCCCTGGCATCAAATAGATGCCTAATAAATATTTATTTAACAAGTAAAAACAAACAAACAAAAAATCCTGAATCACTTCTCTGTACGCCTGAAACACACACAACATTGTAAATCAACTATATGTCAAAAAAATTTTTTTTAAATTCAAATAAAAATATATATGCAGGAAAAAAATGCCCACATCCTGGAATCCTTGGAACCTTACATGGCAAAAGTGACTCTGCAGATGTGATGAAGGTTAAGGACTTGGAGCCGGGGAGACTTTATCCTGGATGCTCCAGCTGGCCCCAGGGTAATCACAAGGGTTGTTAAAAGCAGACAGCCTTTCCCAACTGCAGAAAACCTGAGCGAGGGCGGTATGAGACAGACCCAGCCTACCTTGGCTGCCTTTGCTGGCTGAGGAAGGGGCCCCAGCCAAGGATGAGGGCAGCCTCAGGAAAGGCAAGGAGATTCTCCCCCAGGTCCCCCAGAAGGAACAGAGCCCTGTTGACCCTTTGGTCTTAGCCTGGTGAGAACTAGTCGGACCTGCGGCCTCCGGAAGTGTCAGATCATGAGTTTGTGTTGTTTTAAGTCATGAAATTTGTGTTGGTTTGTTACAGCAGCAACGGGAGACAAACACAGGCCACCTCTTCCATGAAGCCTTCCCTGATCACTCTGGCCCACAACCTCTCTCTCTCCCTTGCCTTGGAGTTCCCAGACCACCTCCCACGGGCACGGCTCGCCCAATAGCACGTGGGTAGCTTTCATGTCTGTCTGAGCTTCCCAGCTATGAACCTGTCCTGTTTTCAAGTACCGAGGGGATGTTTTCTGTTTTCTTTCACATCCCATTCAGCCCTCAAGAGGGTTGGTCATAAAACAGGCTTTTAAAAGGTGGGCCCCTCAATGACACTGGTCACCAAGACCGCTTCGAAGTGCCATCATGTTGTCTTGGCCACCAAAGTACAGTTCACCCCGTGATGTCACAGATTAGCCGTTCACAGCTCTGCTGTCCCCATCAAAGAGCTATAAATGTCATTAGAGACACTTTCACTGATTTCTTGCTAATAATCTACGCATCCTTTTTCAATCAGAGCAAAAGAAACACAGTTTCACAGCTGATGTGCAGCTAAGCAGTGGGCTCCCGAGAACAGGGACCTCCTCTGTCCCAGCAGAGCGCGTAGGCACGGTGGGCACGCAACAGTCCTGGTGGGAGGCGAGTGGCTAAGCGCTGCACTTAATAAGAACATCTGAGGGTTCAGTGCCCAGTACCTCCTCTAAAAATAAATAAGTAAACCTAATTATCTCCCCCCACCAAAAATATTACTGCTTTGTAAATAAGTTCATTTATAAACTGACTATACTGTAATTAAAAGAAAAAAAGAATGTTACACACAGGAAAACTGTTGCATCTAACTAAGCAATTACTGAATATTCTGGGGTCTATTATAGTAAATCTATTTTTTTCAACACTCACTGCTCCTTCTTCTTGGAGAATGCTGTTATAATTAGTAGATTTTTCAAAGGCAGCGATGTCTCCACTGTGACATAACAGACAACAGAGAAATAATTTTAGTAAGACACCTGTTTCTGAGCACAAGAATAGAGTTTCTTTTCCAGGGAGGTTTATTGGTGGGGGGAACAATTTTTATTTGAGAGCCCCCCTCCCCAAGTTTCTCTCCACAACTGGTGATTATCACCTGCTTAGAGTTTTAAAAAATCCGTAACTGGGAAAACCATGTATTTATTTTTAAGGTTTATCCCCTTCAGAAATAAGAATATGAGGTCATTCTGGGTAGAACTTGTTCCGGTGAGAAAAGAATAATCATGGAAATCAAGTCTTATGTTTTCTGATTTGGGGGCTTTTAAAACAATCAACTCAGAAATGGTGACATCCTCTGAGTGGATGGCGGTAGCATGGCACCTTCGCGGAACAAGGAGCCTGAGAGTCGACGGTAAGATGTACGTTCATCTCACCACGCCTCCTGGATTCACAGAGCGCACTGGAGACATCTGTGTTCTGGAGAACAGATTCAGTGCTATCCGTGCGGTGTGGTGCACTTCCCCTTTAACTGTGGACACTTGGGACACTGAGAGCTCAGGGACCCCCACCGTGCACAGGAAACGTGCATCTTTCAGGCGCCAGAGGTGGTGCCGTCTGCTGCCTAGTTTCCCCACCATCCCCAGAGCTCCATCCACTCCAAAATGTGTCCTCACAGCTGACTGCTTCAACCCCATGCAAACACACAGAGAGGAAGGTAGCGGACTAACGCTCTGCTTCTGGAAGCAAGGCAGGGATGGCCGGGGATGGGGTGGGACTGGAGGCAAACGGTTTTCATCTCACACAGGAAGAGCCTCCATCTCCTCCCAGCCTCCCGAAAGCCCCAGGAGCTCTCTTCTGAAGGTTTGGGTCAGGCCATTCTCCAACCCAAGTCATGGAAATCTGGGCAGAATACTTGACCCAATGTTTGACTGGTCAATGTTTCTGCATAATATTCTATTTCAAAACAGGGCAGGTAGACTCCGGATCTGGCTACACACCCACAAAAAAGCCACCCTCTTCATCTTTCAGGAAGAGTTGTTCTCACAATGGGAATGGTACTTTGGACTGCTCGATGGCAAAAGGGTTTCAGGACGTGCGATCTGTTCAACCTGGAGGAGACAGAAGATGATGGATGGATGGATGATACAAGGAAAGCTAAAGGCAGAACTGAAATGTGTAGATCTGCTTATCCCATCTCAGTGACATCTTGGGTGGGTGTGGACAACGATGGAGTTTCTCCAGGTGAAATTCATGAACAGCCCATTGCCACAAAGATTCTGCGGTATTATATCAACAAAAACAACAAATCACAAAAAAAATGAAAGAAGACAAAATGTCAGAAACGAAAGTTCCCGGCATCAAAGGCTAATAGAAATGGAACTTAAGTAGAAAAATGTGCTCCCCAGCCTGTAAGAGATGTGTGAAAAGTCACTGGTGAGGCTTTCTGCAACTAAACCGGAGGGAGACCAGTTTCTCTACGACCTCGTGTCCTGTTCACCTGTTGCTCCTGACACGTCTCCTTTGGAAAATGGATGCAAGACCATGAATCTCTTCTGCTTCATCCATCCATCCTCTCGGCCACCCATTCCTCATTCACGCGTCAAATATTCATCATGTGTCTACTCGTGTGTCAGGCACGGCGCTAGGTCCTGGTGGATGGAGCTGTGACCGTGACAGCCGACGTCTGTCTGTCACAGAGGACAGAAGCTGTTACACGAGTAACTGCAAAGACATTGCTCTGGCTGAAGGAGGGGGTGTGGGTGTTGGGGGAACTACGTCAGGGGCCCACCCTACTCTCGTGTTAGCTCAACAGTTGTCAGGCCTTATACGCTGGCAGCTTGAGCGGCTCAGGAGAGCTGCCCTTTGAAGAGCCAGCCTGCTTTGGTTGGCACTTGTCACAACCTTGTACTTGGACAGAACTTACTAAACTCTTTGGATGAGGACGGCAGTCTTCGGGGATGTTCCTTTGGACACTCCGAAACAGGAATCTGGAAGCTGGAAGGTCTTGTTTCCGACTTAAAGGACAAGGGAATCCCTCGACGTATCGCGTGCCCTCCCACCACAGACCCTGACTCTGTAGCTTCGGAGGTCAGCCCAATGAGTGACGATTATTCGGGATTCGTAAGGGAAACTCCCAAGTTTCTGCCATGTGTCCGATGCACGGTATGAGTTTAGTTAAACAGCCATTGAAAGGAGGGTGGTGTCACCCTTCCTGCTGTTGCAAGGAAGACCGACAAAGGCCTTCCTGCCCTTTGGAGGCCTGTGTGTGGCAGACGAGGGGACACAAGGCGCCATCCTCACTGGGGAGACCATGATTTTGTGGCCTTTGATTGGGGGATTTTACCCACTGAAACAACAATCACGGGAGACAGAAAATGTGTAACTTTGCAGAGATTCGGTCATCTGTTAGACGACCGCTGGCTCGTTCCCAGGACCGGAGAGGCTGGCTCTCCCCTGCTGGGGACTGCCTGAGTTCCAGTCAGCAGCTCGCAACATGGTCAACACGTGGGGCGAAGAAGAGCCTAATTATTTATTTTAAAAACCACCTAGTCTCAGGGCCCCTTGCAAGCAAAGATGCGTGAAAATATGGACGGGAGAAGAGGGTGGCCTGTCGGAGCCGGGCTGCAGGGCAGCTCAGCAGAGCATCGCTGCTGGAGACGGGGCCGGCGGTGGGGGGAGGGCCGCGGAGGTCCCGGTCCAGGGCGTCAGCGCCTGAGGACCCGGCTGGGCGGGATGAGCTCTGCAGGCCTCGGCCAGGCCGGAAGGGGAGACTGAGGTAGCTGGGGCTCGCCCACGGGGTCTCCCCGCCGAGGGGAGGGGCAGTCAGTGTGGGGAGGCCACGCCAGCACTGGAGGTGACAGTTTCAGCCCTCAGGGTCCAGCCAGGACGGCCTTGTGTTCTGGGGGTCACTGCCCCGTGTCACATGCAGTTCTGAGTCAGTCCTCTGGGACGTTTATCAGACTGTGATCAAGAGCACAGTCACTGTGCAAACAGGGCTCCAAGAAAACCACATCAAACACCCAGGGCCGCCCTGGCTGTGGAGGGGGCCTCCCTCCACCGTCCTCCGAGGCCTGAGATGCTCAGGTGCCAAGTCATGACGACACAGAAAAAGTCTGGAGCCCCGGGTGCGGGAAGGACCCTGAGATGAGCCGGCCAGGGGAGGCCACCTGGGTTCCCTGTGCGCTGCCCCCTCAGCTCCAGCTCCGGGAGCTCCAGCCAGGCCGGGCCCCGGAGGTCAGGATTTAACCCGGGGCGAAAGGGCAGGGCCAGCTGGGGAAGAAGGCCACGCAGGGCCCCACAGGAGAACGGGCATTCTTGTCTCGCTCTGTGGGCTTCTTGAGCTTGAAAGCCTTCATTTCCACCCTACAAATGAGGACGATGGGGTCTGATGACCCCCCAAGACCTTCTCCAGCTCTCAGGGCCTATAACCTTCCCTAACAGTGGCTGTGAAGCCCCCAGGGCGTGCGTGAAGGGTAGAAGTCTCTCCCTGGGCCTCACGCCAGGAGACGGAGGGAGGTCTCTTCCCGGCCCTGCAAGCTGCCCACTTCACTCAGTGTAGCGCAGACACAGCACAGAAACCACATTTTACTTCAGTTAGTTTTTACGATCAATTTGGCTGAGAGCGGGTCCACCGTAAAGAGAACTGAGACACAGTTACAAGGCACACAACACATCCTTTTTTTTTTTCCCATAAAGTCTTTCAAACGCCGTGTTCACTGAATCTGCTTTTTGGCCTTTAACTTCCTTTCAGTCCAAGCCCCCTTCGCGTACACACTCTCAGGTTCTGACATCATTTGTCATTGATCCAGACTTTCGTTTACATCATCTTGGCATCCTAACTTGCCCTCGCAAATGATTCTAACAGCAGCGAAACGATTTGAAGCAATTACAAAGGTAAGAGGATAAAAATGCAATAAAACCTAATTCCTGTCCCAGACTTGTTTAGGGTCCGACTGCAGCGGGAAGGTGCTTCATCTTCCGGTCAAGGAAGGATCTGACTTCAATTTTTTTTACCTTCAAAGCGTATGAATTAATTATTTGGGTTTTGATGAGAAGATACCCTCAACTTGATGAATATTTTTGCATCTAAAGTTAAATAGTAAATACGTGTATTCACATCAGGACAGGTGTCATAATGGTTGCAAAGAGCTTTAATGTAATTTTGATTACCCCAATGCCAGGAATCACTAACGTGTACCGAGCATTTACCCGCTGCGACGTGCCTCACCTGTACCACCTTAGTTCTCACAGCGATCCGTGAGGGAGTGGCTGAGAATTCATTATCACCCCCATTTTACGAGTGAGAAATGAGAAAAGTTCAGAGAGCTAAAGCCATCACCGTGTCTGCTACTCCGCCCTGTAAGAGACACGTGTGACAACAATGGATGCAGACAAGGACACAGGGAGCCGTAGGGGCTTTGAAACTTAAAGTGGGAAAGAACAACCATTTTTAAAACGGCTTAGCTGAGCGATGTGGATTCATCCTTTTCCGTCTTGGGGGCTGATGGTTTCAAACACCTTAACTCTGTCCTGACCCATTAGATCTTATGAACGACTTGATTGCAACACAGTGACCTGGTGGGACACCTCGAGAGTCTAGCTGGTTCTCATTCACCATCCCGAGGTGACAGCCCCTGGGAGCAAGGCTTTCTCAGCGAACAGCATGTGGCATCGTATGGGCGTCTCTGCTAGAGGCGGGCATGTGAAGGATGCTCTGGGCAGATGAGAAAGCACCCACGTTCCCGAGGTGGGGAGCATCACTTGCTTTTAAAACCTTCCCAAGAGAGGGCACAGCCTAGGGCGGAATCCTCCACGCCTGTTTTTTGAGCTGTTTATCAACAACCAGGCAATGCCTGTTTTTTTCACCCTGACAAGCTCTGACCAGCCTTGCAGAGCAGAGCGGACAAGACCAAAAAGCGGGTTGCAGCTTGAAGACCTGATTACCCAAGAGTGAGGCAGGGGCTCAGCGAGTCCTGTGGGCAGGGGGCCTGGCCTCCAGTGGACCGGGGCACAGATGGGAGGAGAAGCTCAGGATGGAGGAGGGAGGCTCCAAGGGACCCCCGGGGGCTCTGACATCTCAGGTCTGCGGTGCCCACAACTGCCCACTCACCCCCCTAGGGGTGCTATGTCTGAAAGACAAACCTGGGCCTTTTCTGCTTTGCGGACAGGGCTGTGGACCCACTGCCCAGGACGCAGAGGGCCGAGGCCGCCCAGGCAGCCCCTGAGCTAACAGCTGGCACAGGGTCAGAGGCAGAAGGAATAAAGACGCCAACTGGGGAAGGCCCGGGTTTAGAGGTTCTTTAAAGGCCTGTAACACGCTAAGTCGGAAAAGCTGAGCTTATGTATGTGTGTGTGTGCAGGGCTCTCCACACTGCCTGCTGGGTGCTCTGGGCAAACAGACATGTTCCGGGTCCAGACTTTGAGCAAGTTAGAGGACGCAGGTGCACCCGGAAAGTTCCAGCTCCAGCTGAATCCAGTCTCTCCCCCTTCTACTCCCCCTTCCCCAGCTTCCCCATTTTTGCTGCTCTGATTTTTCCATCTTCATGACTAAGGCATGAATAGGAGACGTAAGAGGAAGAGCTGGCTGGCAGCAGACAACAGTGACGCCTGAGAGGTGTCGGCAGGACAGGCTGAGTTGGCTCTGCGGCTCCGGTTGACACAACTCAACCATCTGAAGACCCTGCTTCCACAGCGCTTGCCGCCCCGCCTCCCTTCTGGTTCAGGTGCTCAGCGGACGGACTGCGCAGCCTCAGGACCGCCTCCCGCCCGGCGCCACTCGCTCCTCCCGGTCTGGTCCCCTTGAACCCCAACGCCAAGTTTTCCACCCCGAGCAGCTATTTCAGGACCGACACTGTGCCTCCAGGCAGCGCTGGGGACAAAACGAGCTCCGCGGTTCCTGGTCTTGCAGAAGTTCCCGTGATGGGACCACCCTGCTTCCCGGAGGAGGTCTCCGAAGGCTCACGGACACCCCCGCCCCAGCGTCCAATTCAAGGCTGTCCTCCCCCCCATCACCATGCTTCCTCACAGCTGCAAGCCTCTGTCCTTGCTCACAGTCCTCCCTGAGCCTGGACGTCCCCTCTCCCCACCCTTTCCATCCGTCCACATTCCAATCTGTCCTGCACCGCTTAGCTCAAGGCACGCCCCTCTCCCGGGTGCCCCATGATCGCCTGCCCAGGATGGTGCTCTCTGTCTCCGAGTCCTCAGGAGGCCTTTTCCACACTTCTGACACCCATCCCAGTACACCTGGCATCAACATAACGTACATCCATCTCCCCAATGACACTATCGGAGAGAAGGGTCCACGTCTTGCCTACGTGGGTGGCTTCTCATGGTTCCGCTGGGCAGGTGCCTTACAACCCAGGGAAACTTACACAAAAGGTGACCGTACAGTTTGTTATAACTTATTGTCCAAACCAGAACACCTCTGAGGGTGACAGGGGTGCTCCTCACAATCACAGAAGTGAGGCCAAGATTGGCTTTGGCTCCTTGGGATACACGGTCCTCTATTTATGCCAGATGAAGGCTCAATGGAGAGTTTAGGAATGAAGAGGAAACACTGATGTGTAGACGGCCAGGGAACGGCATGGGAGAGCGGAGGAGGGGCGTTCACTGGAGCTGGAGCTGCTGGGGGCGGGTCCACGAAGCAGGTGGCCCTGAGGCATGTCCAAGGGAAGGGACAGGATTCAGGGAGGTTCGGTTAGACAGAGAGAAGACAGAACGACTTCACGGAAGGACAGGATGATGGGAGCAGAGACAGAGCCACACTTGACATACTCAGAGGACGGTGAATATGGCTGAGACTGGTGGTTTATACTGGGAAGGAGTGAGCCACACGGTCGGGGAGCGGAGAAGGGAGGAACTGGGGCACCGACACTGGTCTGGGAAGCGGGTGCGCAGTTCTTATGCAGGAGGTAAGAGTTAGCACCTGAGTGTTTCTGAGCAAGAAAGAGACAAAGAAAAGGCAGAATCTGGGGGAGATGAGTCTCGCGGCTGTGTTTAGAGAGAGGTGAGGTGGAGGAGAGGGAGGCCACGCGAGGCCCGTGGAAACAGTCCTGATATAAGATAACCAGGGCTTAAAGGAAACATCAGTAACCAAAAAGGGGGCCAGAGGAACCTGAAAAGGAAGAGTTAACAGGACTTGTGACCCAGGGTGTCGGGGGTAGCTTTGAGGTGACCCTGCACAGTTTATCTCTTGGGGTTATAGATGGAAACAAGGAAGTCGAGGGGCAGAGAGGAGCTGGAGGGAGATGATAAATTTCCACCTCCTTGGAACCAGGCACCCATGGGTCATCTAGACAGAAATGTCTGGTAGAAAGCCGGAGACAAGGGCCGAAGACGTGGGAGATGTGAGGACCAGTGAGAACGATTTAGAAGGAGAGTCACCCCCGAGGGAGCCAGAGGTGAAGGATAAAAAAGGACGGGATGTCTTGCGGCCCGAGGGTGGGAAGAACACCACTGATTAGAACAGGCTGGCTCTCAGGGAAGTGCCTGCACCTGATCGGGACGGAGAGAGAAGCAGAAGGGGGCCTTCTGGGGAAGCAACCGGATGAGGCAGAGTTCTGCAGGCTTAAGAGAGAAGGGGCCAATCTGGTCAAATTTTACAGAGCAGTTGAGAAGAATAAAGACTTTCTTAACAAAAAACAGCTTTGGCAACTGAGATGATGATGAACAAACATTCAAGGAAACGAACAGGATACGCATTTCTCTGGCCAGTGATGTTGCCAGAGACTGACGCTCCCCACGTCCAAGGGCCCACGTCAAGAGTGTTGACGTGATGTGCGTGTCTCCATATTTAAAAAGGATAAATGGCAGACCAGCCAGAAAGCCAGTTAGATTCACCTGAAACACAAATGGTCCTAACATTAACCAGCCTGTGACTTATGACCCCAATACCTAAACGACAGGTACTGACCTGTGATACCGTTTTTCACCCAGAAGGTAGCAATACTGGGCGTAGAAGAACGAGCTTTTCTTGATACAGATTCCATTGTAGTGATACCTGGAAAATACAGGTTGTCTGAAAGATGATGTCCAACCACTGCCATGCTTCAGAGAAGACACAGGATAGGTCAGCCCATGGAGACCTGAAGTTCTCTGGGTTCCATCAGTGGCCATTTATTAGGAAAAGCCAATCAGTCTACTTGGATGTTTCTGCTTTCCTGACTTACAACTTCCCTCTAATCTCAGAGAGAGGCCACAGGGAAAACTCCTGCTGCTTCTGCCGCTGACCTTCTCAGAGTGACATGGGACGATGCCAGTTCTGCTGCTGAACTGGATTCAGGTTCTCGGTCTCCCAGGAGGAAGGCGGCTCCTCCTCTGCTGAGCCCGGGAACCACAGTGGTTCGTATAGACTCACAGCAGCAGAGCAAAATTTTTTCCAATTAACTCTTGCCCCGTGTTTAGCTTGGCAAACTCTTCCATGCCTTCAACTCCTTCCTGAGTGGCACGTTCCTTCCCTAACTTGGCTTCCATCCCTCTTACCAATTGCCTAATCTCACTGATTTCTCCTGACTTTTCTTGATTGAAAATAAACAACAAGGGGGTGGGGGGTTAGCTCAGTGGTAGAGCATGTGCTTGGTGTGCACAAGGTCCTGGGTTCAATCCCCAGTGCCCCCCATGAAGGGGGAAAAATAAAGAAATAAGCAACAAATAACAATTGAGTGGTAGTTAATTATTTAGTTAATTACACATTATACATTATATATATTAATTAGTTAATAATTGAGTAACAGGATGCACCTGCTAACACTGGACTTCCCTTTTACATGAAAAGTATAGCTGGGTACCTAGTCTCCTGAATATAATTCAATACACGAATTAGATGAATGCTTTAGAAATTTTACTTCAAAGAATAATTAAGATAGTTTTATTGTTCTATATGTGTAATTACTTAAATAGTTCATCAATTAGACATTGACACGTCTAGACATTTGAAGTGATGAAAGAGAAAAACACATTATGACTTTTGTGTTTTAACAAAATCTCTCAAGAAAACAGAAGCTAACATTGGGCTCTGGCATCACCTGATTCACAGCAGGCACTAGGAATTCCCTTTGTCGCATGGGAGCTCTTTTGTAAGAGTTGATATTTATCATTTCTTTAGTCCTGTGTGGTTTTGGTCACCCATCTTGCTATTTTTCAAAATGTTTGTTTTTAACATTGAAAATAAATGGGAGGAAGTGGGTACAGACTTTTCTTGATTGAAAATAAACAATAAGGGGTTGGGGGTATAGTTCAGTGGTACAGCGTGTGCTTGGCATGCATGAGGTCCTGGGTTCGATCCCCAGCGCCCCCATTAAAAAAAAACGAAAATCAAACAAAAATGATAAACCTACCTGGCACTTCCTCTCGTGCCCAGCCTCCGGGTACCAAGATCAGGAAAAACCAAGTGCACAAGCTAGAAGAAGAAGCCAGATTTAAAGCTGCAGTTTGAAAATTTACAAGTAGAACTTCCAGCTTCCTCTCTTACAATGTTTCGACTGCGCTTCCTCTTTTCTGACTATTAAGAAAATGTATGTAAATGAAATTTGGAAAAATCAAACAAGTATAAAGAAGGAAACATACTCCTCGGGGGAATCCGCCATGTAAACCTCCACACAGTTCCTTCCCGTCTTTTTGCCAGAGCCTCGCGCTGTGTGGATTCTGTGGGTCTACGCAGCAAAAGACTGGCCTCGCGGTTAGCACGTCTGCAGCTCTGATTTCCACTTTCTTCCCAACGCCGTGTACTGGAAACATTTCCCACCCCCTGTCATTAAAAATCCTCTGAAAACAGGGGACCCCTAATACTGCGTAGAAACCCATCATGTGAGTGCCTCATCATTTTGCTGTTTTCCCTTTTCCAGTGTGATTGTCACCTCAGTTTTTTACTGTGCATTTGTTCCCCTAATTTTTTTAAAATTGAAGCATAGCTCATTTATGACATTGTATTAGTTTCGGGTGTACAGCAAAGTGATTCAGTTATATACATATACATACATATATACACGTTCTTTTTCAGTTTCTTTTCCATTATAGTTTATTCCAACTACATGAATATAGTTTCCTGTGCTGTACAGTAAGTCCTTGTTGTTTATCTATTTTATATATAGCAGTGTGTATCTGCCAATTCCAAACTCCTAATTTATCCCTCCTCCCACTCCTTTTCTCCTTGGTAACCATAGTTTGTTTTCTACGTTTCAAGGCTTTGTTGGCAAATGCTATTAAACACTGATTAACAGGGCTACTTCTGACTCCACTTCTCATCCGCCAGTGATCTTTCTGATGTACGTTTTGTTAGAGGGCACTGATAGGGACTATGTTTATGACCAGTTACATTAAAAAGAATGAAGTCTGTCACCTGCACCCCAATGTTCATAGCAGCACTATTTACAATAGCCAAGACATGGAAACAGCCTAAATGTCCATCAACAGATGACTGGATAAAGAAGCTGTGGTATATTTATACAATGGAATACTATTCAGCCATAAAAATGACAATATAACACCATTTGCAGCAACATGGATGTCCCTGGGGAATGTCATTCTAAGTGAAGTAAGCCAGAAAGAGAAAGAAAAATACCATATGAGATCGCTCATATGTGGAATTAAAAAAAAAAGAACATAAATACAAAACAGAAACAGACTCATAGATATAGAATACAAACTTGTGGTTGCCAAGGGGGCAGGGGGTGGGAAGGGACAGCCTGGGATTTCAAAATTTGTAGGCACTGAGAGGCACATGAAGAATAGATAAACAAGATTATACTGTATAGCACAGGGAAATATATACAAGATCTTGTGGTAGCTCACAGCAAAAAAAATGTGACAATGAATATATGTATGTTCATGTATAACTGGAAAATTGTGCTCTACAATGGAATTTGACACAACATTGTAAAATGACCATAACTCAATAAAAAAAGTTTAAAAAAATAAAAAATAAAAAGCATAAAAGTATATGAAATAAAAACAAAAAGCCCTAAAAAAAAAAAAAAGGAAGGAAGTCTGTTCCATTTTCTTAATTAGCAAAGGTCCATGACAAGGATGGCATCCAAGTGCATGTCTGTTGAGAGAGGAAATCCTGGATCATGGTATAGTCACAAAAATATGGAGCAGGAAGGCAGGGTGCTCCCAGCAGCCATGCACTGATTTCTGTGATTTTTCTACAGTCCTCTCTGTAATCATTCTGCCTCCACGCCTGCCTTCTTCTCTCTTTTTCACTTAACTTCCAAGCAGCAGGATTTGACAGCATCTTGAGACATTTCTCTCTTCTGGCTCCAGGACCTACCTCTTCCCACGGGAAGCCACTCATGCTGGGGTGTGGAGGCACAAGGAAGGGATGGGGAGGGGGTGTGGGTGTGGGTGCCAATCTGGCACGATTAAACATCGAAGGCGGGGTGTGTATAGCTCAGTGGTAGAGTGCATGCTTAGCATGCACGAGGTCCTGGGTTCCATCTCCAGTACCTCCATTAGAAATAAATCAATAAAATTAAAATGAATAAACCTAATTATCTCCCCCCACCGAAGAAGAAGAAGAAGGAGGAGGGAGAGGAGGGGGAGGAGGAGGAGGAGGAGAAGAAGAAGAAACACATACATTTAAAAATAAAAACACCATCAAGGTTGTGAAGCTAAATCAAGAAGTTCCTTCAGGGAAGAACCAAAATCTACAATGAAAATTGATGTAGCTGACGAAATAAATGACAGGAAATGAAAGAAAAAGTCAGTGAAGTCTTAGTGCAGAATGAGGAGCCAGGAGCTCCTACTCATAACGGCAGCTTCTGACAATTTCATCTCTCAAGAAAGTCACTTAAAACCTCCCCTCTCTCTGTCTAGTTGTGAAATAACAGGCACCTAGAAGAATCGTTACAACGTATGCAGCGGGCTCAGGTCCAATGCCCTGGCAGATCATCTGGCGTTTTGGAGGGAGAAGCAGAGAGAAACTACCCAGCTGCCTGACGGCCCAGTAATCCGCACATCTTATCTGACTGAGTCACTCCAACCCGAGACTATCCTGTGATTTCACTTTATGATCGGAAACTGCACAGTTAAAATTTAAAAACCAACTGAGATGATTCTTTTCAAAAGATGTAATAAGGAAAACAAACATACACACTTACTTAGCGTACAGAGCGCATACAAATCACAGGGGGTGGAGGGTAGAGCGCAGGGGTAGAGCGTGTGCTTAGCATGCCCCAGGCCCTGGGTTCAAGTCCCAGTGCCTTTATTATAAATAAATCAATAAAAACCTAATTACCCCCACCCCCAAAAAAAGACTTAACAAAATTAAAAAAAAATCAATAAGAAAAACACTAATGCCCTAATAGAAACTGATCTGCTGATAATATGTGTACACACATAACCTATATGACCAAAACACATGCCAAGACTCATCTTCCCTAATTACATAACAAGTACAAATTGAAACAGTCAAATATAGTTCTTACCCAACAAATTTCCTAGGTTAAGAATATTACGGATTTGGGTAAGAATGTCAAGAACTCTCGGGACCGGTAACAATAATCTCTGAGAAAAAAATTACCAGATACAGATGGAGACCTATGTTACTTAGAGAAAAATCATAAACATCCTAAATTTCCAATGGGCAAAATGGTTAAATGAGTCCTGGAACATCCAAAAAATATTTTACAGCCATTGTACAACATGCATTTAGAAAGATTTTAATGTGAAAGTATTTATGATATTCTAAGTAAAAACGGGCATTTATGTAATTATAAAAGTTAACGGCTCTTGGATGCGACGTGCCAGCACTGCTCGATTCTCTTCACACGTGTTTTCTCATTAGTTTCCTCAAAACCTCTCACAGAGGTACTATTATCAACATTATGAATATTCTCATTTCACAGATGACGGAGTTGAGGCACAAAAAGGCTAAACAGCTTGCCCAGGGTCATAACCTAATCAGTCCGATTCCAGGCTTAGTGCTGTTAAAACGTCTGCCGTATTGCACACTGTCTGTCCACCTGCTGCCCATCCATCTCTCCATCCACCCATCCATCCACGTAGTGTTTACACAAGAGGATGGGGCGAAGACAAAACAGAGACCTGTCACCAATGTGAACTAGGGCCACGTCCCCCAAGGGAGTCACACCCTCAGGCATTCAGCTGAAATTTGGCTTTAAAACCCTAGAAAGCCCTCAACTCAGATCACCCCCCCATGAGGTAGAGGGAGGAGGGGATTCCTTGTTGCAAGACCACCCCGTTACCTTTGAAGGGTGTGCAGGATGGGTGGTCCGGTCACGCCGGTCCCAGCGGAAGGGGACTCAGGGGTTCACTTGAAGGGTGTATCGTGAGGCCCCTGCAGTGAGGTCTGGGGAGGGCACAGGACTCCAGGCTGACGAGGGGTGGCTGGTCAGTGGCCTTGGCAGTCAGGCAGAGGAGAGTGGCCAGCACATCCAGTCCGTCCAGGCCACATAAGGCAGGGTAGTTTCCGTGATAAAGAGCTGACACTGGGGAGAGCCCGGACTCTGCCCAGCAAGGCCCCTGGGATGGGCAGCCTGGCTCCGGAAAGAGTTATTTGCCAAAGCAAGGGGTGCATGCTAGAATCTTCCCAAGGCTGCCCTGAAGAAGCCACCAAAGGGACCGGGAGACAAAGAGTCTGCCTGGTTCCCCAAAGCGTGAAGCCGTGCAGCAGAAACTTTCCAGCCATGTTCGCCTCCCCCCTCCCAGAGGGGCCCAACCAATGCCCAGTGATGGAGAGGGGAAAGGGGAGGGAGGAAGCCCCACATCTCATTCTCTGCTGGCAAGAAACCTCGTGGAGGACTGGGGAAAGATTCCACTCTAAACCCAGCTCAGTTTGGATGGGGCTGGACACTCTAGGTATCAGATAAACTGGGGTGAAAATGGGGCTTTGTTCCACCCTGGGATTTCTAGAAGATGCTCAGATGTTCAGTCAGAATCGAGGAAGAACCACGCAGTGAGCAGGACCCAAGGGACATGGGGAACAGAGAGGCCACGGTGGTCACTCCCCAACCCCTACTGGCCCCACTGTGTGCCTGTGTGCACGGGCTTGGAAACGAGCCACATGTGTGGTTGCATCTCTGGACAGTGAGGCCGTAGCCGGCATTAATTTTCTTTTTTACACCCTTTTCTCCAATTCCCACATTTTCTATAAAGGCAGTGCGTTACTTTTACAATCACAGAAACAACAGTAAATGTGACTTTTGAAAAGGAAGTGCTATGGAAACCCCCTAATCCAGGTAAGAGGTCACGTGCGCGGGGACTGAGCTGAGCCACCACGTGCCCAGGGCTGCCCGGGAGCGCGAGAAACACCCCGCATCTGCACAGGAACTCGGTGTGGAGTCTGGACTCCGCTCCACTCCCAGGGGACGGGTCAGGAAATGAGAATTGGGGATTTCGTTGTTTCTCTTGTAAACATGCTCTGGGGTCACATCCTTTTCCCCTTCCTCTCCCTCCTCCGTTTAGTCACACAGTTGGCAGCACAGGGTCTGTTCCCAACACCAGCGCCACCCAATGGGCTCATTCTTTGGGCAAATTCCGGGCGAGAACTGAGAGTGAGGACCTCAGTGTCTCGGGGATGGATTCTAAGGGAAGTCTGAAGATGGAAAATGTGAAACAAGTGCCCATTGTCACACACTGGAGGCTCTCCTCTTTTGATCTCTCTGGAATACCCCTTGATGGGACTGCCCCGAGGGGAAACCACTTGTAAGAAAATGGAAAAGAGGCTTTGAAAAAGAGCCTTTGATTTCTTAAAAGAAGGAAATAGGGATCACACAGAGCCCAGACATGCCAAGCCAAAGTCACCCCGCTTCCATCTGATAAGGCGGCCAGATGAGGAAAACGCCGGTACCGGGGTAGCCAGGACCCAGCCAAGTCCTTGAGGAAGCGTCCCAGTACGCGGGGTGACGCAACGGCAGAGCATGGGCCGAATGATAAGGCAGCGGGGGAATTCCTGGCTGGTTGGAAACCTTCCCCAGAGACACCCAGCCAGCTCCAGCCTGTGCCGAACGCCTCGCACGTGTCCAGACTGCCTTTGATTTACTGAGTGACGGATAGCAGACATGCTAATCAAACGTGCGAGGTCAGCAGGCTGAAAAGAGTCTAGACGGTGCTCCAGGTCCATACACAGAAGCCGGACCACAGGGAACAGCCACCCTTGGTTCCAGCAGTCACCTGCATAGTGACAACAATCTGATAACCAGGACATCAGTATTTGGTATTTGCGTGGAGCAGGTCACAGTTTGCAAAGCAGGTTTGGGAGGGCTGGCTTCACTATAATGCGTGTGAAAAAACACTTCAGGGTTTTTTTTTTAAACCATCACTTTTTATTTAAAAAATTTTTTTGTCTATTTTTAAAATTTTAAAATTATTTTTGTTGGGTTTTTGGGGGGTAGGGTGGGGTAATTATGTGTATTTATTTATTTATTGAACCCAGGACCTTGTGCACACTAAACACATACTCTACCACTGAGCTATACCCTACCCCCACAACGTAAGGGTTATTTTTGTTGACTGCAAGCTTCAGATGAAACCAGCAGAGTGACGTGGAAGGAGAAAAGCAGCCCCCCAAATTACAAAATAAAAATAAGAGCCCCGTCCTCTGAGCACTCCTGAAACAGCGGGTCGTACTCCCTGGGGAACCGGTTACCCTCTGAGAGAAACACCAATCTATTGAGATCATAAAGAAACAAGTGGGCGGGAAAGTAAAAACTGGGGAGCCAGGAGTACTCAGTGGAGAAGGGGAGACAGGGAGGTGTAAATGATTGTTTCAAATATTTCAGCAGCTGCCATACTGGAAGATTCTTCTACATATTTTATGATCATCAAAAGTGCAGCGTTTTCACCAATGACTGTGTTTCAGGGACGAGGATTTTGGCTGGGGGAACGGGTCTAAAAAATGTCAGTGTTTTGGAAACCTCATTGGAAGCACAGAATGGCTGCTGGCAGGGCAGCGAGGAGCAATCACTTTGGGGAACTACCTGGCCTCTCCCCAGACGTCACGGTCACACCCGCCGTCAGCCAGCAAGTTCTCTCGGACAGACCCCCCCAGTAGAACATCTCCGACGTGCACAATAGGAGGGACATGCATGGACATTCACAACTGCAAAATCTGGAAACACCCCAAATGCTCACCAGTGGGAGAGTGCATGAGTATACCATGAAGCAGTTCACGGCAGTCGAATGAATGTAAATAAATCTCAATGTAATAGCAAGAGGAAAAAAATCCCTGAGGATGGCAAATAACATGATACTCCTTTTCAAAAAATTAAGCCACAAAAATTAATAATACGCTTTTTAAAAGAAATACATGAATATGAAAAAAGTCAGAGAAAGCCAAATACATTATGATCTCACTTGTGGAATCTAAAAACAGCAAGAAGAACAAAACCAAACAAAAACAAAAACGCCAAACTCAGCGACGCAGGGAACAGATTGATGGTTGCCAGAGGCAGGGGGTGGTGGCAGGTGAGGGTAGGCCAGATGGGTGAGGGCGGTCAAAAGTTGAAAAAAAAAAAGACATAAATGCACTAAAGCTCTTTTCAAAAAGGCAAGATCACGATGAGGGGTTGATGACTCCCACAGTGAGGAGGGCAGGGAGATGGAATGGGGCACTGGTGACATGGCTCCCACACGGCGGCAGGTTCACAGATGTTTGTCACGTTGACAAAAAGAACAGATAACCAGAGGGAATCAGGGAATGATGACAGCGTGACAGGAACCAACTTGCTTCTATCCACTGAGGACCACTGAGAACGAGGGAGCAGGAAGGAAAAGAAGAAGGAAAGAAGGTGTGGGAAGTTGAATCAGCATCTCTGCAGCCTGGTGAGCAGGCTCCTTGTCCCTGGACCATTTCAGCCCAAGCCAGGTGGCAGCCCCAAGGGGTCCGATCTTGCAGGCTGTGAGCTGCACCAGGCCTGCGAGGAGTCAGGTGGAGTTTGAGATTTACAAATGTTTGCCACTATATATAAAAATAGATTTTAAAAAAAGTTTCTTCTGTTATAGCACAGGGAATGATGTTCAATATCTTATAATAAACTTTAATGAAAAAATTATGAAAATGAATATATGTATGTATAAGCATGACTGGGACATTGTGCTGTACACCAGAAATTGACACATTGTAACCGACTGTACTTCAATTAAAAAAAATTCTCCCTTTAACTTGTTTTGAGTAGATGCCTGTCTATTCCTGAAAACTCAACTGAAAAGAAATATGATGCAATATATGGTTGAAAGTTATTATTGTTAATTTAATAACAATTAGGTCCCTTGATTCTATTAATTCTTTTCATCAACAAATCTTATTGGCTCTGGCTTCCAAATTCAACCAGAATTTGACTCCTCCTCCCAACAGCCCCTGCTAAATCCCTGTCTAATCGTTGCACACTTGGGCTCCTCCCACCTCCCTGAGTTGACCCCCTGGTTGTCTCTCCCTGATCTCCCCACTCCAGCCATTGCAGCCTCCTTGTTGCTTGGGTGCTCACCTGCCTCAGGGCCTTTGCACTGACTCTGCCTACACTGCTCATTGCTCACATATCCACATACTCACTGCCTTACCTGTTCGAAGTCTAGACTCATGTTACTTCTCAGGAAGGCCTTCCCTGTTTGCCTTCCCTCCAATTGCAAGTCTTTCCCTAATACACACACACACACACACCCCACATGCACACATCTTCTTTCCTCTTCCTGCTCTATACCTCTAATATACTACATACGTTATCTTTTATCTGTCTCCCTCAACTATAATATAGTAAGTGAATATAATAAGTGTAGTAAAGGCAGGAATTTTTCTCTGTTCCGTTCATTGCTGTACTCTCAGCATCTGAAACAGTGCTGGCACACAGCAGCTGCTCCATAAATCTCTGTTGAACGTGGAGGGTCTCAGATAGGCCATCCTTGTGCTAGTGCGTGCTGTGTATCGTATGGAGCTCTTACCCTCCAGAGGAAACCTCAGAGCCCAGGAGTTCTCTAGGTACCACCAGATTGTGGGGAGGACCAGCTGACACCACAAAGTGGCTCTCAGAGCTTGCACAGTGCTGAGCTGTGGCATTTCTACACAAGGAATAATGGCCCAACCTTGCTGAGCATCTGGAGTACCTGGGGCTGCCAAGGATGCATTCTCTTAGACAGAAGCAACCCCACTCCATACCCATCCTGGCCCCTCACTATGACGTGTGGACAAAGGATGGAATGGCTTTCCAATGGAGACAAAAACGGATGCTAGCCATCTGGTTGGTTCCCAGAGGGAAGCCAATTATACCCAGTGAACCCACTAGGCCCCAGTAAATCCCAGCATTTCCTCATCATTTCACCTGCATATTTTTTTTTGACTCAGAGAACACTGCATTTTGAGATTCACAGGCCTACCTTTCCGAACATGGCAGGGTTGACTTGGTTCTGAGCATCCTGCCCGTAGGTCTCCACGTACATCTCGTACATGAGGCAGCGAGGCACACTGCACCCTTCGCAGACGCAGAAATTGTCCACCAACCTGCGGGTGAGGAAGACCAGGAAGAGGAGACTGGCATCGGGTTTTCTAGAGCCCGGATAAGGATCAGCGGCCGGACACAAGTGTGGGAGCCAGCGAAACGAATTGTATTTGATTTACCAGATGCGAAAGCCCACCCCTCAGTATCCAAAAGGCACCCTTTTGCGCGCAGCCCACGGTTAAGTGCACCAACTGTGCGCCTTCACTGGATCACCACAGTGGGTCTGCGGTGGCTGTTTTACATATTTTTGGCATGTGGACATGTTGAAAAGAAGACCTAATTACTGAACTCAGTGGACACTATTTCATATAACTTCATAAAGGTTGCAGCCGAGATCTCTGTACCTGTGAAGCAGAGAATGATTTACCTGCTGAGACACAAAACATTACCTCCCCCACACTCATAGGGCCAATCCCCCTGCAGGTGACTGCTGGGGCCAGCACGGCTCCCCAGTGTCTGTGCACCTGTGACCCGAGACAGGTACACACAGCGCCTCCCACCCCCTGAAGCAGTCGTCTGCATGTTTTTTAAACCCGAGTGATTTAGGGTGGGCCACTATATTTTGATTCTTTTTTTTTATATAGTTTATTTTATTTTTTATTTTTACTTTTTAGACTTTCTTTGGTGGGGGGTAATTTGATTGATTGATTGATTTTACAGAGCCCAGTAGCGTTCAGATGTGACCCGCAGCACCAGGCCTCTGCTCAAGGCGGGAGCTTCAACTGCCCCAAATGCTCCTGGGCCCTAGGGCAGGTGGGGTCCCCTGGCCACAGGGGGTCTACTGTGGCCCACAGTCGGGCCCAGAGGGCACAGCCGGGTGCCTGTTCCAGCAACAGGTATGGGAATGAGTGGGGCAAGGAGTGAGGGTGGCTGGTGTCTGAAGTGGCATCCCATCACAGCCTTTCCTTAACTTGCTGGGGACAGACTGGCAGGTTTCTCCTCATCCTTTAAAAAAGCAAGCCAGCCTAATTTTTAAACACAGCACTTTTTTAGCAGGGAATTTAGCAACAACACACCTCCCTTCTTACTGAGGACATAGAATGTATTTTCTGGGATGAGGCATGCCGAGGCCTAAAGTTCCTTTCCTTCAGAGTTGAGGGCCACACTGTTAACCCCGTCTGCCTCCCAGAAGGAGGAAAAGCCAACATATGGGGGGCGGGGGGAGTCTTGGGCCCTGTATTGGTTTCCTCAGGTAACAAATGACCATAGGCCAGGTGGCTTAAAACAACAGGAATGTATTCTGTCACAGTTCTGGAAGCTGAAAGTCCAAAATCAAGGTGTCCGTTGGGTTGATTGCTTCCAGAGGTCCTGAGGGAGCACCTCTTCCATGATTTCCTCCTCGCTTCTGGCGACTGCCAGAAAACTTGGGCTCCTGCACGCATCACTCAAGTCTGCCTCTGCCTTCACCTGCTGTCTCCTCTCCCAGGGGACTCGCCTCTTCTTACAAAGATGCCCATGATTTGATTTAGGGCCCACCCCAATCCTGGGGGAATCTCCTCTTAACTGGTTACATCTGTGAAGACCCTATTTCCAAACAAGGTCACATTCTGAGGTTCCAGATGGACATGTGTTTTGGGGAGTCGGGCACCATTCAACCCAGTCTGGGTCCAAGGAGAGGACTTTCTGAAGGTCTCCCACAACATCAGGGTGGAAACCTGGCACTCTGGATACATCACAATGCCTTAATTATAGCCACTGTGGGGCCAATTACGTGGCTCAAGGTTGAATACGGGGTTATGTCACTGGTGGCATGGGGGAATGGCAAATTCGCACACCTAGGTGACATTTATATTTCTTTTGGTAAGATGCCACTTGCTGATATATGCAAAACCTATACCTGAAGAATCAGAAAAATGCTGGTTCACTTGGGGAGCTGCAGGGAAGTGTGACTGACATCAAGTTCAAACTCACTTTGGTTTATTCAGAGCTAGGACTGATAGAGTCACGGAACCACCTCCTTAAAAAATAAATGTATAAAGTAAAAGTAATCAATCACTCCTGAAAAAGAACTCTTTTAAACTTTTGCAAGTTGTTCTTCCTTGTCACTGAAATTCATTTGCTCCGAGTCTCTTTTGTCCTATTTCAGAATGACATTGCAGAGTCTGATTGCCGTCTGGGTGGACGGCTAAGGCCAAATACACTATCAGTAATGTACCAATAAAGGTCCACGGCCCGAGTCTTTTCTCTGCACACATGGGGGAGGGGCTGCCTCCTGGTTCTGAGCCCTGTACTGCTGCTTGGTGACTCTGCTGCGGTTCCAAGGGATTCACCCTAGTTCTGACCATGTCCCTTTGGTCTTTCCCCCAAAGTTCAAAGCCAGATCTCAGGGACGGCCTGTGGGAGGAGCCAGCACACATCTACTGGAAGAGTGGCAGGTGGAGGGGCTCTCCTTCGTCCTGTACACTCCAGGTACCGCCACCTTTGGCTACTATGCATCATGCCACTCTGCACATGGGGGTAGCAGTACCTGCTCAAGTCTCTGCTCTCAGTTCTCTGGAGTGCATGCCCAGAAAGGGAACCTCTGGATCATACAGCAATGTTCTGTTTTCAATCTGTTGAGGAATCGCCATACTATTTTCCAGGTGGCTGCACCAGTTTACATTCCCAGTAACAGTGCATGTGGGTTCTAACTGCTTCACACCCTCACCAATATTTATTATTTTCCACTTCGCTTGTTTGATAATGGCCACCCCAGTGAGTGACAAGCGGTCTGGGCTGCATTTTTAATGCCAGTGTCAAAACCCCCTTGCAACTCAGATAGGCTGGGACCTGGGACCCTTTACTGCAGTGCTGGCACCTGGACAAACGTCTCTTTGACCAACAGAACACAGAGAAACTATAAGGGACTAAAAATAATGGCACGGATGCACAGTTGGGGCAAATTGTGAACCATAAGATACAAGAAGGCCAAAACCCAACTGCCACTTCTGAGGCGCCCCGAGTAAAATCAGGGAACTGGGCGTGACCCCTGCACACAGCACCACCAAGGGGGTGGGTGGCCCACCTAAGCCACACCCCCACCCATGGATCTGCCCTCACCCTCACCCCGTTTAAGGAATCAGCTCACCCCCTCCGGGAGCGAGCAAGAGCACCTGTCACTTGCTTCCAATCCCCTCAATAAACCCATGGGTGAATTTCTCATCTGGCCTGTTAATCAATTTCTATTATTGAACTTTGGGTAGGTAGCACAAGGATCTGTTGAGCACTGCACCTCCTAGACTGGATGCCTACAGAGTGAGTCCTCCAGGGGAAACTCTGTCCCAGCTCTGTCATTGCCCCCCCCTCCCCAAACCTGAAGAGCATGACACCCCCCCACTACCTGGGTCAGAGGACTGCATGGATAGGAATTTGACGCACAGGACTTGAACACTATCCTAAGAGACCTAGGGCACCTGCATCCTGTCAGTTCACAAATAACCCGAGGAGAATGTCCAGGTGGTTTTTTGAATCGATAAATATTCTTCCAAGGCTCTGGACTTTTTCATACCCTAGAAGCTCTAACTTCCTAAACAGTTGTCCGGAAGGTAACAGTGGCATCTTGCGCCCTTGCACTGATACCTAAGGGGTCTGGGTTAGTGCGAAGGAATGAGAGCCCTGCTGTGTAACACTCCACGCGATGTGTGCCCTTCAATGTTTATTCTTTTGATTTTTTTCCCTCTTACTTTCTCTTGGAGGAAAGCGGTGACCATGTAGGACGTTTGGGGTTATAATCACAAACACACCTTTCATTTTTCTAATTCACTCATACAACTTTGTCAGAGAGTCTTTCCTGAGAAATATTCCTTAAAACTTAAAAAAAAAAAAGGTAATCAGGTATCTACTAGTTATTCATCTTATAAAATGAAGGTTTTAGGACTGGTTTCAATTATCTTCCTATTTACGAAGAGCTACAAGCCCATGAGTTCATCAGTCCCAAGGGCTAAGGGTATTTTTCTTTCCCGTTGTTTCTTCCTCTATTTAAATGGCCAGAAGCGAATTTCACAAACAATGTGGAATGCATTGTTGGAGCTAAAAACGGCTCTGCTTTAAGTGGGGAAACATCTATTCTGGATGAAGCACAGAGAAAACATTTCCTCCCCTGGCGGACGCCCCGCGTGCTTCCACACACAGTCGTAAGCGCCCGTCCCAACAAGCCCCCCGGTGCGGGGCAGGCTGGATTGCTTCCCACGGGAAGTGGGGCCCACAGGCGACCACCAGGTGGGAAACCCACCCTGCTCCATCGCGTGTGAGCGTGTGTGTGTCCGGTCCCATCCCAACCAGCACGAAAAGGCGCCAGTCCTGCGGGAGAACAGCTGTCCCTCAGGCCTCTTCTCAGGGCCCCAGGGCGCAGGCCCCCCGGCACTTGGCCCCAGGTCCCGGGGAGCGCAGCGGAGGGAGCGACGCGTCCCCTCCCTGGCCCCCCCACCCCACCCCATGGGCCCCAGCCCGACCCCGGGCCGCTCACCACTGCGTGATGCCGCTGTGCAGGCCCCGGCCGCCCGCGCCCCCCGACGGGGAGGCCGGCCCAACCTCGGCCATGGCTCAGACCGGCCCGCAGCACCGAGGCAGCGAGCTAGCGGGCGGCGGCGACGCACTGTCCGGCCGCCGCCGCTCCTCGGCGTTTACTTTAGAGCGGGGCGCGCGGAGCAGGGGGCGCGGGGACTGCGGCGGGCGCGGGACGAGGGAACCGCGGGGGGCGCGGGGCGCGCGGGGGGCGCCGGGAGCCCGGGGGCGGGGCGGGGCCTGGGGGCGCGCGGGAAGCGCGCGGGGGCAGAGGCGGGCGGGGACGCGCGGGAAGCCCGCGGGAGGTGGGGGCGCAGGGAGCTAGGGCCGGGGGCCTGCGAGGCTCTGGGGGCGCAGGACGGCGCTCAGGCCAAGCCCTGCCCCCGCTTCGAGGGTTTGGGGGCGGTGTCGCCCCTTCTGAGATCAAAAGATCCCAGAACAGAAGCACACGTGGGGCTCCTCCCACCTTCCAATCAATCAATCAAACAAGGAAGCATCCGGCAAAACCCAATATCGGCACGTATTTCAAGTCAGGTCAGCGTGTTTGATCAGCGATGGTCCTCAACCCTGGCCGCACTTTGGAATTACTTGGGCAGATTTCAAAAATGTCGCCGCCCAAACGCCACCCCCAGAGGTTCTGAGGTCCAAGAAGGCCCAATGAAACAAGCCAGATACGAAAGAACGACTCCACTTATATGTGGTACCCAGGACGGTCAAACTCAGAGAGACAGAAAGAATGGGGGTTCTGGGAGAGGAGAGAATGGGCAGTCCCAGAGGAGACATCGCAGGACATTCATTGCCATGTCTCAGCCCTGAGGTTTGAGCAGGTCACTGAAGCCAACCTCAGATAGCATCTGGCTTTCCTTTGGGGAACTGTGCCTGGGATTAGCCTAGTCCTGAAGCTTGGGGAGTTGGTTTTTTTTTTTTTTTTTTTTTTTTTGGTGGGGAGGAGGATGTAGGAATGGGGTGGGCAGGTAAGTGGGAAGGACTTGTCTTTAACAAGTGATGGGGGCCACTGTTAGCTCTACCTTCTCAGCCGAATTTCCTTGTTTAGGGTTGGCTGCTTTAAATAGACATCCAGGAGGGGAGAGTTGACCCCACATCAGCCCCTCTCATTCCAGGAACTGAGGGGAACCGGGTCTGGAGAGACTCCCTCATGACCTGACAAGGATGAGAGGCCAGCTGTGTGAGTGAGACACAGGTTGGCAGCAGCAGGTCTCAGACAGTGCCAGGAGACTGCTGACGGGGAAGGTGGAAAGGCAATATTGATGGAGGACCAGCAGGAGAGAGGAAGCTACAAAGGCAAGTGATACAGCAGGTCCTCCAAGGCAGTTCTCTTGAGGTCAGCCCTTCTCCTCTGGCTGTTTCTAGAAGAAGTGGCAGGTCCCTCAGTGCCTTGGGCGGAAGCCCTGCGAGGTCCCTTCATGGGCTTTGCTTTGGACTAAGTATTCATGTCCTGGGTCCCCAGTATTGGGCATCCTTCTCTGACCTGTGGAAGTTGTGGCTCCTTCCATCCTCAAGCTGGTCCTGCAGCAGCTGCCTGCCACACAAGAAACTCCCCAAGATGCCCAGCTATTTCCACAGAGATTGGAAATAACCAAGAGAAGAGCTGACTGTTATTTAAGGCCAACTTGAGGTCCTATTACATCACTGCTGATTGTGTAATATTTGCATATTTCCTGAGCCCCATTCAGCACCCAACACTGGGATAGACCCTGGAAGTACAATGAGACACCATGACCCTCTGGTGAATCTGTGGTCTCCCTGCTGTTTAATGCATCAAATTTAAGATTCTATGAAATGCGAACATCACCTCACCTTGCTCCAGAGCTGTTGAGGTCTGGCAGGTAGAGGACCAGAGACATCAGGCCAGGGATCAAATTCACACCCTCCACCCAAAGGACCAGTTAATTTCATCCACGGCAGGTGACAGCTAGTGTCCCTAGTCTGACCAGCCCTCTTACAAAAGCAGACTCTGAGTAAGTTCATGCTAACACAGCAGCACTCAGATTCATTCACAGCAGCACTCAGATTCATTCACAGCTATGCCTTCCTAATGTGCTACGTGTGCAAAGGACATTTACCTCTGCCCATGACTCTTTCACTAGCACTGTAATTGGGGCTTTCATTTGGGTTGGGAATGTAGCCAAATAGATTGCTGAGTAGAATTAGGTATAAAATCTATTTTCTTGTCAAAGAATGTTTTATTGCAACTGACAGAACAAAAATTTTCACTCTGTGGTGTTCACTGATGGGAGAGCCAGACTCGTGCACGTGCGCTCTTGAACCCAAAAAGCCCCAGCCTCCAAGCTGCACCTTCCCTTCAATGTCCTGTATCATTACAAGGGAAAAGAAATCTTGAAGTTTGTCTGAAAAGAATTCCAATCCCTATGTTACATTTTGTGCACACAAAGCTTTTTCTCCCTCTGCCAGAGAAAGTATCTTTTTTAGCTGAACAGTGACTTCGTTTGCCTTCTCCAGGCTAACTGGTTTCCAGATTATCCAGTCAGTCTCATTTCACCTTCTGCAAAGGCACCAGCTGTGCCTTATCCTCGCACGAAACCATCTCTGATCCGGGGTGCTTAATTTCACTCAATTCTCACAATTATTCACTTTCTATGGCTGTACCAGGTGTCTCCAGGCACTAGATGTATTTTTAAATAAAGCTAATGAGTATAATGCATTCAGTTGAGGATGCAGAATGTAGTTAGTGTCTGCACAGACAGCATGATCGAGAACAGACAACTGTGTGTCCCATTTTTGCCTGGGAGAGACTCTTTTAAGATCACTGGGCTCTAAACTAACAAGCCATGGAGACTTTCAGACGGTCCTGGAGCAAAACAGTCTCACTGGAGAGATTCCAAATCATAATCCTATGTTACAATTTTCCTTGGTCCATATCTGCCTTCTGAGTGTCTGGGTCACGCTGTAGTTGAAATTGGTGGGAACAGCATATTCGCAGGCATGTGGGTGAGAGGGAAATCCAACTTCACATCAAGCACATCTCTGCCATTTCTTGATCTGAAATCCATGATCTGAAGCATTGTGGGGAGATCTCCTTTCTGTACAGACTGTTTTCCACTGACCCCCAGTTTTCCTTTCTCCTCTTTTGAACAGGTCACGTGAAAGGCGTGCCACATGTGGTGTAACCAACAGAATTATCGGCAGGGAACTCAGAAAATGCATGGAATGAGAAGCAGCCTTCATTCATCACTCAATACTTATAATTTGTAATTTGCAGAGTAACACATTTGAACTCTTTGGTTACATTAAAAAGTGGGATTTTTTTCTGGAAGTCTGCTAGAAAACCAAGCAAAAACAAAATGAAAAGTGGTTTTCTTGTTTGCAAAGGAATGGTGGGAATTAAGTAAGTCATCTTTTTAGAGCTGTCATATAACCTCAAAAGGCATTTGTCCAAATCACGTCTGTGTGCAAAATCATAAATTATCCCCCAATTCATTTAATAATATTCCAAGAGAATGGGCAAAGGCACACTAAGCAATTACTTTGGATTTCAGTAAATACTATTTTAAAGGTTTTCATGAACGTGGAGAAATTATTTTTTAAAAGCAGTTTTCAAATGGCAGCGTTAGCTGACTCTGGTGTGACAAAGCATCTTTTCTCACAGTTCATATTATTCTTTGGTGAAAACATACTCCAACAGCTGCTTGCTCCCCGCTGTTCTGCATGGAATTGTCTCTTGATCTCCTCACCATAAAAGGAATTTCACTAAAGCATCTCCAAACAAAGTAGATGTTTGACACATCTTTCTGAAGGCAGCTGAAGGCAGCTGAAGGACAGTCGACGCCTTTCCATTGGCTGCACGACCCCCTTCTGCTAATTAACAATTGGAATTCCCCAGCAGAGAGAGGCGAGAAGGTGCTTTACAGAGAACATCTGCTGTGTGCTTTGCTGCTGAACAAAAGCAAACCCATCCCAACAGATGTCTAAAGATGGTTAAAGTCTGTTTTATGAAAAAAGCATGTCTTCACCTGGACTAAAAACCGCTAACATTGGGGGGAGGGTATAGCTCAGTGGTAGAGCGCATGCTTAGCATGCACAAGGTCCTAGGTTCAATCCCCAGTACCTCCATTTAAAAAAAAAAAAGACGCTAACATTAAGACCTCAAAGAGGCTGCCCAAGATGCAAACAGTTTGTCAAGACTGTCATTCGCAAATATAATTTTTATGTGCCATTGCTGTTCCAGACACCTAGAAGCTCATCCAGTGCTGCTCACTCCACACCTACGTGCAGCTGAGTGGTCCAGGGAGCTCCACCCCTCACCTGCCTCTGATAGTTCCCCGGCCAGACCGCTTAGCTTAGCAGCACTTCTTAGAACCTTACCCAGGAGGCGGAGGAGCTGAAAGAAGCTGGGGCAAGAGGCCACGGACCCAGGTGGGGAGACCCGGAGAGGGCAGATGCCCGATAACCTTCTGGTCCCCAGGTGGCTCTGATGTCCTTCCCAAAGTTCAGTTCCCCTGGATCCCACAGTGTTCTCCAACAAACTGCCTTTTCACTTGAGCGAATTTGAGCAGAACTTCCGTGTAACAAATGGATGCTTTTCTAATCCTTGTCAAGTATCTTCTCCAGGAGGGTGCTGGGAGGAGAAGCGGGAGGAGGCTCCCACACCAACATGGAGGCGACTGTTCTGAAGTGTACTTGGTGCATCGCGGCTGAGCGGATGGAGGGCTAAATTTGAGCCATCACTCAGAAAATGTTTATGAACTACCTACATGAGACATACGCATGGTCAGGGTGGTGAGACCTCAGTAAGGACACATTGTGATGGTCTGAGCCCTGTGCCCTGCCTTCCTGCTTATTATCGTCCACATTTCTGTCATTCACTGGATCCTCAGTTTACCCCAAATAACGACAGTCCATGACTACACACCCGAGTTCTTTTCTTCTCCACAGATAGAAGCCTATAGTTTCAAATATTCATGCAGAAATTATTTAGATTTGAAGAACAGCTGCTCTAGCCTCATCTCACCTCCCTGAAGCAGCAGAACTTGCAGTTCCTTGAGGAGCTGCAGATTTGCATGGCTCAGGGCCTTTGCACAAGCTGCTCTGGCTGCCTGGAATCGCTCGACTTCTCATCTTCTCCTGGCTAACTGGTGTCCAGCCTATTTCTGCTTCATCTCCCCTTGTCCTGGAAACCTTCCCAGACCCCCTCTTCTTCAGCTCGTTTAAGTGGGGGTTCCCAGGGCCCTCCCATTCCCACCTGGGCTCCACTGCATCCCAGCATTGCTCACACTGGGCTAACAATCTGCATCCTTGGCTGTCCTTCCTCTATAAAGTGAGTTCTTATCTTATCCTTAAGATAAGAACTACCTAGCACAGTGCTGGACAGACACTGTTGAGTGCTGAATAAATGTTTGTTGAATGACTAATGTAATGAGACATGACCTCTAAGAAGAGGTGATACAAACCTGAGTTTTGTGTTTCTTAAAAGGACTGTTTCTTGCGTCTTTTGCTCCCGTATAACCTTTTCTGTGTTTTTAGGTGGGGGTGGTGGTTTTGTTTGGACCCATCACTTGAATTTCCTGAGTTTGTTGCGTTTACCACATCAGATACAGCCCACCCTAAAGAGGCTGCTGCATTTGATTTCCTCTGCAAGGAAGAAAAACAAAACAAAACAAAACAAAAGTCTCAATTTATCACAAAATCCAGCACAGGAAACCTGAAACAATGGCCCCCAAACTGAGCTCTCATGCAGCTGAAAAAAACTATTTGTCTTATGCAAGGAAGAGAGTGCCTCAAATCCAAGAAAGGCAACTCTTCTTCCTGGATAAAGCAGCTTTGCCAGGAATGAGAGGAACATGCACAATATAGGTTGCTGGTCAAATGACTGCAACTGGTCAAGGGAAGAGGAGCTGTCAGGGTTCCCCTGGAGGGTGGATTCACTTAGTTTTAAGGAGGGGATGGACAACAACCATGAACTAGAGCATCTTTGGATGATACACGTTTTAAAACACACCATGAAATCATCAAATGTCTTAGAGGAAGCTAGGAACCATTGATTCCCACGTGGTTGTGTAGACAGCAAAACAGAGACTTTGTTCCTGTTCTCAACTGGTGCCCTGCTCTGATAATTGGCCGAGAAAGAATGTCTGCCTTCACCACTTAATAGTGACCTCCTACCATCATGTCTGTGTTACTAGTTTCATTATTTCTTGAGCACCATCTGACATCATGATGAATTGAAAAATCAATTCTCTTCTTTCTTGTCTTCTTTTTGGATTAATTTAGTATTTTTGTCATTCCAGTTTTTATTCTTTAGTACTTAGGAAGTAATATCTTTTGTCTATTTTTTTTTAATAATTACTCTGGAAATTACAACATGAACATTTAACTTCTCAAAGTCTAAACCAATCAGTACATTTAGCCTGATCCTGGACAGTTAAAAAAAATTTAAAAAGGTTTAATTCCATTTACATTTCTACCTACTTATATATAAATGTTGTCATTTACTTAAATTCTACTTTTTTGCCACTCCCCAGTGCTAACATTCTGTTTTACACAAGCAATGCTTGTTTGGTTTACCCACACATTCTCCATTTCCTGTTGCTGCTTGTTTTCATCCTTCTTTTATCACATTACTCTCCAGTGTCACTTTACTTCTACTTAAAGATTATCCTTGTTGATCCCACCTTTATGGAGGGAGGGTCTCCCGTAAGACCAGCTCCAGCCTCATCACGCCCTCGGTGTGGATTTTTCTGCATTGTCCTATGAAGCCAAGAAAATTGAAGCTCAGTTTTGACCGGATGAGCAGGTGCTCCCAGGATGGAAGGAGCATTGGAGCTTCACTTGACTGTCTAGGATTCTACTTAAATGTTTACCTTGGTAACTCCTTATTATCTGGTCAGCTTTTTGGTACTTTTAATAAATTTTAAAATATTTCATACATTATTTTTCACTGATTTATAGCAGGAGTATTGTTCTGAGTAACCCAGCCCATCACATTCCCGGGAATTAGAAGTTCCTGTGTCATTTTCATAAGACTGATCCCTATTCATCCATAAAGACACATCTAGGCATCAACTCTCCAAAATATTTCCTTACGCTGCCAGCCCTTCTCATGAGACCCCCAAGCCCCGCCCATGTGAGCCCAGAGCCTGTCCATGTGTGGACACAGCCATCATTGTACTGATCACACTGCATTCTTTTTTAACTACCTCCGTCTTTTTTTTTTTTTTACTGTGAGATACAACTCACCTACAAAAAATACATTATTTGTAAAATACAGCTAACAAATTAGTCTAGAATAGGAGTTGGCAAACGTTTTTTGTAAAGGGTAAGATAGTAAATATCTTAGGCTTTGTGGTTAAATGATCTAAGACACAACTCCTCAACTCGGCCACTGTAGTCCAAAAGCAGCTGTCTGTTTACAAGATGTAAACAAACGAGAGCGGCTGTGTTCCAACAACACTTTATCTACAAGAGCAGGTGCCAGGCGGGGTTTAGCCCACAGGTCTGTAGTAATTTATACTACTAAGTCAATATTCCTGTAACCATCAACCAAGTGAAGAAATGGAATACAGCCTTCTTGGCCTTTCTCAATCCTAATTCCTCCCCACCAACAAAACCACTATATGACCTTCATTATCATCTCATCTTTGCTTTTCTTTAGAGTTTTACTATCTAAGTATGCATCCTTGAACAACACAGTTTCTCCTGTTTTGAATATTATCTAGGAGATCACTTAATTTTGTTGCATCAGGACATTTTTAAAAAATTCTAGTTTATTTCTTCTTTCAATTATAAATTCAGATGACATATTATTATTTAGGAATTGGAATTGGTCATTTTATGATTGTCGTCATATAGTGTGCTTTCTCTCTGATAAATTTAAAACAAGAAAGGAATTGTGTTTCCAACATATTCATATAATGGCTACATTTGATTTTGATGCACAAATATATTTTTTTTAATTTTATTGAGTCATAGTTGGTTTACAATATTGTATCAATTTCTGGTGTACAGCACAATTTTTCAGTCATACATGAATATACATATATATTCTTTTTTTAACTAAAATGTAACTTTCTATTCATATATATTCATTTTCATATTCTTTTTCATGCATTAGGACACTTTTAACTTATGTTTTTAGGCTTCATCCACATTGTGGCATTTAGCTGTAGTTCGTTCATCTTCTTTGCTGTATAGCATTCCAAATGGTGGCACAACAATATACAGTTTATCTATCAATTTTACTATTCATGGACATTTGGGTTGTTTCCAGTCTGGGACTATTTTGAATAATGAAATGTCTTGAGGCACACATGTGCAGGCACTTCTGTTCCACCTGGAATGTCTAGCAGTGAAGTGCTGGGTCACAAGTTATGTATTTCTTCACTTTTATTCAACATGCTGTTATTTTCAAAGGGGTTGTGGCCATGGTCACTGCCATGAGCAGTAGGAGAGTTTCTGCTGCTCCGTGTTATTAAAGAAATGATTGTAGGCTGAATGGACACTTCCCCTACCCTCTCTTGGGCAGGAAATTCAATCCAGCAGAGAGTGTAAAGTGTAAAACTCAGTGGCTCTCAGAACATAAACAGAGTTGTGCACCCATCACCACAATTAACTTTGGAACGTTTTTATCACCTGCAAAAGAAAACTTGCACACCTTAGTAGTCCCCTCGCATCTTCCCCGTCCTCCCTCACCCCAGGCAACTGCTCACCTACTGTCTGTCTCTATGAATTTACCCAGACTTTATATGTCATATATGAATGGAATCATACAGTATATTCTTCTTTGCATCTGGCTTCTTTCACTTAGCTCAGTGTTTTCAAGGATCATCCATATTGTCACGTGTATCAGTACCTCATTCCTTTTTGTTGCTGAGTAATATTCCATTGTGTGGCTATACCACATCTTACCTACTCATTCACTACTCGACGGACATTTGGGTTGTTTCTACCTCTGGGCTATTATGAATGATTCTGCTGTGGGTACTCATGTGCAAGTGTTTGTATGGGCATGTTTTTATTTCTCTTGGGTATTTACCCAGAGGTCATGCTGCATGCTGACTTTCTATCCAGCAACACGGCTAAACTCGATTTATAATTCGAAGATTTCCTCTATAGATTATTTTGTATTTTCTATGATAAAATTTATATGAAGGCTAATGACAGTTTTTGTTTCTTTCTTTACTGCCTTTGTATATTTATTTCCTGCCTTCCACCATTAACCGCTGTGCAGTGTTGAATAAAAGAGGTGTTAGCAAGTGTCCTTGTCTTATTCCCATCTCAAGGGGAAAGATTTCAATGTTTTAGTCATTAAATACATTTACTGTAGTTTTAAATTGGTTAACACTTACCAGATTGCAGAGGGCTGGGAGGGGACTGGCGGAGTCAACCTCACATCCCCACTGCGTCCACCAGGCTCTGTGCCTCTCAGACCTGGAGCGCCTTCTCCAGCTGCCGGGCAGTGGAACCTACCCTCATCCCTGCTACTTCTCCTAAATATTTCGTCTGTGCTTTAAGCTGGGAAACCCCTCTGTCCCCTGCTGACCAATCAAGTACATCCCCAAGGAAGCGTACACAGAACAGTCTGTGTTTGAAGTCTGTGCATATCCCAGAAACAGTGAATTGCTTCAAGGGCCTTTTGTGGGTGATATTCTGGAATAAAATAGGGACTAGGCTCAAGTCCCTGCACTCAACGACCCTCAGGAGCTGGCCATGTGTCTCTCATGACCACAGTCTACCCAGCTTTTCCATCTTTATGACCGTCAGGCCAGCTTCCCACCCACCTGACTGTTTAGTTCTTTTTTTTTTTTTTCGAGATCATGTTTCTTTTATTCTTTTTGGCCTAAATTTTTTTTAACATTTTTTATTGATTTATAATCATTTTATAATGTTGTGTCAAATTCCAGTGTTCAGCACAATTTTTCAGTCATTCATGGACATATACACACTCATTGTCACATTTTTTTCTCTGTGAGTTTTCATAACATTTTGTGTATATTTCCCTGTGCTATACAGTGTAATCTTGTTTATCTATTCTACAATTTTGAAATCCCAGTCTATCCCTTCCCACCCTCCACCACCCTGGCAACCACAAGTCTGTATTCTCTGTCTATGAGTCTATTTCTGTCCTGTATTTATGCTTTGTTTTTGTTTGTTTGTTTGTTTGTTTGTTTGTTTGTTTTTGTTTTGCCTGACTGTTTAGTTCTGATGACTGAGTCAGACAGGCTTTCTTCAGAGGTGGCAGACAGCTCAGGCTCCCAGCTCCAGCAAGTAACTTTTCAACTTACTCAAGTAGCATGATTTTGATATGTGTAGCACAGAAGTGTTTATAAAGTGCTCTTTGTAGAATTATGTGAAAGCTACTTCTGCAAATAGACTCAAAAGAATTCTTTCTTTTTTCTAGAAAGCAATATATATTCTCATTTGCCACTCATAGAATGCCCAAGAATGACTTTCAGAAATATTTTCCCCAAAGATTACAAAACGCCTTGCATCATAGGCGAGTCTTTGATTTGGTAATAAAAAGTGATCACCGTAGCCTATTAACTTACAGAGACTAATTCAAGCCTGGGGATACAGTCTAGAATTTTGTAGGCAGTTACTAACAGCTGCAAAAAACCCTGTGAATCCTGGGGCAGAGAAGAATCATCCTAAAACTTGTAGAAGTGGAACCTGCCAGGATTAAGGAGCAGCAATGATGGAACAGTAGCAAAACTGATTTCAGCTGCAGGAAACACATCATAGAGGTGACTGGCTGCCCTGGATTTAACTTCGACTCAGGAAACATCGTGAGCACTTAGGATGTGCCAGGGAGGTACAGGGGCCTTAAAAACAAAGCAGCACATAGATACATTCTATCTCTGAAAAAAAAATACTTTCCTTCTAGAAGGACAGTGGAGGGAGTGACTAATTTTCACCAGGGGTTTGGGAAGACTCCTGGGAAGAAATGTCCACTGTTTGGATATAAGGCAGGGAAAGGAGAAAGGAGGAACCCAAAGTATCTTGAGGCTTTTAGCTTGGACATTGGGACAGGGGATGCAAACTAACCACGCCCTGGGGGGTAGACTTGGAAGGGAGTGAGGATGGCATCAGAAAACCTGACACTGGAGGTGCCCAAATGATTTCCACATGGCTCTTGGGGAATTAAGGCAACAGGAGGGACAATCTATTTGATCTTTTTTTTAAGACTACAAATACAGTCTATTTCACACTCTTTTAAAGGCAGGCTGAGCTGAGGTTCTTAAATTATTCTTGGCAATAGACTTAGATTTGCATGGACTCGGAGCTCTCCTCTGTTTTCTCATCCCAGGCCAGGGGAACCCAGATAACTTCTGGTCACAGCTGCAGATCTGCGGTTGTAAGTGATCTCCTGGAAAATAGCCGTAACATTGCTGAAATGATCCTTTTAAAATTTTTATTTCATTTCATGACATAAAATACTTGAGCTTTGTTCTTGTGGCACCATCTCTGTTCCTGGCATTTCCCCAGCCACACTGTGTTATCAAAGAGCTTCATGCATTTTTAAACAAAACGGCCATGCTTCCCAGAGCCTTTCATTTCTGTTTTTCAGAGGCTTCAACTTTTTAACGATCAATTACATTCGAAAAAAATTCCAGAATATTACTAACTGTTGCTCCCATTACTCACTGCATCAATGTGAACTTTTAACTTCTCCTTTAAATACATTCTTGGAAATTGTTCAGTCTGTTGTTTTTCTAGTCAGGCCATCTTTTTCTTAGAGTGCCATTGTTTATGACTATGCAATTAAATTTTCCTTGCATACCTCAATTTGTCGATGCTTCGTAATTACCCGACTTCCGCAAAATCCAGAATATAGATAAGGATGTAACATCAGACCCAACTGTCCAAGAAATTATATTTCTAACAAATGTGTTTTGCAGCTTCTAAGCTGTAAAAGTGTATATATTATTTTATCTTGATCTAGGATCACAAATTATATTTTTAAAGATTAACTGTATTAAATATGACTTGTAACCGGCAAAAATTCACCCAAACAATAAATAAATAAATTATATGTAACAAAACAAAGGCACAGGAAATACAAAATATCCACCTGAAATGATTAACATCCAAATTACATCCTTACTATAGGGAGAGATTTTATGAATCAATAAGAAATAAAAAAATATCCTAGTAGAAAAGTGGGTCAAGATTATGGTTACTCTTTTCACAAAAGAGATTCAAAAGGCATGAACTGTGAAAAAGGAAAACAACTTCAGTAATAATCAAAGAAATAAAAATTAAAATGGAAATGAGAAAAAAAGTTGCTGCTTAGGTGAACAAATTTTTTTTTTAATGGGCTTAAAAGACAAACCACAAACATCAGACTTTGACCAGGATGTGGAGAAATGGGGAGCTTTCACAAGCACTGTGTTTGGCAGGAAAAGCAGAAACAACCTTTCCAAAGAGCAATTTGATGGTGTCTGTTAAAAATTTAAGCATGCTTCTTAACCCAGCAACTCCATGTCTAGGAAAATATACTAAGAAAAGAGTCACCCACTTGCAGCGAGAACTCTGTAGAATTTTATTCTTTGCTCAGCTGTTTAAAATGAGGGGAAGGGATGAGATTTCCTGTTTGTTTAATGACAAAAAATATTGCCTATTAAATCACAACAATAAAACTGTTATTATTGAAGGGGAAATAAAGTATGTGATTGAAGTTTTGCGAAAATGAGTAGAATATTCTTTATTCACATTCCATAGACAGAAGCAGTCAGGCCTCCTTCACGTGACGTAATTTGGGGAACCTGGAGGTGAGGGGGGTTGGGAATGTCTGTCAAACATTAAAATAAGACAAAGGTCAATTTAAACTAGTGTGGTGTTAATAGCTAAGAAAAGTGCTATGGAGTGGAAGTCCTGTTGGACATAGTCATTTATGATAGGAGCATTTGTAATAGATATATTAATTATTCATGTGAAAATAGCTCTTACAAAGTAAATTTAAGGATCTATGGAAAAAATTAATATTAGTTTCTCAAATCCATTTTTTCCCACAGTGCAATGGTTTAATTTAAACCCATGATTCAGTTAACGAACTGAGCATGAGTTTAGTTGTGACTTTTCAATCTCAATATAAATTGGTGAACAGTACTGTATTACACACTTGAAATTTGCTGACAGGGTAAATCTCTTTTTTAAATTTTTTTACATTTTTATTGAAGTAGAGTCAGTTACAATGTGTAACTGGGGTACAGCACAATGTCCCAGTCATGCATATACATGCATATATTTGTTTTCATATTCTTTTTCATCAAAGGTTATTATAAGATGTTGAATATAGTTCCCTGTACTATACAGAAGAATTTTTTTAAAACTATTTTTACATACAACAGCTAATATTTGCAAATCTCAAACTTCCAAATTTATCCCTTCCCACCCACTTTCCCACCGGTAACCATAAGATTGTTTACCATGTCTGCGAGTCTGTTTCTGTTTTGTAGATGAGTTCATTAATGTCCTCTTTTTTTAAGATTCCACATATAAGTGATATCATATGGTGTTTTTCTTTCTCTTTCTGGCTTACTTCACTCAGAATGATGATCCCTAGGTCCATCCATGTTGCTGCAAATGGCATTATTTTATTCTTTTTATGGCTGAATAATATTCCATTGTATAAATATACCACAACTTCTTTACCCAGTCATCTGTCCGTGGACTTTTAGGCTGTTTCCATGTCTTGCCTATTGCATATAGTGCTGCTATGAACACACAGAGAAAGGAAATCTGTGAGGTTGTGGTGGGAAGCCCCATGAAAAAGACAGCAGGACTCCCAGGCAGGACCACTACCCTCCTGCCAGCACCATTTGGTTCCCTGGCCCAGCAGCATTATCTCGCTTTTTAAACTCTGAAATGGCTTACTTCTAGAAAAGCAGAACTTACTCCTAAGATTCAGTTGGTTTCCTGAGCTAACTCCTGATTGGTCCATTTCTCTCACTCCTGGTTGGTCCATTTCTCTCACTCCTGATTGGTCCATTTCTACAAAGCTTGTTCCTAATTAGTCACCTTTCTTATACCTTATTTGCATATAATGTTGCAAAATGTTGCCAAGTCTAGACTGGTAGCCTATAAAAGACTGTGTAAACCTACAGACAGGGTCCAGAGCTTGGAGTGTCAACTCCTCTGGGCCCACTGGTGTAATAAACCTGAGTTCTCCAACCCTCCGAGTGCTGCTTGGTCTCTTGCCTGGATCCAGGTTGCTGTCACAACTGAGCTGTAACACTGAGCTGTAACATGCTTTGCTTCAACAAGGTGATGGACAGGTTAGTTAGATTGATTGTGGTGGTCACATCAAAAGTACACATATATCAAAATATCAAGTTGTACGTCTTCAATAGACCATTTTCAATTGTCAATTACATCTCAATAAAGCTCAAAACCAAGCAACCAAACCAACCCCACTGCCTGCCCACTCATTAGCTCACAGCTATGCAGGTCAGGAGTCCAGCACAGGGATACTCAGCCTGACCTCAGCTCCGGCCACAGGATCGGAGTCAAGGTGTTGGCCAGCCTCAGTCCTCACTTGGAGGCTCTGGGTTGGGGCTGGTAAGTAATCCATTTCCAAGCTCATTCTTGTGGCAGAATTCAGTTTCTCTTTGTGGCAGGACTGAGGCTCCCGGGTCCTTGCTGATGGTCTGCCAGGGGCTGCTCTTGGCCTCTAAGGCCACTCACCACATTCCTTGCTGTGAGGCCCCCTTCATCCTCAAGCCAGCAACAGTGCATCAAATCTTTCTCCTGCTTCGAATCTCTGATTTCCTGGGTCTCCGACTCTACACCTAGGTTGAGAGGGCTCATGTGATTAGGTCATGCCCACCTGCTTAATCTCCCCAAGAGGCCAACTGATTTGAACCCTGAATTCCATCTGCAAAGTCCCTCACCACAGTGCCTACATGAGTGTTTGACTGACTGATGGGAGATTGTGCCTGTTCCCAGGGGCTGGAAATCTCGGGGCCATGTCAGAATTCTGCCCTTCTCCCCCCAGTGCTGGACAAACTTTGTGTGCTGCGGGAAAGTTCATCAGAGAACTTCCAGTCATGCAGTTGGCCCCGGATTAGCCTGGACTCGGCTACACCCATCCCTCTGAGAGCTGACTGGCCTTGTGCTCCTTTTGAGTGAGTTCACTTCGAGTTCACATCTAATCCTCTGCGGAACTTGCATATTCCTGCATTTAGACCACAGATCTGAAATAAACAATGACAGCAGAACAGCTTAGAGATGAAGAAACAGAGTTGCTTCTTCTATTCTGGCATATTCTAGATGATTGCTTGGAGTTTTTATTTTTAAAATTTAAAACTGTGAAGCCATGTAAACTTCAAGGTACGATATTTTTGTTACATGCAAATTTTTCATCCATGAAAGATGTGATTACACTTGAGTAATATTTGAAAATGTTAGTATTGAAAATTCAGAATTATTTTTTCTGTTTATCTTACTTTTTAGTCAATTGCTATTAAATTGCATGTAGTATTGTTCATTACCATGGCGGGCTAGTTTTTAGGTATACCTTTTCCTCCTTTATTAAAAAAAAAACATTAATGTAATTAAAAAAAAATCCACTGCTTCTTTATTGTACTGGAAATTTGTTTCCTTCGTTGCACAGGGTGTTGATATTTTCTGTTTTGCTATCATCGTTATATGGAAAGTTCAATAAAAGGGAAAATTTACTGCATGTTTCTGGCCATTATTATTATTTACTCCATTTCACAATGATTTCTGAAAAACATTTTGTTGTAAAGGAAGTGGGGGATCAAACCCAGTCCGTGCACTGCGTGCCCACTGCAGGTGCTTGGATGTGCTTCCAAAACGTCAGCAGAGGCTAAGATTTTCTGGCACTGTTAACTGCTTTGTATATAGCATCTCATTTAATCTTCCCCCAAACTCCACTTTACAGATGATGAAACAGCCCAGAGGGTGGCACGCCTGGAATGGGAGAAGCTGAGACTCAAACCCATGCTAAGACCATTAGACACAACACTGACAGCTCTTAGGAAAGCCTGGTTTTGCTGGAGGCAGCAATTTGATGTTCTGTTTGTCCTGTCTCCATGCCATGAGACAACAGAGTGGGTGGAGCCCTCCCCACTATTGGCAGCTTCGTCCCCCAGTGCAGCTGACCCCACTGGTGCTGGGTTTCCCAACTTGCTCCCCTCGGATGCCTTTTCCTGCCCATCACTAGCCTCTGCGTTTCTGGGACAGTAGACGAGGCAAGACTTACTACGGAGAGTTTTGAATCTGCTTGCCTACATGTTAGTTCTTTCACAGCAGAGACCGTGTGTGGTTGGCAGGTCCTTGGCACAGAATATGGGCTTAGGAAACCCAGTCGGTGGAACTTCCTTGGCTAACTGAATGAAAACTACTGGCTGAGAAGGTGTTTGGAAACTCTCTGGGACTATTGCTTTATAACACGACTCTGATCTCCCATGAATGATGATCATTTCCTTCCTCTGGCAGGAAGTAGTGGTCCGGGTTCCTCAGCCAGAGAGATTTATTCCTCACAACTGTGGGTGGATTAAAATGGCAAGAGCAAGCGAGGCTGGGAGCCGGGCAGGATGGCCAAGGTCAGGCTGGCTGACAAACAAGTCCAACCGCGCTGTCAGTGAAAGAAGAGTCTGGAAGTCAGTCTCCAAAGCCATGCACAGATCTCCGCTTCTGGTGCCTGGCAGGACCATCACCCACATGCACTGAAATGAAGCGTGGCCACGTGACCTGCTCTGGCCAGTGAACTGTGACCAGAAGCTTCAGGCGCTTGTGTATAATTCACCATGTCTTCATGATCATGGGATTGTGGGTGGAGATGGAACCTCCATCCACCTGGGTCCCTAAATGACTGTAGTGAGCAGAAATCCTCCCCCAACCCAGAGTGAGCCCCTGGGCAAGAAATCAGCTCTAATTGTATTAGGTCTGTAAGATTTTTAGGGAGATTATTCCTGGAGCAGCACCTTGCCTCTCCTGAGTAACACACAGAACCTGAGGCAGAAAGGAGACAGGTGAAGAGTTGAGGAAAAGAGACAGGCAATGTGGACCAAGAGGTCAAGTGGCAAGGGGGCCTGGGAGGACACGGAAGCTAAGTGGTACATGCTCTGTGCAGCTGGCTGGCTCCCGCTGAAGGTCCTGGATGGGGAAGGTGAGCATGGGGTGTAGGGTGACACCACTCAGAAGGATTTTGTGGCACAGGCTGAGCGTGGGTCACCATTGACTGGAAAAGTGGTGGCTGGGATTGAGTCAGGGAGCGTGGGTGTCACGCACTGGGCAGCTGGAGCCTGGAAAGTTCTAACTCTCAAAGATGAGAGAGAATGCTGGGAAATCCACAAAGGAGGCTCCGTCAGACTTCCGGTGTGGGGACTGTGCCTGGCTGCGGGTGAGCTAGCATTTTTGTCACACATGGCTAGTGGCTGATGCAATGAGCTCTGTGGCCACCACCCCTTGAACAGAGAATTTCGATGGTGGTTATGACTGGTCATGACTCTTACATTTGTGCTGCAGATACTGGAGGTCCTGGGCGCTGAGCACATCCCAGGGAGCAGACAGACTTCACGGATGTCACCGGCTGCATACAGCCCCATAATTCACAGCAGCTTACTGTGGACTGTGAAGTCCTCTGACAGAGGTAAGCACAGGTGGCCCAGAGGAAAGGCACGTAGACTAGCCCGGAGGCCTGCGAAGACTGAGGCTGCTACTAACTACATTGGGAGTTAGGTACCTGCTGCCGCCGAGCAGACGTCCCCTAGCCCTCCTTCCAAGGGCCAGCGAGAGCAGGAAAATGCCGAGTTGCCGGAGGATTTGAATGCAGTATAAAAAGTTCGGAAAGTCAAAGTTCTTGGAATAAAACACTCATGAAGTGAAGGCTTATGATTCATACTCTTGGGTTCACTTCGTGGTCAAACCAAAGAAGGAAAAAAAAAAAAATCCAGGGAATTTGAAGAAAGCAAGATATCTGGAATGAATTAACTAGTTCTTTTTTCCTCTCTTTCTTTTCTTTCCTTTTTTTTTTTTTTAAATTATAAGTACTATCAGAAACCCAAGGGAACTGAGCCTATCAGAAAATTCAAATAGGACCAGGGTCACAGGGCTGAGTGCCCACCTAGAGTTAACTCTTCCCATTCCAGACAGTCCCACCATCTCGTCCCTCTCCCATCCCCTCCCCCAACCAAACCTTTTCATCCTTTGAGTCCTGGTTTAAAGTCTCCAGGAATTACACAAAGCAAACCCAACAGCGGCTCCCTGCTGAGAACGGACGTGCAGGAGGAGGGAGAGGAACGTTCACTTTTGCTTTTTTTTCCCCAAGTTTTTATAAATGTATATGATTTTGTTTAAAATGGGCGTTAAAAATTTTTTTTTTCTGTTTTGTTATTTCCTTAATGGAGGTACTGGGGATTGAACCCAGGACCTCATGCATGCTAAGCACACACTCTACCCCTGAGCCATACCCTCCCCACGGATTTTGTTTAAATATAACCAAAAATTAAAGCCACGAGGGAAAAAAATCCCACCTCCCCGCGGAAACTTCTTTTCTGATGCCCTCCTGCAGAGAGACCTCAGGCTCAAGTCTCACTGCATCTCCGTTACTGCCGGCCCACAGCTGAGTCCCCTTCCTTTAGACACCAGGTCCCAGCGAGGGCCAGGCGGAAGGCAAGCCCTGGGAACTCAAGTAACACTAGGTGAGAGAATAAAACCCCCTCATGTTGGCATCTCTGTTCCCGGGAATCGTGGTTGGCTTGTGTGCGTGTGTGTGTGCGCGCGCGCGTGCGCTAGAAATTCATTCCTCTAACGGAGTCCCCGACTTGGTGCAGTTTAGCTGATGTAACAACTGTGTTTTGTTCCCTCCTGGTTCCCCTACACCTACACCAGGAAGAGGCCGGCCCATCGCCTCCCCCGGGAAATGTGAAATGGTGGTGGTGCAGGGGAGCTGGTGGGAGTTGGGGAGGGGGTGCCTACAGTTCTCCCCTCCCCCCTCCCGGGGAGGAAACAGGACTCAGAGCCAGCGTCCCTCTCTGTGCTCCCGGGAAAGGTCCCCCTCCCCTCCCCCAGCATTTTTCCCACGTGGGTCCACTAGGTGGCCTGCGACGAACGCTGTGACTTCGGGGAGGCCCTTGTTGGCAAAGGGAAAACGTCCTTGCTCGTCTGCGCATTTGTTTGCTTTCTCTTTCACCGCGTTTCCCCCCATACATCTCTAGGAGCATCACTAATATTAAAAATGAATAGATTGTAGATTTCAGAATGCGGATAGTGCGGTGTCAGAGTCAAACCTATGGACCCTCAAACAGAGTTCTGCTTGTTGGCGGAAAGATAACAGACTTTAGGAGCGCTAGCATTTTGTTCATTGCAGCAGAATTCTGCATAGGAAGGAATGAACAGTAAAATAAAGCGAAGGGCCCATTAGGTACCTAATAAACTAGTTAAAACAGAGATGTAAGACCTGGTGGGGCGGTGGGGATGGCGTGGGCTCCCTCGTGCACGGCTGGAGCCTTGCCTACAGTCGCGGCTTTTGTGAAGCAATGTGGCTTTATGTCAGTGCCGTAAAAGAACTCAGACTCTTTCACCAGGAAACTTTCCTCTGAGGAAAAATCTCAAAGTTAGAAAAAAGCGACCAGTATATAAATGTTCAAATCAGAAAACCTGGATCAACTATATGGAATGACTCCATCAACCAGGAGGAATCAACAGAACATGTGGACATTAAAAATGGTGGGAAGGTGTGAACGCTGCCTGTATCCGTGCCTGGGACGTCTGTTAAGTGAAGTATTCTCTCGGTAAAGACGAATTTTCTAGTTTGGAGAGTGAGATTAAGAGCAGGTTACTGTCCTCAAAGTGAGCCCTCACACAGACAGCAAAGTGTCACCAGGTAGGTGTACAACAAAAGTGAACTCGATATTCTGATTCTAATTGGCCGAACTTACTTACAAAACAGAAATAGACTCACAGACATAGAAAGCAAACATGGTTACAGGGGGAGGTGGGGGAAGGGGGGAGCGATAAATTGAGAGTTTGGGATTTGCAGATACAAACTACTATGTATAAAATAGATAAACAACAAAGTCCTACCGTAGAGCACGGGAAACTATATTCAATACCTTGCAGTCACCTATGATGAAAAGAATATATATGTGTGTGTATAACTGAATCACTGTGCTGTACACCAGAGACTAACACAACATTGTAAATCAACTCTACTTCAATAGAAAAAAGAAAAGGAAAAAAGTAAACTCAAAAGCTGTCTTCCACTGAGACACCGGAGCACGTGGGCCGCCTGCAGGTGGGAGACGATACCGTGCAGACTTACGAGGAGAGGGTGCTGGGGAAGGTCTTAGTCCATTTGAGCTGCGATAACAAAATCCTCAGGCTGAGCAGCTACAACAGCAGGAATTTATGTCTCTCAGTTCTAGAGATGAAATGTCCAAGACCAAGGTGCCAGCAAGTTCACTTCCTCATCAGGGCCCTCTTCCTGGCTTGTAGACAGCCACTTTCTTGCTATGTCCTCTGAGAACAGAGAGAGGGGGCTCTGGTCTCTGCTTTTTATAAGGGCACTAATCCCACCATGGGGGGCCCCATCCTCATGCCCTCCATCCAGAGGCCCCACCTCCCAACACCACTGCACTGGGGCTGAGGGCTTCAGCATATGAATTTTGAGGCGACACAAACATTTAGCTCATGAGGGAGGACGGTTCCACCTACGGGTGTTAGGCAGGGCACAAAAACAGCCCGGGCCAGGGGAAGACCCAAGTGCTGCGGGACTAGCTGGGTGTAGTCGCGGCTCCGGTGGAGAGGGGCCAGGCGCTCAGCGGCGAGCCCGCACAGGCACAAATGAACCACTGTCTGCTCGGATTGCTTCACTGACGCTCAGTCACAGGCTTGTCACTCAGACCTCGCACTTGGCCTTCATTCACACTACTGCACAGTCACAGGCTGCACCATTCTGGATACTACACAGGGCCCACAGGCTTGAACTACTTTAAGGGACAGTCTGGTGACCACAGGGAAGAAGCCAAGAGATAAGGCAGCATCTACTGGATGCTCAGGTCCCACAAGGGGAATTTGTCTGGCATCCTTTCCATGCAGTAAAAGTGGCAGACTATAAAGCAGCAGAGACTCCCACAAGGTAGAAGGCATGTGTGAGCACTGACAATGTCAAGCACTGCACGTTAAGAAGGGTGACACAAACTACAAAGTTGACAGCCTTTCTCCGGTAAGACTGCTGAGTTGAAAACCAAATTTTTGAAACTGCTCCAAAAGATTTCCTCACATTCAGGGCCAGCTTTCATGATCACATATTAAAAATCTTGACAGAGCACCCACCATGTTCCGGCCCTGTGCTGGATACCAGGTTACGTCACTGAACAGCACAGGTGCCGTCCCCGCCTCTACTGAGCGCAGGCTGGTGGAGAAACACCCATAGTTACACAATTAATTAATGCTGTCGTGAAAAAGGGGCCACGACTGCCATGACGTTGAGTACCAGGGGTCCGATCCAAATGGAAGTGTGGCACAGGAGAGGGGAATTGGGGACAGTTTTTTTAAAGTAGATATGGTTTAAACAGAGACCTGAAGGATAGAGGTTAGCTGAGTGTATCTGTCAGCTAGAGCTGCTATAACAAAACACCATCGACTGGGCGGCTTAACAGATATGCATTCCTCACAGTGAAGGAGGCTGGAAGCCCACGATCAGGGTGCCAGCTTTTCCTGCCTTTGTGGAGCAGGACCCCATCCTCGGTTGTGTAAGATGGTCCCCTCGGCTTTCTCCGCAGACTGAATCTCCAGTCTCCTAACAAGGCTGGGGAGAGGCAGTTGTGGGAGGTGAGGGCACCTGCAGATATAACTTCTCCAGTATTTTTCAGCCTTCCTCCCTTTCCCCTACTCCCAGGTGCATCTGGACAGCCTTCTCCTGGGCTTCGTGAGGGTGTTGCAGTGTCAATTGTGTGGACTTTCAGGCTTCTGCACTGCCAGATTTGGCTTTGCTCTGCCTTCCAGCTTCCAAAACCCAGTCGTCTCTGCTCCTGTTCTCTCTAGTAAAGTATGGGGGGCTTCAGGAGAGACCAGGATGGGGGGCAGGTGTTCATGCTGCCATCTTTCCCTGGAAGTCAGCACCCCAGAGCTGTCAAGGAACACTTACACTTCTGTAAGAAAGGAGAAGGCCCCAGAACCTCTTGTTCCTCTGCTGCTGTGTGGATACCAACACCTCAGACCTGCCCACTTGGCTGCATCAAACCAAACTAAGCAAAACAAAAACACACAGACAGGAAACTCGGTCAGCTCAGTTCTGGAACTAGACAGACCCAAGGCCTTGAGAACCACCCATGGCCCTGAGCCACCAAAGCCAAAACGAGATAAATATAGAAACATGTCCTCATCTCCCCAACATAGTGATTGATGAAATGCCCTTTGAGCCCAGAGAAGTGATTTCTCTTTCTGAAGTCTTTATAAAGAAACTTTATAAAAAGAGTCACAGAAATCCGAAATAAAAGAGAAAAAGCAACTGAACCATAATCCTGTCTGCTACCCACAACACACGATTTTGTTCTGTTTTGTTTTTTCTGATTTTCAAACAGTCCATGGATGTTCATAATGTTATAAAGTCTATTTATATGTCAACTCTGGTTGGTTTGTGAAAGTGGGTTTTCCTCTAATCCTTCCAGTGCCTAAACTGGGCCTCTGTGGGAAGAGCATTAACTGTTGCAGGTCAGTAACACAGAGAACAAAGCTTTAATTGTCTAATACAGGGATGGGGGCCCTCGCCTCTCCTTCCAAGAAGCCCTTGGTCAGGTACTTAAGTAAACTCAGGAGGCAGAGAGAGCTCTGGCAGTGACCTGCAGGTTGCAGAACCCTGGCTCCGTCAGTCTGCCCAATGTCTACCTTCCTCCCTATCACAGCCTCTTTCTGGGAGGTTAAGACATCCGGTGTCACAGCTTCACCACATTTCAGAGTTAGTAAGGGCCCTCGAGGCTATCTAGCCCCATATTCTGCACAGCGCTCAAATCTCCGCACCCCTGACTAGTGGGCGTCCACCCTCTGCTCGCGTGCTCCCGTGGCCAGGAAACTCACTACTGCAAGGCTCCAGTGAAGTTCCAGGCTACGGAATTCATCAAGCCCTCAGCCCCTAATTTACATATTCTTCTGAGTGGATTCTGATCAGGTAGCGCGGCCAGGTTGGGCACTGCAGCAGGGTATGGGGTGCCCAGGTGGAATGTGGGTTCCAGGCTGGATGCCAGAGACTGAGTAAGCGGGCTTCACAAAGAGACAGCCTTGCCCCGGCCCCACGCTGATGTCTGCGTTGGGGCCTGGAGGAACTGGGACCCTGTAGGATAAAGGTGGAGCTCACTTTGCCTCTCTCGGTGCTGTCGGAGGGAGAGTTTGGCCCCCTGCACTTGGTGAGGACTCTTTCCAAAACTCCAGATAATCCACATGCGCGTGGACCTGAGGTCCTGCACTTTCTCTGTTCCCCACTGCCAGCTCCGTCCATCTGAATGAAGCCCAGGATGCATTTAAGACCATTTTTCCTGGGTGACGCATGGTCATAATCCAAGGTCTGGGCCCTGATCCAAGTTCTAAGAGCTCAGTCTGAGTAGCAGCCTTAACGCACTCGGTCGGTGGACGCTGCCCCTCCGATTCTAACCAGACTGAGCAAGGAGATCCCCCCAGGAGAGGTCAGCAGATGTAACTGGGGAGCAGAATGTCGCTCAGACCTGCAGAGCTGCCCATAAAGAAATTCATTCCGGGCACCGTGTGGGATTTGCTCCGGCCAGGGGAGCTCAGGGATGGCTGCTGGCAGGACCTTCATTATTCATTGCCTGAGCAGTGGACATTAAGTGGTTTCCCATTTTTTCCCTTAGTACTACTAGCAGCGTTGTTACAGGGTATGTGCATCCTCAAATTTACTTAAAAGTGCAAAATTGCTCTCCAAAGTGATTAACCAATTTACACTCCATCAGCAGTGTAAGAATTTCAGTTGACCTGCATCTTTTGAAAGACTTAGACTCACTTTTTTTTGTATTGCAAACTGAAGGGTGTGCAATGTTATCTCATAACATTATGCGTTCATTTGTAGTTCCCACTCTCCATGCACAAGTTTGTCTTTGTATGTTTATTAGCTATTCAATTTCCTGTTCACATCATTTGTTCACCTTCTTGTTGGACTGTGTGTATTCTTACTGATTTGTTTGCAGACTGTTTTGCGATTACTAAGCCTTTGTTTTTTTATGTTGATTGAAATTATCTTCTCTGATACTATAGATCAAGGGTCGGCAACCTACGGCCCTTGCCCATGGTCTGTTTTTATAGGCCCCTGAACTAAGAATGGTTTTTACATTCTTAAAGGTTGGTAGAAAAAAAAGATGAAGGAGGAAGAGGCGGAGGAGGAAGCAGAGGAGGAGAATGAACAGAGATGGATGGTCTACAAAGGGTAAAATATTTACTATCTGGATGCTTACAGAAGATGTTTCCTGAACTGACTTCCAATTGTTTTCTAAGTTAGTTTTTATATACTTAATTTCAACATAGTCATATAATGTGTCGCTTGTTTATCATAATATGATAGAATAATTCTGTGGCTCTGTTTCAGTTCTCTGGTCTCATTGGCCTATCCATCTATCATGGCGCCAATTTACTAGTGTTCCAGAATAAGTCTTGATATTTGACAGGGCAGATCTGTCCCCAGCCCATATTCTTCTTTAATCCCCAGCAACCGAGCAACCTCCCCACTTGGTCATGATGATCAAGGTTGACTCACTGTATGAGCTGATTTTATACTTAACACATTTCAACTGCCAGCACGTAAGAATTAAGGTGTTTTTCCTTTATCTGGCCAATTATTTCACTGCTATTCTTGACAGGAAGTGAGTATTTTCCAACCCAGGGCACATGTTTGTGTTAGTGGGAATTAGAAAGCTTGCTAGAAGACCCGGACATCACTTTGGGGACATCTGTTTGGCTCTCTTTGCCTTTCTGCTTGCTTCTAGGGCAGGAGCTGAGCTCTTAATTAATTACGACTTACACTGAGCAGTAATATCCCCTGAGAAGCAACCTGCACTACAGAAAGCATAGCAAATAGTAAATTGCTGTAGAGACAACCAAACTGACCGAGTGTTTATTTCTCTAAATATCATTATGTACCCGAAACCAATCTTCTTGGAGATCCAGCAGTTACATTCGCATAATCATTCCAAATTCCAGCTTAACTTCAGCAGCAGAAATGATTCATAGCAAAGCAGAGCCAACTGGACTGCAGCTGGATTTTTAGATCTCTACATTTCACGTTTTCAAGTGTTTAAACAGTTTTGTCGAGGCATCATCTACATACCTTTAAATTCACTCATCATAAAGGTACAATTTAATGATCTTTAGCAAATGTATGGAGTTGTGTGATGATCACCACATCCAGTTTCCATTTCCATAAGCCCAGAAAGTTCCCTCATGTCTGTTTGCAGTAATTCAGGTTAATTAAGTAACCACTCAGCTGCTTGCTGCCTCTATAAATTTGCCTTTTCTGGATATTTAATAGAAATGAAATCATATACTCATGAGCCTTTTGTTTCTGGCTTCTTCCACTCTGGTTTAGCAGTGCTTTTGAGGTTCATCGATGTCATGGGATGTATCAGCAGGTCTTTTATTCCCCCCTTTTATTGCTGAATATCCGATTGCAGGCATAGGACACACTGTGTTTATCCATTTATTAATGGACATTTGGATTTTTCCTAGTTTTTGGTTCTTATAATACTTCTCTAAACATCTGCATATACATCTCTGTGGGGACGTGTGTTTTCATTTCTCTTGGGCAGATTCCTAGGAGTAGAACTGCTGGATCAAGCGGTAAGTTTAACTTTCTAAGAAAGCCCCAGACTGTTTTCCAAAGACATAGAAATTTTAAATTCCCACGGGCAGTAGTTTCTCCACATCCTTGTCTTTCTTGGTTTTGATCTTTCATTGCAGCCATCCTACTGAGTGTGCAGCCATATCTCACTGTGATTTTAATTTGCATTTTTCTAATAACTAATGATGTTGAACATCTTTCATGAGCTTATTAACCATTTGTATAACTTCTTTGGTGAGATGTCTGTTCAAATTTTTGACCATTTTTATATTACGTGATTTGGTTTTTTAATCAACATGTTCAGAAATTTCTTTATATAGTTTAGATATAAATCCTTTATGAAATGTGTGATTTGCAAATCTTTTATCCCAGTCTATAGCTTGTCTTTTCATTTTCTTAATGGTGTCTTTTGAAGCCCAAATGTTTTAAATTTTAAAGTTCAATTTATCAATATTTTTCTTTTTTAGATCTTGCTTTTGGTGTCATTTATAAAAATGTGTAGCCCAATCTAAGGTCGCAAAGATTTTCTTCCAATGTTTTCTTCTATAAGTTCAATAGTTTTAGCTTTTACATTTATGCCTATGATCCATTGTGGGCTAATTTTTTGTTTATATTGTGAGATGAAGGTCTAAGTTCTTTTTTTTTCCCCCCTGGCATATGGCTATTCAATTGTCTCAGCAGCATTGTTGAAAGTATCATCCTTTTGAATATGATCAATGATACTGTAACAATTTTGTATGGGAAAAGATGGCTACTAGACTTACTGTGGTGACCTTTTCAAAATGTATACAATTGTCACATAACTATGTACTACACCAAAACTAAACTAAAATAATATTGTACTTCAACAACATTCCATTTTTAAAAATTACCCTTTCATCACTGAATTGAATTGTTTGGAAACTTCATAGAAAATCAATTGGCTATAAAAGTGACAGTCTATTTCTGGGCATTTAATCCTGTGCAACTGATCTGTGTTCCTGTCCTTGTGTTAATACCACACAGCTTTGATTAGTGAGGTTTTATAGTAAGTTTTTTTTTTTAGTTGTCTGTTGCCTTTAATTAACATCTAAATAGATAACATATTCTATAATTATATTATGGAAATGTCTATCAGCAAAATAGATAAAATTTTTGTTGGATGCCTATGAAAGAATGGTTATCAGTCAGATTCATCCAAGATTTAGCAGCAGCATCTACGCGGCCAGGGTGTGGTCAGTGTTTGGGGACGGAGGTAAATATCCGTAATCCATACATGCCTTTGATTTCTTCTTTTAGTGCCTGATTTACCATCTGGTGCTGCTGGACAGTTCTCTTCTCCTTAAATTCTTCTGATTCTATATGAATCTCATACATTGCCCCACAGCCTCCTGAAATGTCGGTGACTTTGATAGCTGTAGCTCGAGGAAACTTTTCTTTGAGAATTTGGGTCACCTTGAGCTCCCCCTGGGTCTGCGAGGCAAACATCCGCTGGGCACAGTGGAGAAGAGGAAGCCCGCGGGTCCCGCGGAGTAGAGGCGCCGGCGCGGCCGGGCTCCACGCCGCCATGCCCGGCCGACGCGCCCCTATATAGTAAGTTTTAAAGTAAGTAATGTATGTCCTTAATTTGTTCTTTTAAAATATTGTTTTGGCCACTCTAAGTGTTTTGCATTTTCGCATAGGTTTTTTTGCTTGTTTGTTTCTTTGGTTTTACTCAGGTTATCAATTTTTACCAAAAAGCTCATTGGGAGTTTAACGTCAATTTGGAGAGAATTTCCCTCTTAACAACAGTAAGACTTCAAACCCAGAAGCCTGGAGCATCTCTCCATTTACTTAGATCTCCTTTACTTTTTCTCATGTTTTGTAGTCTTCAATGTACAAGTCTTATATTTATTTTGTTAATGTATTCCTAAGTATTTTATTCTCTGTGATGCTAACGTAAATTGAATCATTTTCTTAATTTCATTTTTGGATTTTTCTTTGCTAGCATATGACAATACAGTTGATAATCTAATATTGATCTTGTGTCCGGCAACCTTGCTAAACTCATTAATTTTTGTTCTTATTAATGTTACATGGATTCTCTAGCATTTTCTATATACAGAATCTTATATTCTGAGAATACAATTTTATTTATTCCTTTCCAACCTGGATGGGTTTACTTTTAGTTGTTGTTGCTTTGTTTTTGCCTATTTTACTAAAATTTTCAATACAGTGTTGAAAAGAAGTGATGAGAGTGGACACTGCTACCTTGTTTTTGATTTTGTGGGAAAAATATTCACTTTTTCACCAGTAAGTATGATGTTAGCTGTAAGTTTTTCCCAGAAGCCCTTTATCAGTTGTGGATGATCCCTCTTACTCTCAATATGTTGAGAGTTTTTATTACAAATGGGTGTTGGAACTTGTTGAATGCTTTTTCTGCATCTTTTCAGATGATTGTGTGGATTTTGTCCTTTATTCGGTTAATATATTGTATTATAGTTATTGCTTTTCAGATATTAAACCAACCTTGTATTCCTGGGGTAAATTCCACTTGGTCATGCTATATTGTCCTTTTCATATAATTGCTGCATTCAGTTTGCTAATATCTTGTTGAAGATGATTGCATCAATGTACATTAGGGCTATCGGTCTATAGTTTCTTTTTTCCTGGAGATGGCTTTGTTTGGATTTGATATCAGGGTAATACTGGACTCCCAGAATGAGTGGAAAAGTATACCCTTTTCCATTTTCTGAAAGAGTTTATGAAGGATTGAAATATCTTCTTTAATTATCTGATATTATGTCTTCTTTAATTATTTGAAGCCATCAGATTCTGAGACCTCTTTGTGGGAAGTTGTAAACTAATTCAATTTCTCTACTGCTTAGAGTCCTATTCAGATTTTTTATTCCTTTATGAGTAAGTATTGGTAATTTTTGTCTTTCTAAGGATTTGTCCATTTTATCTAAGTATTTTGGCATAAATTTGTTCATAATAGTTCCTTATAATCCTTTTCATCTTGGTAGGATCAGTAATAATCCTTTCTTTCATTCTTGATTTTGGAAATTTGTGTGTTCTCTCTTTTTCCCTATATCAATCCAGCTAACACGTTTCCATTTTATTGATCTTCTCAAAGAACCAATTTGGGTTTCACTGATTTTTCTCTGTTGTTCTTCTGTTTTCTATTTCATTGATTTCACTTCTCATCTTCATACTTTCTTCTTTGGGCTTTGTATTTAGTTTGGCCTACTTTTAGTATTTTCTTTTTTTTTTTAAAGTATAAATGTAGTTGTATTTAAATACTAAAATTATAACAGATCAGCCCCAGTGCCACCTGGAGGATCCTTAAGGGCCACCAGCGGTCATCAGACCACACCAAGAAAACCGCCGATTTATGTCTATTTATATATCCCAATAGAGAGCTTGCTTTTAAAATGACCTTGCCTTACTATTTTGTCATGGTCAATTTGGGCTTCACGTATACACTGCCACATCCTTTTTCTGCTCTGGGAAGACACAGCAAGTTTAAAATGAATTTTACTGCTCTATTTCATTTTTAGTGTCATATACAGCATAGTTTAGAAAGACTCGAGCGTAAGCTACCAAATGCTTCTATCAATGCCATTAAGAAAACAGAATAACTCCTGAAAGCATCAAATGGAAAAAAAAATTAATTGCAAGTATTTTCTTAATATGGAATCTTAGGCTATTGAGTTGAGATCTTTCTTTTTTTTTCTGGGATAAGCATTTAATGCTATAAAGCTCCATTTAAGTGCTGCTTTATTTGCATCCCACATATTTTTACATGTTGTGCTTTCATTTACATTCAGCTCAATATATTTTCTAATTTCCCTTGTGATTTCTTCTTTGACCCATGGGATATTTAGAAGTATGTTGTTTAATTTTCAAATATTATGAGATTTCCTAGATTTCTTTCATTGATTTCTAATTTAATTCCATTGTAGTCAGAGACCATATTTTATAAAATTAATCTGCTTAAATACACTGGGACTTGTTTTATGGCCTAACATATGGTCTTCCCTAGGGAATGTTCCCTATGCACTTGGAAAGAATGTGTCTTCTGCAGTCAGAGTGTTCTGTATACGTCAGAGCAAACTGGTTGATAGCATTGTTCAACGCTTCTATATCCTTGTTGATTTTCTATCTAGTTTTGTTATCAGTTATTGAAGGGGGTATTGAAATATCCAACGGTTAGTGTGGAATTAGTTATTTCAACTTCAATTCTGTCAATTTTGGTTTTGTGCGTTTTGGAGCTGTTTTTCAGCACGTGTACATTTGCAATTGGTTTACATTCTGATGTATTGACCCTTTAATTATTATAGAATATTCCCTTATGTCTCCAGTGATAGCCTTGTATTCTAGTCTAGTGTGTCTGATACAAATGTGTTCACTTGAACTCCCCTGTGGATACTATTTTGGATATCTTGTTCCATCCTTTTAACTTTCAATCTCTTTGTAGCTTTGAATCTTTGTGTCTTTTATCTCTGGCAGACAATATCTAGGTGGATCTTGGTTTTTAATTCAGTGTGACCATCTTTGCCTTTTGACTGGCATGTTTAGATCTGACACAAGTTTTGCTCAAGCACCTGGAGCCAATGAGTTTGTGAGCGGATGGGGGAGGGGTACATGTAAGGTTTGGGCCATTTTCAAGTTTTCCCCAAGCTTTTCCTCTCCACCTGGCCTTTTCACTTTCTTCTGTGTCTTATAAATAACCTCACGGTCGGCCAGTAGTGTGTGGCTAACTCGGGCTCTCTTCAGTCTGCTGTGCATGCATGTAGACTCAGCCATGAACATGCTGGCCCCAACCACAAATGCAGCCTCAGTCTCATAGAACCACCAACTCGCCCTCTGCCAGGATTGTCATTTCCAGACTATGCAGCTGGATGTGGGTGTTGCCCACTGCTCCAAATCAAACAAGGCCTTTTGACTGCAGCTGTGAAGCTGTAGGTCCTCACGGCCTCAGCTGCCCTGGCAGGACATTCTCCCCCACAGACCTGGGGAGGGGGGTGTGGAGCATTCCCAAGCAAGGATGCCAGACTCCCACTGTTCTTAATAGTTTCTCATGCATAAATGTTTCTTAGATTTTTTTGTATGCTTTTGGTCAATTTCCAGAGCACTGAAATCATTCCTTCTGTCAAATTTTCCCAGCTTTATGGCTGCTTTTTGAGGAGGGGATTTATTGATCTCCTTATTTGGCCATGGCCAGAAATCCCACTCACAAGGCCAGCAGCACTGAAACCTATTTCCTTTGGGGCAACTGGAAGTTTCAGTTTGCATATTGCCTCTTGGATCCTGAAGCCAGCTCCTCCCTCCCTTATTACGGACCAGAGCTGCCCGACATGGGCTTATGTGGCCTTCCAAATCTAAGAGAGTTTAGTTAATAAACAGGTGGAAAAAAACACCTTCACCAGAGGGTATTTTCCCCAACGTAGCCATCCTCAACAGAGACGTGTAGATGGCTCTCCGATGTATTAGTGGATAGATGTTTGTGTATTTTACTTCTCACAACTTCAAGCTTTACAGCAACCCCCAGTGGGAGAGAGAAGGTAAGATTTTTCATGACCATTTTATAACTGGCATGGCCGTGTCTTTAAAAGATGACTAACAGTAACACTTGGTGAATGCCTGGGTACCTGCCACTGTACTGTTTCACCTACATTAAGTACCACAAGCTACATTTTATAGTTGGGAAGGTACCCTACCAGGAGCCACCAGCTAATAACTGGGCTCTGAAGCCAGGCGGTTGAGCATCGGGGCCTGAGTCCTTGTTTACTGTCCTCTGTAGCTTTGTGACCACTCTTGAAAGTTACGGGCCTGAGAGGGACTAATCAAGGGAAAGGTGGTGAGTTGTAACCTATTTCAACGCTAAAGACAGAAACCAGGAGACACTTTTATGCCCAGGTCGGACACGCAGAGCGTAGCTATCTTGGTGTAACTCATTCTTCCCCAGGTGTGCTTGACTGTAGTCCTTCGTGACAGATGATAAGCAGGTCCAGTCCCCAAATGGCCCACAGCGGCTGTGATGGAGGGGCTGGGGAAGGGCATCCTCTCTAAGGGACCCTCTCCTCTGGGTGGGCCGGACATCCCTTCCTGGGAAAGCCCTTCTCTTCTCAATGAGTCAAGCTAATAAGGAATTTGAGGGCCATCCAGTTTCCTCATTTTAAGGAAGCAAAGACCCAGAGGGCCTAGTTCAAACACTCCCCCTTCCCTGAAGCCTTCCTTATAAGGACACCAGTCCTTACTGCTCTCCAGTCTCTGAATTCCTTTGGTGTGGTCGGTATGCTTCATCCAGGGAACCCTGTTCTGGCCGCTGAGTGGTTTGATTCTCATGGGGAAGTGGGAGCCAAGGCACAGCCTAGAGCCCAAACTGGGCAGTTCCCTTTGCCCAGAGAACAGCCCCCTACCTCCTGAACCAGGGGCGAAGACAGTGAGGCAGCCTGTCCTATTCCTGGGGGAAAATCTCAAACACAGAGCCTCCCAAGAGTGGCGTCATCCTCCACTCCCACGGTCATATAGAGGTCCTCCTTTCTCCCTCTCTCTTTCTCCAGCTTGGGAAATAGAGACAAACAGGACTGTGGGATAAAATAAAGGCCTCCCCTAATGAGGCCTTCTCTCCCTGTGGCATTGGAAGGAGGGAACCTTTCCTTTCCCAGCCCTTCTCCTCCTCACTGGGTCTCCAAATTGAGACTGGGCAGACAAACACATCATGGGAAGCCCTACTCAAATGTCAGGGATCCTGGGAACTAGAGACCACAGGAATCTGTTAAGTAAAATTCCCTGAAGAGCAGGGAATCCGGGGCAGGCTGTCCAGCTATACGTGGTTAGGTGGGGTGGCTAATGCCCCTCAGTTCATCCCTTCCTTTCTCGCTCCTTCTATATTTCGTAACCTAATGTGCTGATGGGGAGGGATGGAGAAGAGCCTCTGAAAGTAAAGAACTTCGTTTTCTATGCTCCACTCCCCTTGCCAGGCTAGGAGAAGTCCTGCAGTGGTCACGTCTGATGCTACAGGCTCAGTAATGATGAATCTGTGCATGTGTATAGTTCATTCACAATTTGTACCATTTTCTGAACCAAGGGGACAGCGAGGGGACCTGCAGTGGCCAGCTGCTAGTACAGTCAGCAGCCGGCATTTTGCATCATCATGGACTGTCCGGCACACGGATAAAAAGTGAGCTCGGCTCCATCTCTCATTGGTGCCATACTCCTTGGTCAGCCCTCATGCCTGACGTCACTCATGGGCGGGGTGTGGGCGCCTCTTTCATGCTGTGCATCACTTAGAAGGACGTCCCGAGTTCCTGGGTGAAACCATCCTCCCTGCCTTCTGCCTGTGTCCTCGTTCCCTCACTCGTGTGGTAACACAACATCTTCTCCAGAATTACTTTTCAAAGTTAACAGTACTTGTTGAGAGCAGGCTGGCCACTGTCTGGAGTCTTCTCTGCCTCGAACAGCTGGAGTTAGGTTATTTTTACGTCTTCCATGGATCTATTTATCATGTTCCATCTTTCCTCCAGGGTCTCAAGCGTAGGGAGTATAGTTAAGACTGTTTTCATGCCCTCGACCACTGAGTCTATCAGCTGTGTTATTTCTGGGGAGGCTTCTATTAATTACTTTTTCTCCTCTTCATTATGAGATCATCTTTCTTGCTTCCTTGTCCGCTTGGTCATTTTTAACTGAACGCCAGACCATGCGCTTCACCTTATGAGCGCGGGATATGTTCGCACGCCTGTAAATACACTTGAGCCTTGGAAGTTACTTGGAAACAGTTTGATCCTCTCAGATCTGGCTTTTAAGCTTCGCTAGGTGAGGGGGAGTAATGTTGTCTAGTAGTAATTTTGTTCTGCTACTGAAGCAAAATTCTTCTGAATTCTCTACCTGATGCTCCATGGATTGTGAGGTTTTCCCCTTTGGCTGGTGGGAACAGGCACTCTCCTGGCGCTGAGTGAGCCTGGGGGATTGTTCTCTGCAATCCTTTTGGGTGACCGTTTCCCTGACCAGACAGTTTGCTCACATGCGTGTGGAGGCCGACTGGAGGGGGACCCCCTGCATACCTCAAGAGCTGTCTTTGCACAGCTCCCAGGTCTTCAGTTCCCTGGCCTGAGAACTCAGTCGCCGTGGCTTCCCTGCTCCATCTAACCAGCGTACGGAGGTTATGGGGTTCCACTCAGTCTCCCCATCCCGTGCTACAGCCCAAACGCTGTCCGCAGGCAGTAACTGGGGCAAATATTGTTTGTTTGTTTTCTCCTCTCGGGGACCCCTGTCCTTCAGCGCCTGATGTCCAATATCCTGAAAACATTTCTTTTCTTCTGTGTTTTAATTGCTTCCAGCAGGAGGATAAATCCAGCCCTGGTCACCTCACCGGGGCCAGAAGCAGGATTCCATTTGTGTTTCTGAATGTTTTCCATCCATCAGGCTGGGTCTTTTGGGTGAGAAACAGAGGAGGCTCTGAGCCTCCACGCCCCTTGCTGAGCAGGGTCCGGGAACCCAGCATCACCAAGCCTGGAAGCCTGTTCTCTGGTCTCCTGCTAACCGCAGTGAGTGGCCTGTTCCTCCAGCCCCAGACTAACTTGTTTGGCTTTTGTCTGCATTTTGCCCTAACCTCTGGCAACCACAATTCTTTCGCTCCTTCTTTGTCCTCCTAGAGAGCAAAAGATCCCCTGATAAAACCAGTTCCCAACTCCCCACCCAACAATATATATTGTATCAACACCCACTAACTTGACATTCGTTCATTCATCCTTTCTTTCATTCCACAAGTGTCTGCAGGGGGCCTCTTGTGTACCGGGGGCTCTCCAGGTATCAGGAATATAACTGTAAGCAAAAACTGCCCCTGCCCTGCTTGCACGGCTTTATTCCACATATTTTACGACCACGACGATCAATAAACATTGAAGTTTACACATTTGGCCTCATCTGATTCTAGGTACAATGACAGTGATTTTAGTACATAAGCACTTCACTTCCTTCCTCCGTTATGTGGTACCCTCTGTCCGAGTGAGACCACGAACATTTAAGTTAACTTTAGAGTTTACTCAAAGCCATGTCATTTCCGCTGTGGGTTGGCTTACTGCCAAGACCATCATAGGGTCAGTTATCCAGTTTTGCTCATGGGTCCTGAACAAGAAACTGGGTTTCCTTTTTCTCATCTGGCTCCATTTAAAAAAAAAAATTGCACTAAGCCTCCATTTCACCACTGAGGATCCGTTTCGGCATAAACTCAGCAAAGTTATAACATGAAAGCCATTACTTTAGTCAGTTAATTGAATGAATAATAACTCATTTGACACCAACCATTTCTTGGTCTTGTCCCTTCGTTAAGCTTGTGGTCCCCAGGACAGGGAGTCTGATGCTCAGTTTTCATTTGTTTATTACCTTAACCTGAACCCTCACTGCCGCCTCCCACCTACCCCTCCCGGCCAAGTTCACATCCATCTGCTAGAAAGTAACATTCATCCCCACTCCTCCCAGTACCTGTGAGGTGACATCTCCCTCGTGAGTGTCCCTCCTGGCCTGTTACCCTCTCCCTTACTCACGCCTCCGCGGGGTTATGGGTTCTTGGGCGACAGCCATTGGTCCACACTCTCCACTGGGAGGATCTGATCCATTACAAGGCTCCAAGCACCGAGGTACCAGTCTGACTTCTTCCCTCTCTGCCTCAGACCAGGGAGGGGCACAGTCCTGGCTGAGAGGGTGTGCTTGCAAACCCAGGCTTTCCCTCACGTGAGGTTTCCCTGACCAGGGTTGAGAGGCAGGAGGACACGTGTGAACGTGAGACAGACAATGTGTTAGGAACCCAAGAGGGGCTCTTCACCCACACCACATCCTCCAACCTAGCTTTTTAAAAAAAAATTATTTTTTTCTGCTGTACAGCATAATGTTTTAATCATACACATACATAATATATTTTCATTTTCATATTCTTTTTCATTACAGGTTACTACAAGATATTGAATATAGTTCCCTGTGCTATACAGTAGAAACTCGCTATTTATTTTATATATAGTAGTTAGTATCCTTACTCCCTGGTAACCATAAGTTTGTTCTCTATGTCTGTGAGTCTGTTTCTGTTTTGTAAATAAGTTCATTTGTGTCTGATTTTTTTTAACTTTTAGATTCCACACAGAGGTGATATGGTATTTTTCTTTCTCCTTCTGTCTTATTTCACTTAGAGTGATGATCTCCAGGTCCAACCATGTTGCTGCGAACAGCATTATTTCATTCTTTTTTTTATGGCTGAGAAGTATTCCATTGTGCATGTCTGTGTGTGTGTGTGTATGTGTGTGTGTGTGTTTGTGTGTATACATATTTATATATATATATATATATAAATATATATATATATCTCACAACTTCTTTATCCAGTCATCTGTCCATGGACATGTAGGCTGTTTCCATGTCTTGGCTATTGTATATTAATGCTGCTATGAACGTTGGGGTGCATGTGTCTTTTCAAATTAGAGTTCCCTCTGAATACATGCCCAGGAGTAGGATTGCTAGATCATATGGTAGGTCTGTTTTCAGTTTTTAAAGAAACTTTCATATTGCCCTCCATAGTGGCTGCACCAATTTACATTCCCACCAGCAGTGTAGGAGGCTCCTTTTTCAACCTGGCTTTTGTTGGTAACCAAGCTGATGTTCTGATCACTACCTCCCTGACCGCTGCATCTCCCATCCCTCTGGGTCTATACTCAAGTGGGGAAGAAGTCGTCTCTTCTGGCACCCTGCCTAAGTTGGACAACTGAAAAACAGCAGTGGCTGGCTGAGAAGCTGTAGAGAGAAAGATCACGTACTTGGGTGACATGCCACCTAGAGGCTTGGTCTCCAAGAATATGAATAGAGGTGAACAAAATCCATTTCCCCTGACACCAGGAAGTAGAAACTCTCCCAGGAAATTAGCACTTCATTTGCTAGTGGCTGTTCACTGTCACACACGCTCTGACACTGAGGACAGTACAGTGGATGGCGGGGGAGCTGGAAGTTTGGACCGAGCACTGATGGAGCTGTTATCCAGGAAACACCTTGACCCTGTGATCCCACCCTCCACTTACAGGGCTCTGTTTCCCGATGCGACAGGAGGAATTCTATGTGAAAAGCTAAATATAACGCTTGATGCAGTGTTTCTGGAAGGAAATGCAGTTTGAAAGTGAGGAAGAGAAACATATTGACAAAGGAGACACAAACATAAAAATCTAGCCAAGGGAAAAAATGACTGCCTTCGTTCTGCAGACCTAGGAGAGCCTGCTGGAGGTGTGGTGTTTTTGTTGTTTGTTTCTGGCTTTGTGTTTAGGGCAGCCTAAAGCAGGATGTGAGGTGAAACTGGAAAATCCAAACTCAAGGGATGTTGTGAGAAAACGATCACCCTCCGGTAGAAGAGACAGAAACAAAGTATTTATGAGTTTCTTAGAACTTTTGCTTCATATTTTGGTGGAGTCCTTTTTGTTTTTAAATACCAGCACATTTATTTCATTTTAAACATCAGCACGTGAAGGCTTCTGATGCTAATGGAGGTCACATGGCTTTAGTCTGTCATCAGAGACCCTGGGTTTCTTTTTTGATTGTCTTCTTGACTGCTGTCTGTGTATCTGACTCTCCAGAGTCTCATGCACTCCTAAAGACAGGTGGGGTCCTCCCCTCTCGGCTGGGAATCTGTGTGCAGGCATGCCCAGTTCCTCACGAACCATCCATGCGGTGGGTTGACCCCAATTCATAACCCAGACTTGCATCAACAACTTCACAACATTGGTTTCTAAGCTTTACGCTTTGGAGGATGTTCAGTTCATACCAAAGTAGAGGAGGACTTCCGTTGAGCGCCCACATGTCCATCCCCAGCCTCAAGAACGGCGGCATCTCTACCTCCACCGACTCCCCACGGCCCAGTGTGTGTTTAAGCAAATCCCAGAAATCACCTCACCTCATCTGTAAATACTTCATCGTGCCTCTTGAAAATACCAAGACCCTTTTAAAAAGTACCCAGAATACCATTTTCACACCCCAAATCTTAATCACTCCTTAACTTTTCAAACACCTCCACTAGATCATTTTGAAGCAAGCAACAGGCACCCTAACATTTCACCTCTAGTTGTCTGTACATCTGAAAAATAAAACACCGTGTTTTTTTCCGAAGCAAAACCACAATGTCGTTCTCACACTTTAAAAAAACAGTGATCCATTAATACCATCAGATATTCAGTCGGCATGTACGTTTTCCAGAGGGTCTCATAAATATTATTTTACAGTTGAGTTGCTTGAGATAGATCCTTTACATTCAGTTTGGGGCTCCTCCTTCCCTCTTTGTTTTTCTTAATAATTCATTGATTGAAAAAATAATTAATTCACTGAAGCACGTGCCTCACATTCTGGACTTTTCAAGATTACAATCCAGGAGTGGTTTTCCCCCTGAAAACATTCTTATTGTGCCTTCCCTGTTTTAAAAGGAAATTTTATTGAGACAGATTTGTACAATAAAGCGCACACATTTATGTAGGGAATTCGGTAGGTTTTGACATATGCATGTGCTTTGAAACCATCGCCACAATCAAGATAACAAGTGTACCTGTCACCCCCAGATACATTTCACTCTGAACTCGGGCACACACTTAACTTCCCCTGGACTCAGTTTCTTTTCTGTAAAATGAGGCCAGGAAAAGCCCTGGTGTGCGAAGTCAGATGATCGTTAATATTCCATGTGCCTCTAAACGCTGTCCTTTCCTGGTTCATTGTTCTATCAGATGTTAGGAATGGATATACATGAGCTCATCTCTGGATATAAAATCCACAGGTGGAACCTCTGGGTTAAATTGGATTCTTTAATATTTCATAGGGTTTTTTCCCTTTAATTAAAATACGAGGCTCTTGACTGCTTTCTCCCGCATATCAGAAAGGTTTGTAAATTGGTTGCTCAGTTGCTGAAAACTGTCATGTTTCTATTTAAGTTTCTGCATCACAAACATCCCTTTGAACCTTTGTGAAGCACTGCGCTCCTTCAAACCAGACTGCCTGTAACGGAGGCTCAAATCATCCTCTAAAACAGGAAAGCCCCCAGGGATGGGGGTCAGTCGTCTCCCAGGGAGGGGCCGGAGAGGTGCTGATTTAAAACTGTGCAAGAGATGATCAAAATGGACCTAGCAGGGACGTGTTTAAAGCTGACAAAACCGAAGGCGTTAGAATAAAAATGCCTAGATACCCTGGTCTTGGCAGAGGCTGCGGGTGGAGCAGGGCTTAGGACATTAATAAAAGAATGGTGACATTTTCCCTGGAGATCTGCACATTTCAAGGACCCTAAAGCCTCCTGAGTAACGCAGGGTTCATTTACTCACCCCTTTGGTGCCAGGCAGCTGGTAGGTCTCGGAAGACTAAAATAAATAATCCATGGTCGCCTGAGGCGCGTATCTCTCACAGGAGATAGAAGACAGGCTTGAATATCTACAGCTCTCAGCAGCCCATAATTAGGGCCTCGGTTTCCCTTCTTGAATGGATGAGACTTCAGGCTCTAAAAGACAAAATTCCTAAGGACAGTTCAGAGGGAAACTAAGAGAGGTTCATTCCAGTTGCATCTTTGAGCGTCTCTGTCCCTGGAAACCTTTTCCCATCCTTTCCCTTGGTGAATGCCTATTCACTTTCACACCTCAATTTTGGTGCCTCACGTTCTGGGATGTCCTCCCTGACCTCTAAATGTTGACCAGCTCCCTTCTCCACGACCCTCTCGGCTTTACTTAGCAAGCACCCAGAGCTCCTTGGAACCGTCCATGTGCCATCGCGGGCCAGACCCCTTCCCCGTCTCCTCTGCTGCAGCTCCTCTCTGATGTGCCCAGGTAATAGTATCTCATGCATCTTTCCTGGGTTTTTCAGATGCTAAAAACCACCACCAAAGGGAAGAAATTAACTACTTGATGATCAGGAGCCTGTGACCCCAAGACGTTCTGGTGCCTAAGGCTTGATCACCATCAGTAAGAGGATTGTGCACAGCTGATCACACGCCCTGGGCTGCCCCGCCCTCAGCTGGCATTTAAAAAGGCTCAGCTGAAACCCTTCGGAGAGTTTGGGTTTTTTAGGTATGAGCCATGCGTTCTCCTTGCTCAGCCCAGCAATAAACCTTTCTCTGCTCCAAACTCTGACATTTCGGTAATTTTTGGCCTCACTGTGCGTTCAGCACACGAACTTGCACTCAGTAACAATAGGAAAGAGTAAATGGCTACATCAATGAGCTGGTTTTAAGAAAATCCCCAAATTAAATACCTAAAAACAACCACCATCTAGCTGGCTCGTAACCCCATGGGTAAGCAGGCTGGTCCTGGATGCGCTCAGGCCTGGCTCGTCCAGCCTGGGGTCACTTGTGCATCCGTGGTCAGCTGGGAGCTGGGTGATCTCAGGCCTCACGAGGCAGCTCATCTCTGCTCCACATGGGACTCTTCACGGCATCCAGCCAGCCAGCCGACTGGTCACAAGTCACGAGGTTGTCCCAGATTCAAGGGGCAGGAAGTAGCCTTCACCTTCTGATGGACGGAGCTGCAGACACTGCGGCCACGTGTGCAACCCTTTGCCCCGATTTTAAAAACCCAGACAGTGTTCCTCCAGGAAAGAGCTGTGTGCTTTGTATAGAATCAGGAAGGGAGTCCTCAGAGAATTGGTAGGATTGACTTGGAATGAGCAGAGAGACTTTTGAATAAAAACATCCAAAAAAAGTTTTAAAATTTTCATTGGTGCCCAGGAGGTGAGAGAGCTGGGGAGGACAGGGAGGGGCAGGGAAGAGAAGGGGGCTGAGAACCAGGGAAATAGCTGGTTCTCTGTGAGGGTGCCTGCAGCTACAAACACACACACACACACACACACACACACACACACGCTACAGACACCACACACACTTCCATGGAGGTTTTCCAGGCACAGCCAGGCCTGGGAGACTTCAGAGACAGAGTGAGACAGGTCGTTGAGCAAGGTGACAGTCTGGCAAAGTGGACTTAACGACGCCCAGAAACTTACACCTGTGTCACGTCTGATTTTTCCTTTAATGTGGCAAGTTTTAGGGACATCACTGGATTCTATATTTTTTTTGTTTTAAGCAATGCTACTGTTTTAAAAATATTTTATGGAAAATTGCAAACACATAAGTAGGCAGGACAGTCTAACGAGTCCCTGTGGACCTAAGTCCCTGCTCCCACGCCGATCAACTCCTGATCATCTTGTTTCATCTCTGCCCCTCACTCCCATCTTCTTTCTCCTCCATTTTTGAATGCAAACCCGGGATCTCTCTGCAAATATTTCCACGTGTATTTCTAAAAGATAAGTTCTGAAAAGGTATAACCACAACACTGTTATGCCACTTTAAAAGTTAACAATAATTCCTCAAAATTATCAAATATCCAGTCGATCTTCAAATTTCCAATTCTCCATGCCAAGGTCCACACATTGCCAGGAGTGGATGTGTCTTAAGTCTATTAACCTCCAAGAGGCCCCTCTAATATTATCTCTTTCTCTTTCTTCCTTCTACTCTGTTTATTGAAGAAACCGGGTCATTTGTCCTACAGAGCTTCCCCTGGTCTGGGTTTTGTGGATGGCAAATCCAGGCGACCATTTGACCTGTTCCTCTGTTTTCTGTATTTCCTGCAAACGGGTAATTGGTTCTAGAGGCTTGATTCATTCCCAGTTCATTTATTTTGGAAAGGATACTTCATAAGTGATGTTTATTCTGGAAGGTTTTTTCTAGATTCCTGGCTTTTAAAATTCTGTGCTTCCAAGGATGTCAGCTGGTCTCTTGACTAAATAAAATGTTCACCATCTTTTCCTCTCCATTCATGAAAAAAATTTTTTAGTTTTTCCCCGTTCACTACTCTGGCAAAAAACAAAAAACCAAAATGGAGCGAGGAATACACAGGATGTTTTGAAATGCCAAAGCAGTAAATCTCCTGATCAGCTTCGTTTGGAAGTGCATTTGGTGTGTATGTGATCTAATTCCTGCACTCGCTGTAAAAGTTTATGACAGGACCTTGTGAAATGCCTCACACGCTGGTGTGAGCAGTAAAAAGGAAGCAACTGTGAAAGGAAGAGAGAGCTGTAGCCTCGGGGAGGTTTAGATGTTCGGAGGGAAGTGGGAGAGGCAGAGAGAGGCTGTTGGTGCCTTCTGGCCCCGTCGAGGACCCTGTTAGTAAAACACCTCTGTCTCTGTTGCTGTCAGTAAACATCCTGGTTAGCTGGCAGCGATGCACAAGCTTATTGTCAGCTGAGACTTGGAAACCTGGCTGTCCCGTGTTTGTAAATACACAGAGTCGTCCCCTACATCATTTCTTTTAAATAGGATTGCTTTCCCTATTTGAACGAGGCAGCTGTGAAAGCGAGGTCTTTTCTTTTTCTTTTTTTTTATTATCCACCTCATCCAGCCATCTTTTAAAAAGGAGCAGTGACTTTAGAGCTGGTTACAGCACAGATAGAAGCGGGAAAGGACAGGGTAGGGCGGCCCCCTCCCCTCAAGGCTCCCGCAGGTGGTTCGCGCTGTGGAGCGGAGTCGGCCCCCTGCCGAGGGGCCAGTCTATCTGACCCTCTGTCTATGGACCCCGGACCCCGGGAAAGAAAGCCGCCAGGTGCCCTGCATGCAAAGGCCACCAGGCAGCAGGCCCCATGTTCCATATGCCTTCTGCTTCTCCATCCTGGTCCTTTTGTTGGATTTCTTTCAGTGTCTGGATGGGGCTCTCTTGTCTCTCTCTTTTCTTTATTCTTTTTTTTTTTAAATAAAAAAACTCTTATGTTCTCTTATTTTCAGGACAGAGGGAGCAATGGACAGAGGTGATTTCCATGGGAAAGCTAGAAAGGGCTACATTTTAACTTGATAGCGTGGTCCTGCTGTTTGATGGCTGATTCCCACCTAAAACAGCCCCACGTGAGGAGGGGCGCAGAGGACAGAGCCCTCCTGGATGCACCAGGACCTCCGGCGCCCCAGCCCGCACCCCCGCTTCCCAGCCGGCTGCTCTCAGGGCCCGGGGGGCCACACTGGAGCCAGAGAGGGGTGGGTTGGAGCCAGGCACGTCCTAAGGTCCCGGCTGCCCTGCCTGCCTCTCGGCTCTCAGAGGCACCACAGATGAATGTATTTGTTCCTGCTGCTGCGGCAACAAGTTACCGCACACTTAGTGGCTGAACACAACCCAGATTTGTTCTCTTGCAGTTCTGGTTGTCAGAAGTCCGACCCGGGACTCAACTGGGCTCATCAAATTATCAGCAGGGCTGTTCTTTCTGAAAGCTCTTGGGGACAAGGTGTCCTTGCATTTCCCTGCATCTTGGGGCACCTGCGTTCCTTGGCTTGTGGCCCCTTCCTCCATCCTCAGAGCCAAGTGCTTCCCTCACGGCCCTCTCTCCGTTCTCACAGCCGGGGGTGTTCTCCCACCTCAGGGACTCAGATGCTGGAATTAGGCCCATTCTGTCCATCCAGAATCTTTCGCACCTCAAAGCCCTTAACTTTAACCACCACTGCAAAATCCCTTTTACCATATTCACGGGGGCTGGTGGGGTGACACCACTGAAGACCATTATTGTGCCTGAAAAGATGGCGTTTTCCTTAGGAAGAGGGAAAGAACAAATCGGGGAAGGAAATGATTTCAGCCATCAAGATCTGCCCTCTGCACGCTGAAAGTTCCCTGTAGACGGTGGTGGTGACATCATTGCCAGTTCACGGAGATGGGCACGCCCAGCGAGGAGTCGGGGCTGATTGAAGCACCAGGAGCAGGAGGAGATGGTGGTGGGGCCAGATTATAAAACAAGAAAGACGCCGGCGAGACCCCACGGCCTGGCAGCCTTCCGGTCCACGTGCCCCGTCTACCTCCTCGCCTGCCTCTGCCCGCCTTCACCCCCACCTTCCTGCTGGCTGTTGTGCTTGAGAAAAAGAAAAATGTGTCTAAGTTTGGAGTTCATGGCAATGCCATCAATCAGCACCAATGGGCTGTATCAAACCACCCAACCGGTGGAACCTAGCTTATGATAATATTTGTGGAATACGTGAATAAAGAAATGGACCAGTAAGTGACTGGATGAGCAAATGAACGAATGAACCTACCTCTTGGCTCCACAGCCTCAAGCACCTGCTCTCAGCAACCCCACTGGAAAGCAGGGTTGGGTGTGGTCCTCACTGTCATCATTCAAATGGTAGCAACCTGACCCTCCGTCTCAGCTCCGAGAGGTTTCAGCAGTTACATGAGAAGAAAGTATGTAAACATGGGAAGGCTGCCCGTGACTTCGCCACATGTGTTACTGCAACAGCCAAATGTGACTTTGGAGCCTGACCCTGCAGCCCCTCAACACTGGCCTCCCTCTCTCACTCAGCCCACCATCCGAGCCCAGCTCACCTGGAGACGAGCCCCACTGCCTAGCCACCCTTCCCTTCCCCCTCCACACACACACCTTTGCGCTTAAGATGCTTCCTATCAGCGCAAGGCTTAGGTCTCTGCTCCCCTGGGCATCTCCCTCAGGTGCCACACCAGTCAAAGGCATAAATGTAACGGAAGATAATGCAACCCCCGCCCCACTGCCCTTAGGATCCAAGCCACTTCCATATTTTCCTTCTTGATCATGTCTTAAATCCCTTGAACGTCCTAATGCCATACCCCTGCGTGTTTGGACCTCCAGGGTCTGTTTGCTCCATCCTGACTGAGCCTGTAGCTCACACCTGCGCCTGAGACCTGCAGATTCCCTGCCTGCTATTCCAGAGTGCTGCTCTGTTCTCTTACAATCAGGCCATCCCAGACTTGCCGCCCACAATGGCGCGGGGCGCTCGCTCCCACCGTGGGGTCTACATGCCATACACCATCTTTCCCCCAGTCCGGCTCTTCACTTCCATGAAACACCTGAAAAACTTACCATCTCCACTGCCCATTTCAGGTTACGCCTCCATCCCCTCCCTGTGTGCCCTCGGATTGCAGTACCCACACCCATGCATTTATCTAGAACCCAGGGGTCAGCCTCCACCTTCCCCTCTGGATTATCATCATCCCAGGAAGATGGACACTCTTACTTCGTTCTTGATTAGCTCATGTGTTCTGTGCATAGCGGAGAAGACTCTAAACTGATCAGTGTCCTCAAAGGAAAGCCAGCACCAGGTCTATTGCTGGCAAGTCAGACATGATTCCACTGGAGTGCCAGCCTTGGCGGTTCACGTGGCTGTAGTAGCGCTGATGGTTCCAGGAGTCCAGGGTCACGTCTAGGCCGGTGGGGAGGACTGTGATCAATCAGCGATGTCTCCCAGGGCACAGGAGAAGGGAGCTGCACGCAGGCCACCTGATTGCTAGTCCCTGTCCACTAGCCCCATCTCCCTCTGTGAACTCAGTTTAGGAAGGGGGCCTTTGGTGGATGGGATGGTTGGAAGTTTCTGGTGTTGCCAGGGAACCAAGAGAGTTGCTTTGTTAAGAATGACCTTCATTATAGGTTATTACAAGCCATTGAATATAGTTCCCTGTGCTATAGAGTAGGACCTTGTTGTTTATCTATTCTGTGTATAGACTTTGTATCTGCTAATCCCAAATTCCTAATTTACCCCTCCCCACCCTTTCCCCTTTGGTAACCATAAGTTTGTTCTCTGTCTGTGAGTCTGTTTCCGTTTGGTAAATAAGTTCATTTGTGTCCTTTTTTAGATTCTACATATAAGTGATATCATATAATATTTGTCTTAGTCTGACTCACTTCACTTAGTATGATCATCTCTAGGTCCACCCATGTTGCTGCAAATGGCATTACTTCATTCCCTTTCATGGCTGAGTGGTATTCCATTGTATATACACCACATCTTCTTTATCCAGTCATCTGCCATGGACATTTAGGTTATTTCCATGTCTTGAATATTGTAAATAGTGCTGCTGTGAACATTGGGGTGCAGATGTCTTTTCAAATTAGAGTTCCATCCAAATATATGCCCAGGAGTGGGATTGATGGATGATCAGAGGGTAAGTCTATTTTCAGTCTTTTGAGGAATCTCCATACTGTTTTCCACAGTGGCTGCACCAAACTACATTCCCACCAGCAGTGTAGGAGGGCCTCCTTTTCTCTGCACCCTCTCCAGCAGTTATGGGTTGTAGACTTTTTAAGTGGTGGCCATCTAATATAAACCTTAATTATCTAAAGCACACTCCTCAGGCACCTGGCCCCCAACCTGGAGCCCCTGGGACCAGGGCTAGCTCTGGTCCAGCCCTGACATTCTTGGGCTGTGTGCCCCCTGCTGTCCAGTGGACCGTGGGCTGTTGGACCCTGGTATCAAGCCCTCATTACAACCCCGGACTACACGTCTCCACAACCTGTGTCTTTTCTGCAAAGTGAATCTGTTGGTTTATTTCTACAGACGTTTGCTTCCCTCCAAAGTCCTCTGCCAACTCCTGGCTGTGGTCGTGGGCGGCTGGATGCCCCGTCCCTGCAAGAGTTCTGTGTCTACAGTTTTACCTGAAACGCTATTCTGGGAGGGGATGTCAGAACTCCTTTCAGCCGGAAGGGTCATTTCCTCTTTAGAAGGGAAGGGGAAATTGACTCCTCTATTTACATGACAGCCTGGTGCTTGCTAGCTGTGTCCCCTCCACCCCAAACCACCCGTCCCTGGTGAGACAGTCCTCTGCAATCACTTGGTGCCTAATTGCTGGTATCTGACCTCAGATAAATCATTTCCGTTTCCCCTTTTCCGGACAACCAGAGGGGGTGGCTTGTGTCAAGAGGTCTGGAAAGAAAGCTGATGCATTAACAAAAGGATGCTAACGAGCAGAGAAAAGAAAGAGCCCTCTTTACTGGCCTTTTAAGCTCTTAACCAGCAAAGAAGGAAAAATAAAACTTCCCGGCGTAGTAAAATCGTTCTCCTCAAAGACAAAAATTTCATCTTTCCTTCGAGGGTTTTCAGTTACCATCTCTTTATTGTCTTTCTGGCTTGTAAAGACATTTCACGGCCACATCAGTTTCACGAGGAGAACCCGGAAGTCAAAGTCCTGGCTGTCAACTGTGGGGCCAGGAAACACCCGGCGGAGGATAGCCAGCACCTCCTGCCCGCGTGGGGCCGTGTTGCCGCTGCTGCCAGGCTGCCCCTGGTTCGTTTCTTGATATGATTATCAAAATAATGCAAGGCAAGTGCAAACGCCTCCACGCTTTCCAGCAACAGACCAAATACCTGCCTCGTTTGAGAGGAACGCTGGTCCCTGCCTCTCAGTGACTCCCAGTCCTGGGGACCTATGTTTGTCCTCATCTCCCCTTAGCAAGGCCTGGAGTGGGGACCCCCCATGGCCACAGGGGAGCTACTGAGCACACTGCTGCCAGCCCACAGCACAGGGAGCCCTCAAGATGTGTGAGGTTTAGAGACCCTGCTGCCTTCCAGCTAGAATCACCTCTGCCGTCTTGGGAAAGGCATGCCATCACCACATGCAGCCACAGAGCTCACTTCCCGCCACGCAACTGTGTGAAGCCGAACTCCTTCCTGCGTCTGCCCCCCTCAGGGGTCCCAAGGCCTTGACAAGTTCCCTGCACCTCCTGAGCCCAGTTTTGGCCAAACATTATTCTAGAGGTACCCGTGAGGGGGTTTCTAGATATTAACTTTTAAATCAGTTTGCCAGGGTCAAGTAGATTGTCCTCCCCAGGTGGGTGGGCCTCGTCCCATCAGGTGAGGGCCTGAAGAGGACAAAAGGCTGACCCCTTCCCAAGTCAGAGAGAATTCTCCTGCCTGGCTGCTTTCCAACTAGGACATCAGCTTCTTCCTGCCTTCAGACTTGACATGAAACATTGCTCTTCCTGTGTCTGGAGGCTACCAGCCTTTGGACCAGAATTTGCATCATTGGTTCTCTGAGTTCACAGAGAACTAGAACTACACCACCAGGGCCTCCAGCTCTTGGGACTTGCCAGGCTCCATAACAGGGTGAACTAGTTCTTTATAATAGTAAATCTCTCTCTCTCTCTCTCTCTTCACACATATCCAATGGTTCTGCCTCTCTGGAGAACCCTAATACAATGATAAATGAGACAAAATGAGGAAATCCAGGGGCTTGATCCTGAGCAGGTTGAACAGATAATGGCTGGTTTTTGACCTGGAGGAGGTGCAGGGTGCACATATTCTAACTTTTGAGTCCACACAAGAAGTGCTGATTGGATGACGGGAAAGACACCACAAAAACAGAAGTCCGTACGTGAGCCAGTGATGAGAATTCACAGGTGCTGAGCATTTGTACAATAGTCCTCTTTTCTGGTGAAAAAGGAAGCTCTCAGACTTGGAACATGGCTTCAATAGGTCCCCAGAAGGAGGTCTAATAAAACCCAAAGGGCAGGAGTTAACCTGCTTACAGACGGTGCTGAAAGCACTAACTTAGCGCTAAGTAAGCACTGAAATGCTTTCTGTCTAAACTTCAAAGAGGCTCAAGGACGGTGCAGCCTTGCCCTGGCAGCTTCCCCTTTGATGACCGGACCCCTCGCCCCCGCGCGCCAAGGGCGAGCCAACAATCTGTGTGCAGAGGAGAGAACAAACATCACTGATAAGATGCCCTCCAGGGGTCAGAGCGAATGCAGATATGGCAGCTCGATACCCAGACTCCATCTTATGGGATCAAAGCAGACAGCTCACACACAAGCAGACGTAGCTGAGCAGGACGCTATGAGGCCTCCCTGGACAGATCCCTCCCCCATCCTCTGCTGCAGCTCCTCTCTGAAGGGCCTAGATCCGATGCATCTTTCCTGAGCTTTTCCAATGCTCAAAACCACCACCGAAGGGAAGAAATTAACTACTTGATGATCATGAGCACGTGGCCCCCAGACGTTCCGGCGCCTAAGGATTGATCACCGTCAGCCCGAGAATTGTGCACAGCTGATCACACGCCCTGGGACGCCCCGCCCTCAGCTGGCATTTAAAACCCTTTGGGGAACTCAGGGGTCGGGCGGGGGGTGGTTTGGGCACAAGCCACACGTTCTCCTTGCTCAGCCCAGCGGTAACTCTTTCTCTGCTCCACACCTTGGACGTTTCGGTTTGTTCAGCCTCACTGCATTGGGCACATGCACACGTGTTCGGTAACACAAGTACAATGAATCAATGCACAGAAGCAATTTTAGAAATGTAAGTATACAACTCTGTGAGAGCACGTGGCACCTGTAACGCTCACGAATAAATAAGAACGTAACTACCCAGCTTGTTCAGACTCTAAATCAGTTTGATCTCTCTGGACAGCACTGTGGCAACATGTAGTCAAAGGTACAAATTTGTTTTATGACTTCTCATCCAACACTCTACCCTGGGAATTATAGTGCATAAAAATTATTTATTTACAATTGTGAAAAACAGGAATCACTCCAGATGCTCAAGAATGGGGTATTGGTTAGATAAATGATCAATTTTAACCTAAAAGTTTATCGACATAGAACATCATTTTATAGCCACGCAGGAGAAGTTAAATCTGGGGTGGTGACTGGTTCATCTTACGTACCCATTGTCCTGATAATTAACCACAGTAAAGTATACAATTTTGTGGCATTTAGGATTTTCATAAAGTTGTGCAACTAACTTATTTGCCAGTCCTAAGACTGAGAAACTGAAGGAGAGACAAAGTGCCTCAATGTCCCAGAGAAACATTTCTTGAGACTTTCATAAATGGAGTAGACCTGTTGAAACATCAGAGAACCAGCTAGATGGATCATGAAACATAGATCTATGATTCTAGTTTTTTTTATCTTAAAAGTGATAAAATTGCAAATTATTTTTCAGGATTAAAAAATATATATATATCAAAGGAAGAATGGTCTGCAAAGCCTGACACAGAAGGATTACGTTATCTGTCCTCCGGCCCTCACCACCACCTGACAAACACCGCGGCCGTGTGTATGTTTGCATGCGTGTCTGCATGTGCATTTTTGTACAGTTCTGCATGCACACGTGGGTTATGCATGTTTTGCACTGCCCTAGGCCCAAGGTGCTAGTGAGTCATAGAAGTTCAGGAATGAGAAAATGTCCCCCTGTTCCCGTGTCTGCCACGTTGCCAGCGTACAACCTTTATAGCCGATGCCAGGGGGCGTCTGCACAGCTCAGCTGAGTTCTGCCCTTTTGGTGTCCTGTTCCCTCCCCCCACGCATCACCCATCACCACAGGCATCCACGTTTCTACAGTAGGAGGCCCCTGCCCGTCAGCAACAGCTAATTTGACTCAGTTGGACAACTGGCCCCCCCAGTGGCCCAGACAGATCCTCTCCTCCAGAAACTGCGAGTAGAGACTGAAGAGAGCCAGCCACTTCCTTCACATGACAAACAGAATCTGGATGCAATGTTTTTTTTCCAGTGGGAATTTGGGGTTTGACCCCATAAACATAGAAACACTTTGGCCTCCATATCCTTTCTCTATGTGCAGCCAGTTCCATCAGTTCCATATCACGCCCTGAACTGTATACTGTCTTACATTACTGAGTACAGTTTTGTGATCGTAAATCTCATCTTCCTGCTTAGGTTACACATTCTTCCCGAGTAGAAGCCGAAACGTTTACCGCCCGTTCGGAAGCCCCATTTTTGGTATGTCGTAGTCATTCCCGAAAAACATGCAGTTAAATTGCACTCGCCATCCAAACAAGCCATGGCGTACAGATGTTCTTACCGCATTAAGATGCTTAAGCGAAGTGTGTGCCATTTCCCAGCTGAAGGGATAGTTGATTGAATAAATGAAGGATGCCAACAAATATCTGTTGGATTCATGCTGAGTATCAGTAAAAGGGCCCACTGCCCCACCGCCACGGACCCACAGCTCAGCTCTCCGTGAGGGAGGAGCAAGGGAGCAGGCGCGCTGTTCTTGCAGTCCCACTGGCAGAGGTTTAGCAAGTGTGTCGCAGAAGTCTGCACCCCGTAGGATGCTGTGTTAATCCAGGTCACTGGGGAAACAGATGGGATTAAATGGGCAAGGATATACAGGGGGAAGTGCCTAAGTGGGAGAAAATAGGAAAGAAGCTGAGAAAGGCTGGGAGAGCCATCAGAATGTGATGCTTTCCTGACTCGGAGAGAAGGAGAGTTGGGGGAGGGTTGGGTGAGAGTCTGCTGGGTTGCCAGGCAGTGAGGATGCTCCAGCTAAACCGGAGAAGTCCCAGGAACAGACCCCGCCCAGCTCAGTCACTGACAGAGAGCAGCCCGCTGTGGGACACACTGTCCTGATGCAAATGAATGATGGACTTCGGTGGAGCAGCTGGGGTCCTTGATCAAGCACACCCCCCGAAGTTGGTAATCTGCAAGGCACGACCACCACAGATGTTCGTATTTTTGCTTCACTGAAAGGGCAACTTTGCCTGAAAGAGCCACATCCCTCTTCTTCCCATGTCCATTCTCACTGTGACCAAGGAGGATCCTTCGGGTTGAAATGAAAGGAAACTAGACAGTTACTTGAAGCTGTAAGAAGAAATAAAGATCTCATATTTCATAATAAGAACACTTCTCAAAGAAATACTAAAAAATATCTTCATGACTGCAGGGTAGGGTAATATTTCTCACACAAGCTACATAAAGCACTAACCAAAGGAGAAGACTGATACAAAGATTACATCAAAATTAAAGACTTCTGTTTATCAAGAGATGCTACTCAACTGCTTGTACCCCCAAAGACTCCTGGAAATCCAAAAACAAAAGCTAGACAACCCCACAGAAAAATGAGCGAAAGACAAAGACAAGAACTTAATATCCAGCGGCCCAGAAACATGAAATGGGGCTCCACCTCACTAGTAATCAGAGAAATGAAAACTAAAATGATGGTGAGATACCACCGAATACAAACTAAAACTGCGATGAGATAAACGCTGATGACACCAAATGTAAGTCAGGATGTGAAGCCCTGGAACCCCATACACTGCTGCGGTGGGGTGGGTGTAAATGCCAGTAACAAAACTGGAAACTAGTTGGTTCTGCCTCTCATGCTCTGTGACTCAGAAATTCCATTCCTTGGTAGAATCCCCAACAAAAATACCTGCACGTGGGTACCAAGGGCCACGCCCAGAAGTGTTCACAGAGGCACTGCTCAATGTTTCCAAACTGGAAACATCCAAGTATCCAACAGTCGCAGAAGGGATAAAGAAATGATTGTGGTACAGGGTGTGAAGTGGGTGAAGGGGGCCAAAGGTGCAAACTTCCAGTTATGAAGTAAATGGCATGAGGATGGAATATTACTCAGCCATGAAAAAGAATGAAATACTGCTATCACAGCAACATGGACGGACCCAGAGATTATCATACTAAGTGAAGTAAGTCAGAGAAAGACAAATATCACATGATATCACTTATATCTGGGATCTAAAAAATGCTACAAATGAGCTTATTTATAAAACAGAAAGTCTCATAGACATAGAAAACAAACTTATGGTTACCAATGGGGAAAATGGGGAGGGATAAATGAGGAGTCTGAGCTTAACGTATATAAAAAAGATAACCAACAAGGTCCAACTGTACAGCACAGGGAACTATATTCAATACTTTGTAATAACCTATAACAGAAAGGAATCTGAAAAAGAATAGACATGTATATGTATAACTGAATCGCTTTGCTGTACACATGAAATATTGTAAATACTTCAATAAAAATGAAAAAAATGTCCTGAGGATGTAATGCAGAGCATGGTGACTATGGTTAATAAGAAGGTACTGCATATTTGAAAGCTGCTGAGAGAATACATCTTAAAAGTCTTTATCACAAGAAAAAAAAGAAAAAAAATTGTTGTGACTGTGTGGTGATGAATGTTAACTAGACTTACTGTGGAGATCATTTTGCAATGTATACAAATATCAAATCATTATGTTGTCCACCTGAAACTGATACAGTGTTATATATCAATTAGCCAATTATATCTCAATTTAAAATAATGATAATTAAGTAATAATTTAAAATAATTTGAAAAAGAAATGATGGTGTGTTTGTATAATGGAATAATATACAACATTGAGAATGGACGTCCTACAGCTTCGTGCGATGACATAGATGATTTTCATGAACGTAATAAGTCAAAGAAAGCAGACACACACACACAATACGTGTATATACTGTATCATTCCCTCTATGTGATGTTCAGACAATGGGCAGAACTAAATTACAGTGTTTAATGGTGCATGTTTAAGTGGTAAAAGTATTCAAAAAAAAAAGCAAGGAAATTATTATAAAACCTTCAGGTTAGTGGTTACTTTAGGAAAAGACAAAGCAGTAGTGATCAGGAGGGGGCGTGAAGAGGGTAGCAGGAGTGTGGAACTCTTTTTTGACCCAGGTGGTGATCACTTGGGGGTTAGCTCTGTGAGAATTCACTGAGCTGTATGCTTTTTGTGGATGTCTGTAATATTTCACTTTTTAAAAAGGTTAAAAGGACAAATGATTGCCAGGCAGCCTGCAGGACCCAGCAGAAGACAGACAGTATCACATTTTAGTAAATCCTGAATATAGTGACTCCTCTTGCATGTGTAGGAGTCTGGGTGTGAGCCAAGAGGGGGAGGGGGAGGATGGCACAGACCAGGATGGGGATGGGTCTGTGAGCTCCCTGGACAGCAAGCGGGGAGGCAGGGAGAGGAAATCATATGACTTGAAATTGCAGACCCTGAGCCAGACACTCAGGGAGACATAAACCCAAATAATCAAATGCCCTAGGAAGACAGAAGACTGAAGGACCAAAACCCACAGTGAGCGAGAAGAGTGGGCTCATGGACGTGAGTCCAGAGGAAGTAAGGGGTGTTACACACCAAGGAGAGCGTCAGGAAACACGCCAGTGGCACGCTGTGTGCTGATAATGCCATGTACACGGAACAAGCATCTCTGGTCCTAGGACTCACTCAGGAACTGCTCTGGGTGCTGTACAGAATACAAAAAAGTGTAAGACAACTCTCTTTAGTTTTAACTAAGATAAAACATACCCTCATGAACATTTTAGCAATAATTCAAGTTTCCATTGTCCAAAGGATAAAACCCAACCTCACCCTCACCCACAGTATTACAAACGCCACCGCAGTTGGACCCCATGCCAGGGTATTGTTACCAACCTGGGCCCTTGGACTGTTCAATGAAATGCGCAAGAAGGCAGATGAGAAACTCAGGCAAGGTTTCACTGGGGCTCGTGCTACAGCAGGAGGGGGCGAAAACAAGAAAGAGCTGCCCTTACTCCCTCCTTGAGGACCAGCTGGTTCCTTACATGGGGTGGGGGGTGGGGGCAGATGGGTGGGTCAGGCAGGAGGCGTGGCTTAGTGGTCTGCCCTCCCCCGCGGTGGTTCTGTGTGCAGGGATCATGCTTAGTGCATGCTTTGGCGCTCAGCATCTCAGAAAGGGCAGTTGGTTTGTAGTCCTTTTGTATCTTACTGTTTATCATTGCTGGTACTGCACATGCCTGCAGTTATTTTTAGTTCCTTATAGTTTCTTTGTATTCCGTTGCTGGAGGAGTCATTTGTCCAGGTACAAGCCCTGCGGTAGAGGGTCCTGGGTCCCATTCCCGGTCTCTCGGTATCTCCCCCTGGGCGTCGCCCTTCCCCAGAGCACTTCATTCTCGCTGATCCTGTGACCACCTGGCAGGCACAGTTCTCCGCACTTTACATCTATTCATCTCACCTTGGGAGGTAAGTACTGTTGTAATTCACTGTCTGAGTTACATAACAGGCCCAGAGAGGTTAAGTAAGTTGTTCACATTCACACAGCCTGTAGGTGCTGGGGCCGGGACGCCAACCTGGGAGTCTGGCTCCAGTGGACCAGCTCTTAACCATCATGACTGAACTGCAGCCGTCTTCCTCTTCCCTGATGGGTCCAAACCCTTTCATCTCGCTGTGCCTTTGGACGGCTCCCTGTTGGCTTCCTCTCCATGGAGAGAAATCTATTCACCTCTCTAAGCCCAGCTAGAAGGCTGCCTTCCTGTGTGGCCCTCCATGGCCTCCTCAGGGTCAGGCCCCGCCTTGGTCTTTCATGGGCCTCTCCTAACTCCTACCACGTCCTTGAGGGACAGAAACTCTGACTTGTTTGTCTATAGGTCCTCTCCAGAATCTGTCACCCCTGAGGCCACTGGCGATGTGGATTTGGATGGAAGAGGCATCTACGTCCTCAAAGAGTGTTGTTGATATTGACCATCATGAAAATTAGAAGAAGGAGAGGCCGCTGCAGAGTGAGGTAGCTCAGAGAAGGCTTCTGAACCTTAAAGGGTGAGCAAAACACGCATAACAGAGCGTGGCCGAGGCGGGAAAGGCGTGTGCACGGGCCTGGAGGCTCCAGCGCACAGGTGTCTCCGGAGGCTGGTTCTCAGACCAAATCCGTCAGAGCAGAGGCTGCAGGCAAAGCCGTCAGGGTTCAGGAGGTCAGAATATCCAACTCTCAACACAGATAGCTACCCCGGGAAGCATCAAAAAGCTCTGCTCCTTAAGTAAATCCAGAAAACTGGAATATGTCCACGTACAAGAGACCTGGGATGCCAATTTAATCGCTTTAGATTTTTTTTTTTTGCTAGTTTTTATTGGAAAATATGGTGCACAATTAACTGCAGGGTTGGAACTGCTCTGAATTAGGCACTGTGTTAAAGAAATCAGTATCAGGGTGTGGAGATTTTACTGCAACTAGACTCTGAGCTGTTGCCATCAATCAGGGCCCAGTGTGCAACCCACACGGTGCCCATGTGACGCCCCTCAAGCCAAGAGCACATCATCGTGGTACAAACAGTCCTGCCTTAGGCAGGCTCCAGCCAAGAAAGGGGGCACAGGCCATATGAAAGGGGCACTTCTTAGAGGGGCCTGGGGAGGACTTCTTGTGGCTTCTTTTTGGAGGGCCTGGAAAATACATGTCACTGGGTTTGGGTTACTGAGGGGATGTCTCTGCAAAGCAGACTGAGTGGACAAGGAGAACTGACCTCCACCAGCTGGATCGCATCTTCCGTGCTGTTTAGTCTTCGCTCTCACGATCACCTTTCTTCTAGGTGAGCGTTAGGAACATAAGGAACATAAGGAACATACAAATACTATTTTCAGTAGATGTCTAGAAAAGAAGACGTCTCTGCTATTCCACAGAAGACCCCAGACCCACCTTAACTTCCCTGAGCTGTTTAGAGAGGCCCCTGCCCCTACCTGCCCGCCCCTCACTAAAGGAGAACCAAATAGAGCCAGTAGGTTTGTCATCACATGAGAAAGTCTCTCCTTTTACTTCTACAGATTTGCTTGAGAGTCTCCTCAAATAGAGTATTTCACTGGCACGCCTACAATTACCAATTCCTTTAATGACCCTGATCTCATTTTTGCAAACAAGCAAACACTGCTCCGTGAGCTTTCTGGGCTGCCTAAGATGGCCAAGTTAGTAAGCCGTGAAGTCTGGCCCAAGTCTAGGACCTCAGGGTCCAGCTCTGTCCCACTCGATAGTAAACACATTACAACAGAGTCACATCCTCCAGGACGTATAAATTTTTCCTGTATAATTTTTATAATTCCAATTTGGAGTTTTCCTATAACTTGTAAATGTTTCCTTGTGATTCAAACGGTTACCTTTTCAAGTACTCACCTAGGGTTTGAGCTGATAGTCGCTGACTCACCGATACCGCGTTAAGTTTCACAGACTCCTAATTAAGTATTTTATTTCCACTTCAATGTTTTATTTTCATGTTTGGGAGCCAAAACATTTTTTCCAGTTCTGAAATATTGCCTTGGGTCCTTGAGAGGTCACAGGGCACCAAGCCAAGAATGAGTCATGGCAGAAAGAGCCCTCTTCTGGGCTCCCGGCCCCAGCACAAGGGTGTGATGTGAGCAAAAGGCCTGGAGCCTGGGGCACAGAAGTCAGGCAAGGTGGCTGTCACAGACCCAGCTGGCCGGCATGGAAAGGACAGGCTCCAGGCACAGGCTGGCCGTCTACAAGCAGCAGCTCTCTCCACAGATCTGCTCTGGGACAATCTGCTGCCCGCCTTCAGGAACCGGCTGTGCCCTTCTGTTAACTGTGCTATCCATCCACAGAGTTAAGCCAGCATCCAGAAAAACTTCAAAGATGATCGGAGGAAGAGTTTCTTCTATCCATTAGTGGAGCTGTCCCTAAAAGAAACCTCAGGGGATTCAGGGATGCTGGTCCAGACTGACCTCATCACCCAAAACTCCCAGCCCCAGAGAGCGCTGGGATTGGACAGGAACGCAGAGTAGAAGGGAGCCCCTTCTTCTGTTGCCATGGAGACACGCAGGCCCCTCCCACCGAGCCGGGAATTAAAGCTGTTTCCTCTGCACCTCCTGTGACCGATCTTGCTTTATAAGCAGCACATTCCCAATAATTCTAAGCTGAGATTTTGTAAGATGCATTTTAAACGCACAGACCAGGGAAGCCTAACTATTTAAAGACATACTACTCCAAATTTTTTTAGGGGAAAAAAAAAAGCTTTAATAGTGTAAGCAGTCCCTCCCTAAATGTTGTCTTCGGATGTCCACATTTTTATGTTCTGCAGAGTTGTATTAAATTAGAACTCGGGACCACAGTACTTGCTAAACACATTTTGCACCAGCCCTCTGAATTTGGAGAGAGAAGCAGGTCGTTGCTGGTACCATGCCACCTTTCTTCAGTAACTGAAACAAAGTCAAAGACAGGCAGACACCTGGAGATTTGGGGGGAGCGCTGCTCATCGGTTCTCCAAGTCGCCACAGAGAATAACAGGTTTAAAGGCATCTTTACATCTAGTCAGGCCTGAGCTGAAACCTCTCTTCCTGAGTGAGAAGGTACACTGAGGGGAGGGGGACAAGGGTCTCTGTCCTCTGAACAGCAGGTCATCCCAGGAAGACACTGCTGACCCGAGCGCTCATTCGGGAGAGACATTCACATGAAAGACAGAGCGTGCGTCTGGGGCAGGGCGCCCGTCGGAACTTCCCAGGCCTCCCTCTCACCTTCAGGATCCAGTTTCTGGTCCTCCGAGCTACAGGCTTCCTTCTGAGAGCTGGTTCTCTCTGCAGGTTCACCAGGCTTCATTCACCAAACCTGCTGCTGCTTCGGCACGTCGGTCCTGGGACTCCCGAGAGCGCGGCCCGCCCTGGCTCCTTGCCTCCGGGGAACTTTCTTTGCCCATCTTCCCACTTCTCTCTCTCTCTTCCCCCTTCCAATTTCCCCTCTGATCCCTCATGCCCTGGGGCCGCCTTTGCTCTGTTTGCCTTAAGGAAGGAGGGGAATAGCTAAGCACCGTCACCGTCATAGACGTTTATTAAGCACCTATGGAACACTTCACATGGAACACCTCTTTTTCTCTTCCAGCAATCTTGAGTCAGGCCCTATGTCTACCCCATTTTCCAGAGGACGAAATCCAGTCTTAGGAACCGTGACTATCTTGGTCACCAGTTGGCAAGTAGCAGAGTTGGGGTTCAGCCCAGACTGTCCAGCTCCAAAATCTCCTCTCAAATCATCTCTCCAACGAATCATTCATTCATTTACCCAATGGATGTTTAGCGAGCTCTCACTACATGCCAGATGCTACAATTTTTATAGACACTTTGTTATATTTTTCCTTCCCTGCTTCAAGTATTTTTTTCTTTTATAAAATGAAAATTAAGAAACCCAGGCCCTTCCTCTGAGCATATCTTGAAGGTTTCAGTTCAGCAGGAACCTGTGGGCCAGAGTCAGAGGGAGGAGAGAGACCCCCCTGGTCCTCCCCTCCCCGAGGCAGTGGGGTTCTCTGGCCTCTGCTGCGACCAAAGGTGTCCGTCCCTTTGGCCCTAAGACAGCGCCATGCCTTGACCTCTGTTTTACTGACTGGCCCGGTCAGCAGACAGAGCGTCTCTGGGTCATTGTTCCTCCTTTGCATTTCACGTTTGGTTGAAAGGTAGCCTGGCAGAGCAGTCCACTTAGACAGTTCGGAAGGAAGGTTCAGGAGGCCCTGAGGAGTGACTTTGCCCCTGCGGTTCAAGGATGCTGAGAATGAGCAGCTGTTCCATATGCCAACGCTGACCAAGTGCTTGGGATTCACAAGAGGAGAGGCAGCTGGAGTGTGGCGGGACCCCCAAAGTTAGCCCCGTGGGTCCTGTTGGAGGAACTTCCTATCTGGATAAGTCAGGATATCTTTGATTGCAGGTGACAGAAAACCAACACAAAGCCACTTAAAACGGCGAAATTGGGAGTTTGAGATTTGCAGATACTGACTGGTACATATAAAATAAATTAACAAGTTTATACTGTACAGCACAGGGAACTATATTCTGTATCTTGTAGTAGCTTACAGTGAAAAAGAATATGAAAATGAGTATATTCATGTTTGACTGACGCATTATGCTATACACCAGAAATTGACACAACATTGTAAACTGACTATACTTCAACAACAAAAAAAAATAGTGAACAAAAAAACAGCAAAGAGTGGTGGGGGGTTGGGGCACATACACTTAGGCCTATATAACTGGGATGTCTAAGACATGATGGTTTCAGGTACAGTTTGATCCTGGGTTCAAATTCTGCTATTTGAAATCTGCCTCTTTTTCTCTTACTGGAGACTCTGCTTCCCTGCGTTGGGACCTATTCTTAGGCAAGCTCTCCTAGTGTGTTAGCAAAGATGGCATGGATTTATTAGCTGTAGAGACAGTGATTCCAAAGAAAAGAACATGTCTCTTTTCCCAGAGTTACAGTAAAATTCCAGGGGAGGCCCTGAATGGTCCAGCTGGTGTCGCCTGCTAATTTCCAAATCTGTCATGTAGCCGGGATGGCAGAGGGCTCTGGGCCAGGTGCCCACCTCTGGGACTGAAAACTGGGATGGGGCACTTGGCCCCATCTAAGCCACTGAGAATGCAGAGGATTGGTTCCTCGGAGACGTGCCAGGAAGAGAAAAAGTAAACACATAAAACATTCATCTAGGACCACATTAGGCTGGCTTCTACAAGGTGCTTAAGTGACAACTTAATAAAAAGGGGAAAAGTGCTGTTTCAAAAACCTGGAAGACTGTCAGGTAAAAGAGAGAGTGGACTGAAGAGAGCACTGAATCATAACCACTAGACCACCAGGGATGAGAGTGGACTGGAAAGACTCAAAATTACACGTGGGAGTTATAAAAGAGGCAGATTTCAGCCCAAGGCCCGGAAAAACCCTCTAGAAGGGAGGACGGCAGAAAGGGTGCTCACAAAGTGGCGGGCTCCCCTTTTCCAGAAGAGTCCAGTGGGGATGAATGGTCACCCACCCGTGAGGCAGGAGGGGGGTCTGAAGTCAGGCGTGTTGGGGGACAGTCTGATCCCAAAGACCTCTTCCAACGTCAAGCTCTGGTGATGTTCAAACAACTAATTTTCACATTAGAAAACACTGAAGCAGTGACACAGCCGCCCTCCAGGGGCACACAGTGGGCAGCATTGAGGTTTTGCATTTTTTTTTAAACTTAACTTTTGCTGAGGCCCTACTGAGTGCCAGGTACTGGCTACGTGCTTGCATCCTCACAGCCAATCTTGAAATAAGTTTTAGTGACACCCCCCCCATTTAATGAATGAGGAAACCAGGGTACAGAGAGGTTAAGTGACTTGCCAAAAACGGCACAGGAAGTAGCGAAGCTGTGACCTGAATCCAGGCCCGTTTAATTTCATTTCATTTAAACCCAAGCCCTTACCTGGTTTGGTCTTGGGGCACAGGCAGGCCCACTGCTTCCAGAGCATTACACCTTGCCCTCTGCTCACCTGCTCCCTCCTGCCCACTCGGGATCCGAGTTGACGGGGTCCAGATGGCGGCCGGCGGGTCTAATGAGATGTGAAGGGTATTACTCACGGGGAGCCAAGGGTGGCTGGGAGACAATCCCAGATTCACGTCTCCCCACTTGAGATGTCAAGTGCAAATGTTACAGCCATGCATTAAAAATGAACACAGCCGCAGAGCCAGCATCGTCACGGACCCCCTTCCAGCCCTGGCCCCTCTGGTTGCTGTGGTCGGTGCATCGGATAAGCCAGGCCCCTGGGGAAGCTCCCATTTTCCTTCTGAGTTTTTAGAACAAGTAACTTAGTTTTTCTAAGCTTTTGCCTTTTTCCCTTCTTTTTAAAAAATTGATCTCAGTGCAAAGTTAAAGATATTGGGGGGAAAAAAGAAGTATCAGGAAGGAAGCAGAATTATATTCTGTTATATTATTATATTATATAATTATATTATATATCATATGCAATTTTATATGCTATATTGTTATATTATAACATATTATAGGATATATATTATATAGAATATACCTCTTTGCTTACCAAGCAAGTATGTGTTTAGCACCCACTATGTGCCAGATTCTGGGTTTTGCAGCAAAGATAAATAATTGTTTCACTTAGCAGTTGAAAAATACAAGTTTTTTGGACTAAATAATAGAAGAATCCATAATTGAAAGCTGCACTATTTACCTTCACGATTCCTGGTGGCGATTAGTAGTTTAAGTACAAGAATTCGTATTAAAAGCTGTGGTGGATGCCCTGCCACTTTTTGAAAGGGCCTTCCCAGGAAACCAGGGACTTTACAGCTGGCTCCTCAAACTGCAGAAGAGATTAGATGGGTCTTGTGCTGCCTTGAGGCCCCACGACGCTCCGGGTTCCTCTTAGATTCCTTTTTGTTTGTTTTGTTTTGTTTATTGAAGTAGAGTCAGTTTACAATGCTGTGTCAGTTTCTGATGTCCAGCCTCATCTTTCAGTCACCCATATATGTACACATATTCCTTTTCATAGTCTTTTTCATTATAGGTTACTGCAAGAGATTGCATATAGTTCCCTGCGCTCTTTGGAAGAAACTTGTTTATCTATTTTATACATATTAGTTAGTATCTGAAAATCTCCTAACACCCAATTTATCCCTTTCCACCCCCTCCAGCCAAATTCTTTAAAAAAATCACTTCATACATTAACTAGTAGGAGAGACTAAGAAGACAAATAGACGAAGGAAATACACGAAGCATAAAGCATCCAAGCTTGGAGAGAAGCACTTCTGGCCCGACTGCAGCTCTACTCATGGACCAGGGTTAGGGCTTTATCTAGCCCAGTGGTTCTCAACCCCAAATGCACATTAGAAGTACCTGGAGAGTTTATGGATATGTGTGTGCACGTGTGCGTGTGTGCATGCATGTGTGCGCATGTGTGATACCAGTTTCCTGGGTCTTCCTCTCCAGTGTTTTGGGAACATGGTTGGCTTCCTTACTGGGGCTAAACTGCCCTCCCGCAGGCTCAGATATGCTTGTTCAGGTGTGACCTGAAGGTATTTTTAAAAGCTCCCAGGTGATCTAGCACCCTGCCAGGCCAGGAACCACTGCCCGAGACCCCCTGAAACAGAATGACCTGGGCACTGTTTAAAGAGCTCCCCAGGCACAGCTGACTATGTCTCTAAAGATGGGGGACCCCTCCTCCTGGCCCTCAAGCTCCTCTACACTACATCCTGGCCAGTGATCTCCTTTACGGGAGAGTCTCTTCCCCTCCGCTTCCACCTGGGTCAGGCGTGGGCTTCAGCCAAGAGAGTGTGGCCAAGGGAAGCCTAGGGGCTTCTAAGGCTGGGTCATCGAGGCCATGCACTTGCGCCAGCTTTTCCTGGGGCTCTGCCTGCCCTGCTGGAGACGCCACGTGCAGGTGCATAGGTCACCAGGCCCGGCTCATCCCCACCGAGACACCACACGGGGTCTGAGGCCTTCTTGGACCCTCCAGAACAGCCCACACCCCCGAGTGTCACTGAGGAGTGGCCGCAGGAGCCAAAAGAACACCAGCCGAGCCCTGCCCAGCTCCCGACCCACAGGCTCCGTGGCTGTAACAAAATGGTGGCTGTTTCCCACTAAGTTTGGCGGATTTCTCACGAGGTGGTATCAGCCTGGGTACCAGTTGACTCTAAGGTGCGACCAGGGTGAGGAGCCGGCCTCTCATCCCACGGCCATTTGCCTACATGATTGTACATGGTCCCCTCAGACTAGTGCTGCCTGGGCCCCTGCCCTCCCGGAGATTCCTGCCCGGGTCCCCTGATTCCGGACACCGCATCTGGTGTCTGCCATTCCTCCCTTGTGGGATGGTCACAGAGGCCCCAGGTCACCCAGGTCCAGGTCCATAGCTGGTGGGCCAGCCTGTGGTGGTCACCGTTGGAATCACCTCACCCCTGGTTGGACCTGGGTCCCATCTGTCGAGGGTCCCAAACATACACTGCCAGAACCCCAATAAACCATCCCAGTGTCCGCAGCCAACACTGCCCACAGGTCCGTCTTTCACAGGATTAGCAATGTATCAGTTCCTAATGGAGTGACATAGTGAAAACAGAAACCAAATCTTCCCAACTCCGAGCCCTCAGCGACACTTAACCATCAGCAATGAATCGTTTACCCTTCCTCCCAGAGGCCTTTTTCTAGCTACCACTGGTCACGTCCTCTCAAACCAGTGGGAAACCTCCGCTATGAGACCACCTAGGACTTTACGTTGCCCATTCTTAGAGAAGGCAAATCTAGAAATAGGACACAGGCATTCGGGAGGCCTCACGGCATTTGGGCCCAAGTGTGTATTGTTAGAAAAGACTGAAAAGGGCCGGCGTCTCTGGATGTAGCTGCCACGCCCAGGCTGCGCTCCCAGAGGCCCGGGGGGCAGTTTTCCCCGCACCTCCTGCAGCTCTTCCCATCGGGGCCTGAAACTGATAATCAGGTTTCCAGGTTGGTCTCGGCTCCAGAATGTGGTGGTCTGAGCTGGTGGTCTTCGTCCTTTCTTCATCAGGAAGCTCTGATGTTAACGATGAACAACCTTGCGGCCACTTCATCAAGGACTTGCTCCTGAAAGGCAGCCCATCGTTGACAGGAGAGCTTCGCAGAGGCCAAGGGCAAGGGCTTTTTGCAGTCAACGTGGTACAGCTTTGTCAGGAGTACGTTCTAACAGGTTAACATCGCATTTCAAAGAGAAAGACGGGCAAGTCTTAACTCAGGCCCACTGGCTTGGGACTTGAATGGAACAAAAGGCAGGTGAGTTTTGGTTCTAGCAACAGTCATTTGACTCTGGAGAGGGTGTGGAGAAAAGGGAGTCCTCTTGCACTGTCAGTGGGAATGTAAATTGGTATAGCTACTATGGAGACCACAATGGAGATTCCTTTAAAAACTAAAAATAGAGAAAACAGACTTACTATATGATCCAGCAATCCCACTCCTGGGCATATATCTGGAGAAAACTCTAATTCAAAAGGATACATGCACCCCAATGTTCACAGAAGCACTATTTACAATAGCCAAGACATGGGAGCAACTTAAATATCCATTGACAGGTGAATGGATAAAGAAGTTGTGGTATATTTACACAATGGAATACTACTCAGCCATAAAAAAGAATTAAATAATGCCATTTGCAGCAATGTGGATGGACCTGGAAATTTTCATCCTAAGTGAAGTAAGGCAGATAGAGAAAGTCAAATATCATATGATATCACTTATGTGTGTAACCTAAAATAAAATGACACAACTGAACTTATTTAAAAAAAACGGAAGCAGACTCACAGACATAGAAAAACTTGTGCTTACTAAAGGGGAAGGGAGGAGGGAGGAAAAAATTAGGAGTTTGAGATTAGCAAATATGAGTTACTATATATAAAATAGGTAAATAACAGAATCCTACTGTACAGCACAGGGAACTACATTCAATAGCCTGTAACAACCTATAATGGAAAAGAATATACATATATATGACCGAATCACTATGCTGTACAACAGAAATTAATACATTATAAATTAACTATACTTCAATTAAAAAAAGAGTCATTTGAAACTTCCCTCCTGTAAATGGGAGCTAGGTCCTCGTAGCCTTAAAGGGTGGTTTCTGAAGGGGAAAATGCCATTTTCCCAGTAACGTGTTGAGGAAAACCGTGGAGGCACATTATTAGCATATATCAACTAAACATGGTAACATCAATACTAGAGTGAAAATGCAGTTCAGGCTTCTTGCTAGTAACAATTGCAATGACTCATCCTATATAACTTGAATAAGAGTTCCATTTCAGGAGAACTATTTTAAAATCACAGATTTGAGGATTTGACTTCCATTCAGTCACTTCAACAGCACATGCTACTGAAGAAGAATGAAATTGCATCTCAGAGACCGACATGGTATCGTCAGAGCCGGTGAGGGGAGGGTGTGGGTTTTAACCTGATTTATTTTTCACTCGAAGCTGCTGCCAATAAGCTACTCCTGGAGGACACTGAAAGGTCCTTTTCTGTTTTGAAAAAAAAAGCTGACACATTTTATAAAGAAGTGCTATGAATATCTGAGGGAGAGCTTACTGCAGGATCTCCACCTTTTTTTTTTTCATTTTCCCCAGGGAGTGGAAAATGCATTTCTAAATTTCAAAATCTTGTCGCAAGAAAAAAGCACCTGAGATACTGCTGGTGGTGCCAGCAATCAGGCAAATAGATAGGATGCTCTTTTGAGTTCCGAAGGTGAGTTCAATTACAGGCTAAAACTGTCAGGTAACATTCACAGGATGCTTGAGGTATGATCACGGTGAGATCCCTACGTGAGTCTAACATTTTAAAAATTAAAAAGAAAAGGATAAAATAATTCACAGGTTCTTTCTCCAGTGATTACTCTGTCTTAGCAGAAACGCCTGTGCTTCTTCACAGGTTAAACAGAGCTAAGAAACGAAGGCGTTGTAACACGCCTGGAAAAAGCCAGCCCCATCCGTTCTGGCTTAGAAAAAAAAATTTTTTTTTCCATTGAATGTAAGATACATACAGAAAAATACCCATACAGTAGGTGTCCAGCTGATTGAATTTTCACAAACTGAACACACCTGTTTTGCCAGCACGCAGGTTACAGAAACAGAACACAACCAGGAGCCCCTCCTTCTCCCACCCCCAGGGGTAACCAGCATCCTGATTCTAGCACCATGGATTAGTTTCGCCTGTGATTGTGCCTCCTATAAATGGAATCCGACAGACTGTTCTCTTTTGTGTCTGCCTTCTTTCACACGTGTCGTGTCTGCGAGATGCATGCATTTTGCCGCATGGAGTTAGAGATGGTTCCCTCTCTTTGTTGGTGGGGATTCCATTGTGTGAATACACCGCAATTTATTTCTCCATTCTACAGTGGATGGACATTTGGGTGGCTTCCAACTGGGGGCTGTTAGAAAGGACCAGCTGCTTCGTGGGGCCGCTCGGAACAGCACCGGCCCCGAGCCGGGACGGCATTAGCAGTCGGGTCTTTCTGCTGGCAGATGCAGACCTTGGAAGAGAAAGGCCGCGGTTCTCCACCTGTGAGAACTGCCTCTTGTTTTCATGAAAAAAGCGACAAAAAAAGACCAGCAACTGAGAACTGAAGTAAGCATTGTTTGCATTATCACAGACTTGAGCAGCTGGCCATGGGAATTGGGATTGGAGATAATAAGGCAACTTATCTTACTGAAACGGGATACAATCTAACAGTTCCTGAACAAGGACCAGAGCCCGCCCAGGGAAGTGCAAGACAGTATAAACCGGGAGGGGACATGCTGCCGAGAACTGAACTGAATCAGCTCCTCTCAATGGGTTATGAGTTTAAAATGAGGGCGAAAAGCCCAAGATTCTTCATAACCCAATCACTAGCTTAACTCTTCCCTGGGGGCGCTGGGATGGCTTCCCCACCCGGGGCCGCCCAGGGGAGGCTGCCCAAATTTCCGTAAAGTTCTGCTTCTCAACTGTAAAAAGGAGGTGATAACCACACCCTTACAGGGCCTCAGGGTCAGAGAGATACGGCAGGTGGAAGGAAAAACAGGGAACACTGAACAGAGGCCGATCAAATGCTTTGCTCCCCCGCGGCACACAAGTGCCATGATTTAGGTGGGACAGAGGACGCAGAACCAGGCGCTCCGAGGTGGGACTGGAGGACAGTCAGATGGACTGCGTGTTCCTTTTGAAAATGCAAAAGCACATATGTGAGAAGACTGCATCGGTGCCAGCCCCGAGCAGGAGGCGGTGGGGCGGAGACGAGGCTGCTCCGGAGAGAGCACATGGTAGGATTGGAGGGGAGAGGGCCGTGCCTGGAGCATCCGCCTTTCTGTCCTGCTTGACTTCACTCTGTGCCTATCAGACTCTGGTTACCACGAGGAAAGCCCCTGTAATTATTTGCATCTTGGAATATTCCCTCCTGTCCAGACAAACCCACCTTCTTAGGCACTGGACCTCCTCGCTACGTTAACAGAACGAGGCCTGAGGCCTCAGAATTTAGCTTCTCTGTGTGGGCCCTGAGATCCTGGCTCCAAGACAGCCCTTCATTTCCGTTGTAAGTGGTGATGACAAGTTTGGACTTTGCACACAAGACAGTATCATCTTTGGGAATAAATGGCAGGCAGTGCAATGATGCTTTGAGGTCCTGGTGTCTAAATTAGCATCTCTATCATGGCTCCAGCTGAGCGCCCGTTTCCACCAGGCCTGGAGATGCCTCACTGAGCTTTGCAGCCCAGGGGGTGTGTGAGGGGGGCAGCCCCAGCCTGTAAGAGGCTGCAGCAGAGAAACAGCAAGTGCTCTGGAATCAGGCGGCAATGTCACTCCAGCTCAGCTGGTTTCCCCACCGGCCGGCCGTGAGTCTGAGGTTGGAATCCCAGCCCCAGTCACAACAATACTTCACACTGATTCAGGGATAGTGTTTCCTGGTCCTCAAAGCTACTTATTTTATCCCAACTTGAGAGAGATCAGGCACAGATCATCACACCCGTTTTGCAAACAAGCTCAGGCAAACCCGGAAACAATAGACGACTGTCCAGTGCAGGAAGAGCCATTGGCCATGGGTCCACAGTCTTTATCACCACACACCCGAACCAACCCCCCTGCTTTTTGCAGTTCCCATTTTGACTGGGCTGATACAGTATCAGACAATTTGCAACTGCCAAACTGCGACTTCGGGAATAAAAGCAACTCTGAATGTAAACACAAGGTATGAGTCAATCTCCTTTTAAGCATTTGGTTAAGACAGTGGTGCCATCTTGGGTCTTTTTTTTTTTTTTTTTAATTGCTTTGTCACCGTCTGAGATGGTTCCCAAGCTCTGAGAGGCTTCCAAGATGCTTCTGAGGTCAGGATCCCTGTATCACGATGCCAGGCCCCTCAGGGCCCCCCTCCTTCCCAGGTGGCGGAAGGAACACCAGAGCCACACCCACTGGCGCCATTCACGGTGAAATCAGCCTCCCGGGTGGCCTGCACCCCCTGGGGCGTCTGTGCAGCTGTCCCTGCACACAGCAGCTGGGCGTCCTGGCCAGTCTCCTTCGGGCTTGTTTCAGTTATGACCTGAGTGAGAAGGCTAACTTAGAGGACACCTTAGTGGTTTTGCATAACCTTGACGATTCCTTTTCTTAAAAAGCTATCTTTCAGCAGCCTTTAAACCTCTCTCCTCTCCTCTATTGCTGACGACCAGCACCTCTTTGCTGCCACTCTCCTCACAATTTCTTTTTATTTTAATTGAAATGTAGTTGATTTATAATGTTGTGTTAATTTCTGGCGTACAGCATAGTGATTCATTTATACATATATATTCTTTTTCATTATAGACTCTTACAAGCTATTGAATATAGTTCCCTGTGCTATATAGTAGGACGTTGTTGTTTATCCATTTTATATATAATAGTTTGTATCTGCTAATCCCAAACTCCTAATTTATCCCTCCCCACTTTTCTCCTCTGGTAACCATAAGTTTGTTTTCTATGTCTGTGAGTCAATTTCTGTTTTGTAGATAAGTTCATTTGTGTCTTTTTTTTTTAAGATTCCACATATAAGTGATATCATAGGATATTTGTCTTTCTCTGTCTTATTTACTTCTCTTAGTATGATCATCTCTGGGTCCATCCATGTTGCTGCAAAAGGCATTTTATTCTTTTTTATGGCTGAGTAATATCCTGTTGTACATATATACCACAACTTCTTTATCCAATCATCTGCTGATGGACATTTAAGTTGTTTCCATGTCTTGGCTATTGTAAATAGTGCTGCTATGAACTTTGGGGTGCATGTATCTTTCTGAGTTAGAGTTTTCTCTGGATATATGCCCAGGATCTCATCAGAATTTCAAGAGTCTCTTTTAAAGTTTGAAAATTTGCATTTTATTTTTAAATTAATTTTTAAATTGAAGTGTAGTTGATTTACAATGTTGTGTTAGTTTCAAGCGTACAGGAAAGGGATCGCTATATACACATACATATTCTTTTTCAGATTCTTTTCCATTATAGGTTATTAGAAGCTATTGAATATAGTTCCCTGTGCTGTACAGTAGGTCCTTGTTTGTTTACCTATTTTATACATACTAGTGTGTATCTGTTAATCTTGAACTTCTAATTTATCCCTCCTCCCCTCCCCCCCCTTCCCATTTGGTAACCATAGTTAAGAAAACCTGCATTTTAAATTAAAAAAAGTCTTGATGTGCAAGCAATCTTGACTTTCACCAGACTAAACAGGAGTTTCTCTTTGGCTTCCTCAAATCCGAGAACAGCCAACCTTAGGATATATTTTAGTCACCTTGTACCCAAGTGACACTGTGATTTGGTGAAAAGCTGTGCATTTGTTATCATAAAATACAAATGCGTTAAAAACATCAAATTGCTATTGTGCAAGCTCTTCTAATAGACTATCAGAATGTCCCTCACTTCAGAAATGACACACTTTGGGTAGAACTTCCCATTTTCAAAACCACATAAACTCCCCACCCGTTCCCCTTCCAACGCTTCAGCAATCTGGTTACGTTGTATTGTTCTTTCCCATTTCCACTGAGGCTTTACATCAAAGGTTACCAAGCATGAAATGCATAGGGCGCCTAGGACCGCTGTCACACTAAGGCAGAGTCCCTATTGTTACTTTCCCCTGCTCTTAAAGTCTTCCATTCATTTCACTGCAATCAGGACCTGTCTGGAAAATGTGTTATTTATTGCCCCATGACCAGAACCCAGAAGGAAATACGTTTGCCTTTGCATTGATGTGATGATGTGTGGACTGTGTTGTTTAAAAGGAAAGCAACTCGATTTTACAAGTGTGTTCTTTGTAGAAATCTGACCTTTGGTTGGACTGACTCATCTCATCGACCAATTCACCCCACCCCGATTCCTTTGCTCATTCATCCTCAGCCAGAAATTGTAAGGAAAACTACCAAAACTTTCATGAGAATGACTGACTCTCACTTGGGCTGGGGCTGGCTTTTGATCCTTCCTCTGGACTTAATGTTCATGGTACCGATTCTTAACTGCCAGTCTGATCTGATGCTTGTTCACTGTGACGGGGTTGGGGTTCAAGGTGATTCTTAAGGTACTGGACTTCCATCTATATCCCACAGAAAGCTCCATTCAGGTTTCCACAGATATTTGGTTCAAATTTCGTTTTTAAAAGATTGTCCAATTATTTTGCATATTGTAGTGTCATAGATTAGAATATGTTATTTACAAACCTGACACATGGCAGATCAGCAAGCTAAGTGTGTCGCAGAGAAAAATTATTTTTGTAAAGACTCTGAATAAATCTATCATTTGCTGGTTCCTTAAGTCCCAAGGTTCTAAGGCTAGTTATTTTTTAAATAACTGTTCCAGTTTACAGCCGTTTACATGAATGAAATAGGAATTTCTTATTACAATGTGACCAAAGCAAATGGAGGAAATAAACTAGACCCTGAGGCTGGCATCAGATTGCGATGGTTTCCCATAACCACAGTTTCTGTTTTTGTTATTTATTCAAACAGCCTGTAATTCCCATTGGGTGGCTTCACAATGTGTGAGCACCACTGGTTTGACATTAGAATGGAAAGGTAGCCCCTTGGTAGTTTAGGGATTCCTCTAAAACGTCATTTGAAAGATGGGCTTAGTCACTTTAAAAAAAAAAAGTTTGAAAAGTGCTGGCCAAGGAGCTGCAAGGTCCTGAGGCTGAGGCTGCCCCAAGATTCAGCATCCAGTTTCCAAGGAAACGAGGCAACTGCCCGGGGAGCTGGGTGGGGAGGGCAGTGCAGGAACTGGCAGGGTGCATCTGGTTCTGCAAGGACTAGGGAAGAGCAGGGAGCAGCTCTGTGCCCCCTCTGGGGGCGAGGGTCTCCAATCTCCAGCGTCCCTAGTCTCAGAGGTCTGTGGGTTGTTCCATCCCCGGCTTCAAGGTAGCTTCTGCTCTGGCGGGAGGAGCACCAGAGGAATAGGTGCTCACAGCCCACTTGTTACCCACGGGGTGGACGGTTCTTGTCCCTCCAGATCTGCAAGGGGAGTTCCCAAGGGACAGAGGCTAGAGGGAGCCAGGCCCCAGACTCTTTACCAGAACGTGGTGGAGCTCAGTGGAGGGCAGTCCAGTGGCTGCCAGAATCAGGGGGCAGCACAAAGATCCCTCCCTCTTCCTCCTCTGGGACATTGTGGGTGCTGAGGGTAGCTGTAGACCCAGGCTTGGGTCCCCACCCCCACCCTGGGGAGTGTCCTTCTCAGTTAACAAGTGGAATACTACTCAGCCATAAAAAATAATAAAGTAATGCCATTTGCAGCAACATGGATGATTGTTATTCTAAGTGAAGCCAGAAAGAGAAAGAAAAATACCATGTGATCTCACTTATATGTGGAATCTAAACAAACAAACAAAAAAAGGCAAACTTATTTACAAAATAGAAACAGACTCACAGACATAGAAAACAAACTTATGGTTACCAGGGGGGGAAAGGGAGTGGGAAGGGAGAAATTGGAGTTTGAGATTTGCAGATACTAACTAATATATATAAAGTAAATAAAACAACAAGTTTATACTCTATAGCACAGGGAATCATATTCAATATCTTATAGTAACTTATGGTGAAAAAATATGAAAATGAATATATGTGTGTTCCTATATGATGACTGAAGCATGGTGCTGTACACCAGAAATTGACACAACATTGTAAACTGATTATCCTTCAATTAAAAAAAAAAATATATATATATATATATAAATGGAGATTGGGTACAACCCGTGATGCCTGGTCCCCTCTCTGGGATTTCTACAGCCGTGCTTACCCAGAACTCACTAAATATCACCCTAAAAAAATCCTTCCCTCGGGTCTGGTTTCCCCTCAAGCTGTTGTCCTATCTCATCTCTGCCCTTCAGACTGAAACTTCTTGAAAATAAGGATTCTCCACTCCTAGACCACGTGTCAGCCCTCCCAACCTCACTGCACCTGGTTTTCCCCTGCTGCAACCGTGACGTCATTCTCAAAGGTCACCAGTGACTTCCCGGTGTGAAAACCCAGCAGCTTTCTGTAAGCCGTGCATCCTCACTGACGACCAAGACCCACCCCCATCCTGGAGATACTCTTTGCTTTTGTGTCTTGACCTCTTGTTTGCCCCTCCACCTCCTGGACCACCTCTAGCCTGCCTCCAAGGAGTCTCCTGCCTCTTCTGGTGCTTCTCAAGGAAGACGGCTGTGTTTGCCAGGGCAGCTGGAACGAGGCAACACAGACTGGGGGCTTCAACAACCGAAGTTTATTTTCTCACTCTTGGGTGCCTGGAGATCTGTCATCACAAGGCCAGGAGGGGGATCTCTCCTGAGGCCTCCCTCCTTGGCTTGTAGAGATGTCTTCACATTGTCTCGCCTCTGTGCGTGTCTGTTAATGGATTCGGTCCCACCCTAATGACCTCATTTTAACTTAATTACCTCTGAAAGGGCCTTATCTCCAAAAACAGTCACAGTCTGAGGTTCTGGGAGTTAGACCTTCAACATATGAATTTGGGGGAAGCCCATCTCAGTGGTCTGGCAGAGTCAGCCTGCGACCTTTTTTACTTCTTACACCCATTTTTAAAGCTTCGTATATTAGCACTGAATTAGTGCTTCTGTCTGTTTAATTTTTTAAATGACAAAAGTAATGAATCTCATGAAAATAAAGTGGAACAATCCTTCAGTGTTTGAAGAAAAGGTGAATGAGAGGATATGACTGCCAAGTAAGTAACTGTATCTCCCAGGTCCTTTCCGAGCTCTAAGAGCAAATTCCCCACCTATTTTTCAGGCACCTGCCCACCATGGCGGGACTGGCACACAGGCTGTTCTCTCTACAAACCCCACCTTTCTCCCTGCGCCTCATCTGTTCCCCTAAATCCCCCACGACCCTTCCCATAACTTCTCTTCTCTGCCCCACGCCCTGGCCAAACATTTCATTGGCCCTCAACTCCCTGCTCTCAAGCATATTTTGTGAGACCCAGTTCAAAATTGGTGGGGCTCTTTGTTCAAAATCTATTAGGAATTTCAAGGCAGTGACAGCAGAGCGTTAAACCAAGCCTGGGGCCCGTCAGATGTGGGAAGGTCGCAGGCCTAGAGCCAGCCCAGTCCCTCTCTGATATCCTGGCCCCCATCCTTGCCCTGGGTTTCCACCACAGCCCCCTGTGATTCCACATCCTTCCGCCGTCTCCCTCCCACCCATCCGCCCGGTGACTCCTACCATCACCGTCTGCACCTGGTGTCCTCAGCTCAATGCCTTTGGCATTTCCTCCTTTCCTACCAGCTGGGTACGGCCTCTGCAGGGCAGCACCTTAGGCCCTGATTTCCTAATCTGACTCCTGCTCCTGCCTCCACCGGACACGAAGCTTGAGGCCAATGTCCTAGTCACTCTCCCCGAGTGTCCTCCGAGCAGCTCGCCCTCCAAGCCTCGTCTCTCTGAAACCCGATCCTCTCCATCTGGGCCGGCGCAACCTCTCCAAAGACCGAGGCCTACCTCTTCAAGTGTTTCCTGGCCTCTGACCTGGGTCTGAGGGCTTCTTTCCGGTCAGCCCCACGCATCCTGCAAGGGCTTGTGTGATGTCATCCTCTGAACCTCCCACACTCCTGGGGCAGGCTCGCTCTCCGTCCCCCGGGGGCTTAGCGGAGCTAAGTTACCTGCCTTGGCGAGGGGTGGCGTTGGCAGGGCTCACCCCCAGCCATGTGGCTCAGAGTCCGGGCCTGTCCTGAGCCCGTGCGGCTGGTCCTCCGACGTTCCCCTGATACCCACGCTAGACAACGAGCCCTTGAAGAAAACAGCCCTTTTTCACCTTCGTTTTCCCTGAGGCGCTTGCATTCGGCCCAGACCGTTTATGAGACGGAGCAGGAAGTTTTGAAACATGGGGTTAGTCCAGGAAGATGTAGTGACCAGATTATCTTACACTTCCAACAACTCAACCAACTCAGGATTCTTTGGTGTGACAACAGCCCCTTTCAAGAGCAATGTCCTTTGGGGAACGTTAAGGGAATGTGACTTTCTCAATCACGCTTGACTGATGAATTGGTAGATTCAACCCTGTGCTTCCTTCCTTCTGACTGAGCCCCCTCCGGGGACAGCGCTGATGGGAGGGAGGTGGTCCAGCTCCCCAACACTGACCTTTTTGTTGGGTTTTGTGTTAACCATTGTCTCCACCTCCAAGTCCCCCTCACCCCAGGCTAGGCTATCAAAGGTAAGGGAGGAAGCCACATTTCTTAATCTCCCCGATATTTCTTTTCTCCCCACTGGCACTGGGAGAGCCAGCTTCTTCCAGAACTTCTGTGGGGCCCAGATGCGAATGGTTCTCATCTCCCCTCCTAGTCCCTTTCCTGCCCTCAAACAAGCGATGCAGGTGAAAACTGAGGGTGGTTCAACAGAGCGGCACGTGGCCAACAGAAAGCTAGAAGATGTGTTAATATTAAAAATACTGTAAAGTCATATTTAACGACATGGAAAATGTATCAAATATCGACTGAGGGGGAAATGGATTACAAAGCCTTATGTGTAAGGGGGAGGGTGTAGCTCAGTGGTAGAGTGCTTGCTTAGCATGCACGTGGTCCTGGGTTCGATCCCCAGTCCCTCCATTTGGAAAAAAAAAAAGAAGAAGAAGAAGAAGATGGCCCTATCAGAGAAAGCAATGTGTGTAATAGAATCCCACTCTTATATTTTTGTATATCCGTAAATGTGTGTGTTATACTTTACCCGTGGACATCTGAGAAAATACTTATAAAAAGGAAAACATACTTTCCAAAGAGATTCACCAAAATGTTTTCAATATCTGGGTAGCAAATTTTGGATGAAATTGTCTTTCTTTTTTAAACTTTTTTTTTTTTAAATGTCCTACGGTTCAGGTGAATTACTTTGGCATGTGTGTTTTGCATTGGGTTGGAAGCTTACAAGCAAATCTGTATTCGACCCGCAGGTTGCTTCCCCAGTGTCCGACCCCTTACCTCTCACAGTTTCTCCCCTGATGCTGCTGGGAGAAACGGGAGGAACGAGGTGCCACCAAAGGGCCTGGGCCTGCGGTCTGCAGGCATGTGATTGCCTTCGGGGGCCAGGGGCTGAGTCAGCAGTGCACCACTTCCCCTTTCTGCGGGAATTCCAGGGCTGAGGTGGTGAAGTGATTTGACCTGCGAGGGTGTGACCAGCCCGGAGGAAAAGGGAATTGAGCAGAGCAGTCCTGATTCACCGTCTGGTGTTGCCACCGCAGCGCTCTGCTTGTTGAGGTGGCCCTTTGCCACACTTGGGGCTCAGTGTCCGCCCAGAGCTCCCTGGTGGTTCCCTTGCTGGGATCATGGGAGGTAGGGACAGGGAAGGATGGCTCAGAGGGGAACCCTCCTCCTCAATGCCCCCTTTCTGGCCCTCTTGCTCCCCTACCCCAAAAAGTCCACCAGCTGCCCTGCTCCTGACCAGATGGTGGGCTGCCATCTGCCCACCGGGATCCAGTACATGATCTAGAAATGCTGGCTGCCTGACTGGATCTTCCCACTGTCCGTGCTCCACCCTGATTCGTGGCACCTCTGCTTAGACAGTGATCTTTTCTTAAGTCCTGCCCTCTCCCACCCCTTGCTGGAAATTCAGCCAAAGGGAACAGAAGGGAGATCACTTCAAAGACCATTGCTTCCCCCGCCGCCACACTCCCCAGCGCCAGATAAAAGAAGTGGGGAAAGAAGGCATGAACACAATGAAAGCCAGCCCCGAGCATCCAAAGAGGGGGACACTGCACCTGTCCCAGATGGAGCCATTGATGGCACCTGTAGGGGATATAAATTGGAAAAACAACTTCTTGGAGGGAAATTTGTCAGTATCTACCAAAATGTTATACCCTTGGAACCATAATCTCACGTCTACGAGTAACCAGAGAAATGCTCACTTGTGTTGAACAAGATGTACATACAAGGATTTTACTGCAGCATGGTTTGTAACAGCACAAATTAAAACCTGCCTGGATTTCTGACCGTAAAAGAGTGAATAAGGAAAACTATGCAGCTGCTATGGAAGGACGGAGACCCATGTGTTATGTGAAATGAGGCCATAATATTATGATGGTTTATAAAAGCAGATTAGAGACAGAATGAATAATATATTCTTCATATTGCACTGAAATTATGGACCACAGCAGCATATAACCTCGCTGGACCTTTCATTGTTTACTTTTTGTTTCTAAAATTGCTAAAATATTATGTATATGCCTCTTCTGGATAAGCAAATCAAGGGAAGATGTTCCCAGTGTTAAAAAAAAAAACAATGAAAGAGAAAAAATTATGCCAAAAATATCCCACGTGGGAGGATTTGAAATGATTTTAAACTATGGCCATTTCCCCGAGGGTTTCACAAATTAGCCAGACATGGTTAAAGAAAAGAGCGCTTCCTTGCCTTCCAAAATAATATCCCGGTTTTCCAAATCACTTTGTAGATTTTATTTTCGGATGATTCCATGAGACCTTCCTCCCGCCATTTTTAAAGCTTTTCGTGGCTTTTGAAGTCACAAGGTATGTTTTACCTCACTCTTCCCTTGGTTCATGTAGGAAATATTCATGCTACACCCCACAGCCCAGTGCAGGCCAAGGCACTGCATCGTGTGCTACAGGGAACCACACAGTTTCCTCTTCTGCCCTTGGGGAGTTTGCAGTCTGACGGGAAACAGATCTGTATAACGAATAGCAATGCAAGGCAGAGAATGAGCTAAGCACCAAAGGGATGAGCCAGATCAAGGATTCCAGGGCTTCAGAGAGCCTGTCCCCGGGGCTGTCACAGGCAGGAGTGTGACCAAGGCTTTGTGAAAGGGGATGCTGGACCGTGGTGTGCAGGAGTGTGGGGGTTTGCAAAAGTAAGCATCACTCTCCAAATTTAGGGATGAGCTGAGAAACGTATAGTAGCTGCAGCAAGTGCTGAAACTTCCTGCTGCTGTTTTTATTTCCAGCGTCTGAACCAGCCTCCCTGCCGGCACTCACTCCTTTGTGTATTGAACCCAAGTGGGATCACGTGGATTTGGTGCCTCTGCTGGTCTGCACTCTCCCTCCTGCGGGAGCGTGAGCCTGGGGTGGGGCTCCTAGGAGGAGCTGTGGCTGAGTTTTGGGAGTGCTGGTTCAGGCTACCACCCCTCATCCCATAAAAGCTCTTGGATAGCGCGGTGTATAGCTCAGTGGTAGAGCGTATGCTTAGCAGGGACAAAGTCCTGGGTTCAACCCCCGGTACCTCCACTTAAAAACAAAAACAAACAAATCAAAAACAGCTCATATATAGATTTTTCTGGTAATTGGAAACCTCTCAGCCCACGTGATCTCTGAACTGAGTCGAGTCACGTGTGTGTGAAGCCCACGCTCGACTCCTGGGGCCCTGACACCCCGCACCCTGACACCCCACAGTGTGAGTGGCGGGCGCAGCCCCCACTGCCTGCCTCGTGCTCCAGGGAACCCGGCCCGTGAGCAAACAGCCCTCCATGAAACAACGACTAGAACCATTTCCTCCTCAGTCCATATTTCAACATTCTAGAATGTCCCTCGCTGAAGATGTTCATTTTCTCCTTCTTATTTTCTTCTCACTGCGGTTTATGGAAACTTTCATGAAGGTCACCCCTTCCTCTCCTGACACCAAGAGGAGCCAAGTCATGCAGCGGCAGGCTTTGATTGAGTAAAACATTCTAGCAAAGGGTTTGGGACGCACTGAGACTGTGAGCGCAGATGTTCACAGACACAGTTAGCCAGGATGCTCCTCTCCCACCCCGTGCCGTAGACAGTGATTAAGCCGTGACGTCCCGGGCACGGGGATACAGAAACGACTGAGCTGGTCCTTCACCTCCAGGCGATGGCAGTCTGGTGGGGGAGACATGACGGCAAATCGTATTAATAGCTGCCGTTATCTGGGCCTCCTCTGGGTCGGGCTCTGCGCCAGGATGGTTTCAGTCCTTCTCCAAAGCCCTGCAAGGTAGGATTTGTCAGCTTCTTTCCGCAGAGGAAGGAGCAGAGGGCTTGGGAGCACAGACAGGTGAGCAGAGCACGCGAGCTCCAGGGGGAGGCTGGGGGGGATCCGACCCACAGGTGATCTGAAAAGGCGGGCATACCAGGCCCAAATCCATGAACCCGGCGGGGCAGAAAGGGCAGCGCTTGTGACCAGGAGACATGCAAGGATTTTGCTCCCAGAGTGGAGATGGCTTGAGCTCGGTCTAACTTCATCCAAGAACCCTCTGCCCCTTGGTAGCCCGCTTACCTCGGTCAGCCATCCTGAAGGCTCAGGGGGGCGAACACAAGAGAGATGGAGGGGAGCACCGCTAACCCACTTTCCTGGGAGGGGAGTGATCTGGCTGTGTCACGTCTTATCAAGCAGAGCGCAGGATGTGTCTGCCACAGACCAGAGTCTCCACAGTGGGGAGTGGGCCCGAGCGCTGGTCAAATTTGCACGGATCCCGGAAGTTTATTTACCTTTTCCCCCATTTCGCCAAAGCGCTGCTGGTAGTAGTGGAACTCGATCTGTGACATTGGGCAAGACATACTTCCTGTAGAATCGTGTTGACTCATCTGTACAGTGTTCAGGGTTGAACTCAGTGATTTCCCAGGTCCCTCCCTGCCGTCAACATCCACAAGCCTCCGTCAGCATTTTGAGAAGCAAGATGAGTTCTCACACCTCTTCACTCCTATTTGGTCAGCTATTTTTATTGCAATAATCAAATTTTACACGTGAAAAGAGGAATCCTAAACCCCAAGCACATTGTTACACATAGTGGGGGAAAAGGGGTGCTGAGCCCTAGAAGAAGATTTTAAAAGTAGCTGGCATCAGAGAAGGCAGGTTTTAATCTAGGTTCTGTCACCTACTGGCCACTGAGCTTTGGACCCACTTTGCCTGAACCCCAGTTTCTAGATCCATTAGTTATAGGAAAGCATCTTACCTTGGAGAGTGGTTGCAAGGATCAAATAAGACGATGGATACAAAAGAGTGTTTGGAAAGATAAGAAACTAGATGAGTGTATATTAAATTCTTGATGGGCCAAAATTTGGCCGGCAGACAAGAGGAAAAGTGTTATGGGTGAACGTGGGCAATTCTGGGCCAGGACCCAGGAAAATTGGAGAAAGCCTGCTGACAAAACGAGAACTGAAGAAAAGGGGATATGATTCCACCTGAGGAGAAGGGAGGGAGCAATTGTGAGCAGTATGGAGAACTTTAGAGGAAAGATAGAAGGTCACTGTGTAAACGTATCTCCTCCTACGGGAAAGCAAGCCCCGGGGGCAGAGACTGCTGGAGTTCATGGCACTTCTCACATTGCTCACCTCGGGGTCATCTGGGTGCCTCAAGCATGGCATTTACGGATGAGGAAACAGACCAGGGGAGGAGAGGTGACTGACCTGAGGTCACGGGAGAGGGAGCAAAGTCAAAGCCGCAGGAAAGAGAACTTTCAAGAGGAAGAGGGGCTGTCCCCACTGGAACTGGAGTCTGGGGTGAGACGGAGGGCAGATCTCACCTCGCTCTAAAGGATGCTCCCTGGAACGGGCTCTGACCTCAAAGATTAGACTTAAGAGGCAACCTCCTCTTGCATGAGAAGCAGGCTAGAACCAACAGGACCCAGATATGGATGTTAAGCTGTATCCAGCAAGGGTCCATGAGAAAAACATAAATTTACACATTACCTACCTCTGTAGAGCACCAGCAGATCCCTCATGTTCTGGTGAAGTGACTTTAAACCCTGCATGGCTTCCCTGGGCATAGGATGTGCAGATGAGCCACTGATGACTGGTCTGTTGTCATCTCGATTAAAATGGTGGAAATTATGATTCTGTTATCTTATAAGAGCTACTGTTTACTCAAGGCCTCCCACGTGTCCCAGGCTGTGCTCTTATCTATAGACCCTCCAATGTGCAGGACTCAGTAACCTAGGTGTTTGCACATGAGTAAACTGATGCTCAGAAAAGTTAGGTAACTTCCCCAAGGTCACACAGCCGGGAAATGGCAGAGCCCAGGTTTAAAGCCAGTTATGCCTGGTTCCAAAGCCCAGCCAGTGTTGCTCCCACCAGTACGTGATGCTCTAGGCTGCAGTGATGGCAGAGGAGCAAATGTAGAGCCAAAACCTGGACAATCCTTGCGTCAAAATCATTAAAACAATCTAAAGTTTAAGCTTAAGGTGGGGAAGGTATAGCTCAGTGGTAGAGCACATGCTTAGCATGCACAAGGTCCTGGGTTCAATCCCCAGGACCTCCACTAAAAAAAAGAAAAAAACCTTAATTGCCTCCCCTCCAAAAACCAAACCAAAACAAAAAGTTTAAACTTAAGCATGCAATTAAAATCATCATATCCACACTGTATCTAACTCACTCCTATTCTGTTTAGTTCAGGACACTAGTTTCTAAGTTTGGGGTGGAAGCAAGTGTGCCAAGGGAGCTTGGAGTCCGTTAACACAGGGCCTCAGAGTAGAGGAGGGCCCAGGTTTAGGGGCATCATGTGTGGGACGGGAAATTATTTATTCTCAGGTAACATTAGCTGAGTAATTCAACAGGAAGTTTTTGCGCATCGACGACGACTTACTCTTGTGTGCCCTACCTGGGAAGGAGTGGTCTCTCCCTGGGACCTTTAAGCGACACGTAAGAAGACAACACCATTATATTTGACTAATGTTTATTAAGTGTCTCGGGACTCTTTTTAAAAGATGACCTTTATTGGCTGACTCAGTAACTCCGTCCATCTGGGCCACGCTGGAGGAATGATGAACCGAAGCCCCATTTTCAGAACATGATTAAGGAATCTAGAAGAGAAAGAATTAAATGCAAAGCGGGAAGTTTGGAGGTGTGAATTTGTGTCTTAGGCAAGGTGAAGGGAGGCATCCAGGACCAAGACAGGGCTGGTGTAATGGTGTCTCATGTCACCCTGGTGGGGATGGCCAGAGGTACAGGTACAGGTAGCTCCCCGCATCCCTTGCTGTCTCCACGGCCACTCCTGTTAGCCCTTCACAAATGTCAGGGCCCTGGGAAGAGAGGTGGCAGCAAGCCAAGGTGGAAACCTTGTGAAGGTGGTACCGACACCTACCTGGGTCCCTGGACTCTGTAATCAATAGAAATTGATAAGAGGCCAGACGACAAATTCAGGCCAGGCTTTATTGGGACCCATGCCCAGCACGAGGAAGCCCAAACAAGTAACAGGTACCCCAGCTCGCTCTCTAAGGGGGGGCAAGCTGGTCCCTTAAATGGGGTGAGGGTAGGGGCGGGTCCAGGGCTTGGGCTGGAGGGGTGGCTTAGGTGGTCCCCCGCCCCCTTAGTGGTGCTGTGTGCAGGGATCATGTGTACTGCCCTGCTTTTGCTCCGGACACCCCAGAAGTGGCAACTGGGGTTTTGGTCTTTTTGTATCTTCTTGTTCACAATTTGCTCCGGTGTCACACGCACACGGTTCTTTTTAGTCCCAGATAGTTTCCTTGTATTTTGTTGCTAGAGGAGACATTTGTCCAGGTGCAGGCCCTGCAGCCCAGGGTCCCAGGTCCCAGCCTGCTCAGTACCAACACTTAGAGGGTCCCCTAACCTGATTTCAGGAAACTCCTTTTAAAATATCCATTAAAAATCATTACAGATATTAAATAGTAAGTGCTAACTACTGCAGCAAAGGCTACAGACACTCTTTCTCTTTTTTACCCACTGCCTTGTGACATAGGTTTTAAAATCTGATGTTTGGACATGAGGAAGACAAGCTCACCGAGGTTCACTTGCCCAGGTGTACATGCCCAGGACTCCCCCTTGCTCTTCCAGCTCTAGGACACAAGCACTTGCTGCCATCTCACGGAACCTTCCTCTCTTTCAGCCAACCAGCACTTCCTGAACCTTCGATCTGAACGGTCACACGCTGTTGCGGAGGAATTCAAGAAAGTGGGGAGCTTAAAACCTGGAAGAGCAGAGTCACACAAGGAGATAACCAACACCATTACGAGGCAATAAAAAGCTAATGAAAGGCATGAAAAGAGGGGCTGGCGGCTTACAAATGGGGTGTTACTCTGTGGGAGGTTGGGAGGGGGAGGTGGGCAGGTCTCGGAATTGGTCTTGGAGGAATGAGAAGAAATTAGATAGGAACTGAGGCGGGGTTTTATACGTTCTAACAGGAAAGACGTCCACAGTGACCTTCCCTCGTTTGGAGAAAGCAAGGACTAGAATCTTGGTACTTCTGAAGTTTTTGCTCACAGCATGAGCATTCTGAGGGTATTTCAAAAGTCTAGCTAATTTATTTTTCTTCTTTTTCAGTGACAAAAATTATCAGTGTAAAATTTACATGGAGTGAAATGCATAGATTTTAAGTTTAGAATCAATGATTTTGATAAAAGTATGTATACTTGTGTAATCTCCACTCCAATCGAAATATAGAATATTTGTTACCCTAGAAAGTTCCTTCCTCCCCACTCTTAGTTAATCCCCGCTACTCGCTCCAACCCTGAACAGGCAACCATTGTTCTGATTTCTATATCCATAGACTAAAACTTAAATGAAAAGAGTCATATAGTCTGTGTTATTTTGTGTCTGACTTCTTTTGTGCTGCATAATACTTTTCAGATTAGTTCGTGCTGTTACAAGTATTAGCAGTTCATTTATTTTTATTTCTGAGTGGTATTCCATTGTATGGATGTTTTGTTTTTTCATTACTCCTTTGTTGATGGACATTTGGGTTGACTCCAGTTTGGCGCTACGGTGAATGACGTGGCTATGAACTTGGTTGTTTTCCCCTAATAGCATTTTAAAACCCGTTTTCTTCTCTTTTTTCCCTCGCTTTTATTTTCTGAGACTTCAGATGTCATCCTGCCATAGACACCAAAAGGTGGGGAGTTGAAGCCCCTTTCCTGTTGGAGTAATTACATACATGGAAGCCTTTATGTTCAGACCCATCCATAAAAATAAGACAAGAAAAATCAATGATTTGATGTAACTTATCTTATTTATAATGAGTTTTGGTGAACTTGGATGAAATTATTTGCAAGAAGTTTTGGAAATAATGTTTTACAATTCACAACCCAAGGAAGTTCTTAGCTGCCTGCTCTCCACCCCATTTTAACTTCTCTGCTGCTTCCTGAGCAGTGTTATGGTCTCAAGTTCATGTGAAATTTCAGAACAAAAAAAGAAGAAAAAGATGCATGAGATCCTGGGTTCAATCCCCAGGACCTCTGTTAAAAAAAAAAAAAAAAGAAGACACAGTCAAAGCTGTAGGAAAAGAGAGGCAATCAGAGTAGATCAGACTCAAAGGGACATTCAAAACTAGAAGACGGTGATTACGCACCTTCAAAATTCCAGGGGGAATTATTTCAAAGCCAAAATTCTACCAACCATCCGTCGAGGGTGAGGGTAGAGGGAAATCTCTCAACCTTAACCTTACATTTCACCTTCCATGTTTTTTCTTAAGGAATGCTGTGCTCTACCAAAATGAGGAAGTGAGCCAAGCAAACACAGGACCCAGGAATAGATTCTCCAACCCAGGTGAGAGGCAAAGGGCGTCCCCACCCTGATGGCTGGGGCTGCCCATGGGGACCGTGGAGCATCAGACCTGGCATACCACCAGGGCAAGCTGAAACAGGAGGACAGAGGGTTGCAGAAGGGCTGGCCCCAAGGGAAAGAAATGAAACTGATATGTGGCCTACTATGTTTGATCAGATTGAGAGGCGATTGACATATTGGGAGATTTATAAGAATTGAGATAAATTAGTGATTCGTGTACCAAAATCTAAATAGAAAAATAAAGACTGCTATTATTCTTTTGGGGAAGAAAAATAAAACCTTGAACAAGAAGGAAAATGTACTTACAGTACACCACATGGCTAAGCTTTTGAGTAATATTTCCATAACCATAGTAATATATATACTGGGTACTGATTTCTGCATCATAGAACATATTTATTTACATTGGGAGGGAAGTATAATGTAGGTGACCTCATTCTTTTCTCCTACAGAAGGGAGACCAAGGATAATATCAAAGCGGAAAAAAAAAAAAGAAATAGCAGCATAAGCAACTTATTAAAAATATGGAGGCGAAAATCAAAATAAACAATTAAACTAGTTGAAACTGGGAACCTCTTGGAATAGGAATCACTGGTGTGCAGGCTGCACGGGGGCTGCTGCTTTTGCTACAAGCTCATAAAACAATTTCACTGTTGAACGTATGTGTATAACTTTAAGAATTTAGAATTTTCTAAAGAGAAGGAAAAAGATAGGCTTCCAGGCGTATCTTTAGGTGTCTAGAGACACGAGCACATTAAATGATGCAGGATCTGACATATTTCAAAATCCTGATCACATAGGACTCAGCCACCCACCAGTCCCGGGGGGGCATCCCAGACCTGCCTCTGGTGCTTCCTTCCAAGATTCTGTTTCACTAAAGGCAGAGTGATTTCTCTTTGGAGGTTTATACGCAGTGACCAGAATGTATGCTCCAGCTATAGGACTCTATTTTTTAGCACAAGAAAGAAATGCGTAGGTTACCAGCGAATGAACTAAATGTTATATTTAGCTGGGAAGATAACATATCCCTAATGTCTGGATTTATCAAAACAAATTCCAGATGGCAGGCAAGCCATAGAGAGGGGGCCATCTGCTAAGTTACAGCAGGGCTCATTTTTTCTTAAAGGTGAAAAGTAGTGAATGTCAAAACTTCTGATGGTGGAAATATATCTGTTTCTACTACTAGAGGAAGCTACCCTGAGCCGCACATCCTGCATGTGCTAATTTAAGTATGTGTCACGGCATTTCAAATAACTGAATGATTAGCTCTGTTTAAAAAAAAAAAAAACACTTGGTGAACAGAATAAGATTTCAGTGTCTACCTGCTAAACATATACTGCATGGAGACAGATGTTGACATTAATAAAACCATTTAAAAGACTACAATTACACAAATTATTTGAGGGTAGAAACCAGTTAAAACCGGCACAATTTTTTTTTTCCAAAATGATTTAAGGTGTTGCTGCCATTTTTGATGGAGCTCAGCAGCGGTATTTTTAGCGCATTGTTTGTTTAACAGGATGTTTCTTGCATATACGTTCTTCTCTTCCCTTCTCACTGGTCCCTCTGAAACGAATCATTACATGCCTGTGTTTTCCACCAGGTTCCCACCTCCCCACAACCCCACCCCTGGGCCCCCCTTGCACACAACTGCTGGCTTAATCTTCTTTAAACATGGCTCTGTTTATGTAACTTCCCAGCTCAAAAAGCAGTCACTACTTCTCCAGTGTCCAGGCGTGCTCACCGACACCCACTTTCCACTTTCCCACCCTGCCCCTCATTGTGGACCCCCCATCTCCCCAGGCTGCAGCCAGGCTCTCCTCCCCAAGAACCGGATGGAGCTCCGTCTCCCACCTCAGAGTGTTTGGCAGGGTCCCCGATCCTCTCTGATGGGCCCAACAGCCTTCTCCCCAGGAAGTCTGGATGTCAGTCTGTCTATTGTGAACTGAATCCAACATGCCACATCCACAAGAAGACAAGGATTCCTCCAACACGGAGGTTCTGCGGCTGAGCCCACCTCCAGACCCACTTCCAGGGGTGATGCCATTAACCCAGATCTCATGTGATGGAAAATGTGGGTCAGCCTCACTGGTAGTCTCAGTAACGGCCTCCCAGAGATGTCCTAATTCCCGGATCCTGTGACTGAGCTAAGGGTCTTAGGAAGCGGAGAGGATCCTGGGTTAAGCCAGGTGGGCCCAATGTAATCACACAAGTCTTTATAAGAGGGAGTCAGGAGAGTCAGAGTTGGAGAAGGGGTTATGATGATGGAGGCAGAGGTTGGAGAGAAAGAGAGATGTTGGCTTTGACGATGAAAGGAAGGAACCAAGAGCCAAGGGATGGAGGCAGCTTCTAGAAGCTGGAAAAGATAAGGAATCGATTGTTCCCTAGATCTTCCAGGAGGAATCAAGCTTGCCTCCACCTTAACTTTAGCCTGGGAAGATTGATGTGGACTTGGACCTCCAGAACCGTAAGAGAATAATGCTGTGTTGTTTTAGGCCACTCTTTCGGTCATTTGTTCGGCATCCACAGGAACCTGATACAGCCTAGGCAGGCTGTCCTGGGTCCAGCCCTAATCGTCCTGGCCTGCACTCACCTCTCCGAGGGCCCTTTGTGAGGTCCCGGCAGGCTTATGCTGAGACTGATGTTGGTTAAGACCTGCTCTGGTCCAATACATGAACCACGAGTCCCATGTAGCTGTTTATATTTAACTCATGTAAAATAAAACATTCAGTGCCTCTGTTATCCTAGCCACATTTTTAAGTGTTTAAGAGCTACCCGTGCTAGTGGCTGTTGAACTGGACAGTGAAGACATAGAATAACTCCATCACCACGGCAAGTTCTACGGGACAGTGCTGGTCTTAGAGGTATGCTATGCACCAGTAGTTTTTATAAGCTACTGAACCCTTTAATCGATCTGGTTTTACCTTTCCCCCACTGGGCTATGCGGTAAATGGTGTAAGTCTCTTGGGGGACCTTCTAAGCCAGGGAAACAGGGCTTAAAAGTGGCTGAAGTGAACACACCTGGGTAAGTGTGCATCCTGGGATGCTCAAAGCCCACTCACCCAACCCCACTGTTGGAGCTGGGGGAGAGGAGGTCTTGAGCAAAGCCAGGGAGGTCCCTCCAGGGCAGCCCCCAGTCCTGGGTCTTGGCCATAGGCCGGCCCCTTGACTCCAGAGAGCACATCTGGTTTTTCGAATTGCTATGGAAGTCTGTCCTCGGAGTTAAATGATAAAAACATTCTTCGCTATTTTCTTCTAATAAGCTCATTTTACTTTAAAGCTTTCTTTAATGCATCCAAAATTTATTTTTGTGTGTCATGTGAGAGAGTGATCTAAGTTATTTTCTTCCATGGATAGCAAATGTCTTATCATTTTTCCCCCACTAATTGGAAATGCCACTTGGGTCTTGTAATAAATTCCCACGTAGAAACAGATGTTTTTCTATTTATCTAGTCCTGCACGACTGTTTTGATCCGCCTTCACTTGTTACAGCTTTGCAGTTTATTTTGCCATCTAACAGGGGATTCCCGTCCGCTTGCCCTGGTGTTTCAGTATTTTATTTGTTCTTTTGTTTCCTCTTCCTGATGCACTTCAGAAGCACTTGGCCAAGGGTCACCTAAATATCCAGGTAATATTTTGTTAGGATGATTTTGGATTTAGATTAATAAGATCATTGACATCTTAAAAAAAAAAAACAACAAAAAAAAACCCCAAAAACCAAAACCGAGTCTCTTGATTGAAGAACAAGATCGGCTGTTTGTTTATTTAGGTGTTTAATTTTGCACTTCTTTAAGGTTTTACACGTGTCTTCATTTCACTGTAAGTCAACTTACAATGCACTCGTGAGCAGTCAAAAGGCATTAGTTGTTGCTGATGTGAAAGGGTTTTATTCCCCCACGGACTTTTAAATTGCTTAGTATCAGTACGCAGGACGGCTGATTTTGTGCTTGGCTCTCTTACTGAACTCTCTTTCTGTTTTAATAGTCTTTCTGCTGGTTCTTTGAGATTTTTTAGATCCACTATCATATCACCTATAAACCAAGACAGTTTTTCCTCTTTTGCCCCTGGTGTGTTTATTTCTTACTTCTTTCTCTTGGCCTAACTCACTGGAATGTCCAGCACACTGTGAACAGTAGTGGTAACCGCTGGTATCCCTGTAACTGCTGGCTTTCCAGTTGAAATATTTCTATAATCTCACCATTAAGTGTAATGTTTACTAAAGACAATTTCGTTCTTGTTCTTGTTGGCTCAGAAAGAGATGTTGAAATCTAACCAAAATGTTGTTTTATATTTGAGATGATTATATTGTTTTTTTCCTCCTTTAAATTATAAGCGTTGAATTGTAATAAAAGATTTTTTGATATTGAACTAGACTTCTATTTCCGGAATAAACCCTATTTGGCCAGTCGCGTTGAAACGAGCCTTTAAGTACACTAAGTTTCTTTGAGTTTTGTCCAGCTGGGTTTATGTTAGCCTTGTAGGATGATTTGGGAAAGCTTCCATCTTTTTCTAGACTCTAGAACGTTTATCTGTCCTATAGGTTTGGGAGAAATTTGCAGTGATCAAGATAAATAGCTTTTTAGAGGTAAAATTTTCACAACTTTAATTTCTAGAACAATTGGTCTATTCTGTTTTCCTGCCTCTTTAAAAGTCTCTTTAACTCCGATATTCATTGCATCATTATACCCAGTGGCCAAAATGTGGAAACAACTCACATCCATCAACAAATGAATGGATCAGGGGAGGGAATAGCTCAGTGGCAGAGGGCTTGACTAGTAAGCCCAAGGTCCTAGGTTCAATTCTCAGTCCCTCCATTTAAAAAATAAATAAGTTAATAAAATATAACTACCCCCCCACCCTGTCCCCCCCCAAATTATACAGTGCTGTGTGTCAACTACATCTCAGTAAAACTGGAAGGAAAAACAATTTAATAAATAAATAAAATTGTTTTAAAAAAAGAATATGAATGGATAAACAAAATGTGGTCTATACATACAATAGGATATTATTCACCCATAAAAAAGAATAAATTTGTGATACATGCTACAACATGGATGAGCCTTAAAAACATGCTATGTGAAATAAGCCAGTTACAAAAAGATAAATATTGTATGAAATATTTAGAATAGGCAGATCGAATAGAGACAAAAAGTAAAGTAGAGGTTCCCAGGGGCTGGAAGAAGAAGGTATGGGAGACATTGCTCTTATGATTATAGAGTTTCTGTTTGGATGATGGAAAAGATGAGGAAATAGAGAGTAATGATGGTTACACAACAGTGTGAATGTAATCAACACAACTGAATTGTACACTGAAAATGGTTAAAGTGACATATTTTATGTCACACATATTTTATCACAATGAAAATTTTCTTAACCCCACATAAAGTGCTTTTTGTTTAAAAAAGTTTATTTGGGGGAATTTATATTTATTTCCCTAGAATATTTTCCATTTCCTCTAGATGTTTATATGTATTAGTATGAATTTATAGTTTTGTTCATTTCCTTAATTTTATTTATTTCTATGTCTTTCTTTTTTTGCTGTTCAGGCTTGCCAAAAGCTTGTCTATTATACTGATTCTCCCTAACCGCCCCCCCCCCCGGAAATAGATTTTGGTTTTATTGATTAAAGTATGTTCTTTTGTCTTTTCAATTAATTCTTCTTATTATCTTTATAAATTTCTTCTTTTAGGAGTTATTTCCTCATCTTTTTTAGCTTCCTGTTGTTGTACAGTCCCCTCACTGTCCTTTCAAAATAACTCACAATTTTAGCTATTTGTTATTTTTTATCCTGGGGGTTAAATATTGTTTAAAATCTGCAAACAAATTGATTTCTTCTTTGCTACCTTTTTGTTGCTGCTTATTTCTAATTTTACTGCCCTTATGGCCAGAGAATATATCTGATTGTATGTTTTGTATTTTTAGAGCTATGTAGACATTTTCTGTGTAAACTAATTCATAGTGGCTTTTATGAGTGTTCTGAGATCAACTGAAAAGAAATATATGTGAATATATTTGTATGTGTATGTGTGTATATACACATAGCAAAGATTTATGTCAGAGAATAATTTGCCTATGTTTTCTTCTAGATTTATTATGTCTTGTCTTTAAGTCATTAAGCCATTTTGAGTTTATTTTTGTGTATGGAGTTGGGGAGTGTTCTAACTTCATTGATTTACATGCAACTATCCAGTTTTCTGAACACCACTTGCTGAAGAGACTGTCTTTTCTCCATTGTATATTCTTGCCTCCTTTGTCAAAGATTAATTGACCATAGGTCTGTGGGTTTATTTCTGGGTTCTCTATTCTGTTCCATTGATCTGTGTGTCTGCTTTTATGCCAGTACCATGCTGTTTTGATTACTATAGCTCTGTAGTATTGTCTGAAGCCTGAGAGGGTTTCTCCTCCAGCTTCGTTCTTTTTCTTCATTATTTCTTCGGCAATTCTGGGTCTTTTGTGAGTCCATATAAATTTTAGGATTGTCTGTTCTAGTTCTGTGAAAAATGTCCTGGTAATTTGATAGGGATCTCGTTAAATCTGTAGATTGCCTTGGGCAGTATGGCCATTTAAGTGATACTGAATCTTCCAATCCAAAAGCATGGGATAGTGGCCCTGAATTTTAAACAAGATTTGCCTGTTTTTGTTTTGCCACCAATGCAGCCCTATTCACTCTTTGTCTTCTAGGAATTCCCAAAATTTTTGGACCACGAAAATTATTCTTGTGTGTGTGTGTTTAAACGTGTGTTGTTCTGTTTTAGTTATTTCTTTAATGGAGAGAGGGATAAAAGATGTCTTCTGTCCTTCAGTTTACTTGATTCAGTCCTCTCTACTTCACTTTTGAAACACATTCTTTGCTTCTGAAACACGGTAAGGAGGGAAGAGGAAAGAGGGTACATTTTTGGGTAAATTGCCTCCTCACAGCCACTCCCAACAGGCTTAAGTGAGGGGCCTTTACATCAGTCTCATGGTCCACACCCAGTGAAGACTGACGCTTGCTCAGACCAGTTACCTAGCTTTTTGATCTCTGAGTACCCTCTCCCTTTCAGTTTGAACTTTCCATTTGCTGCTCTCCCTCAACCTGCCTTTCAGTTAACTTAAATGGTCAGAGTTTCAAGTAGCCTACTTTCTCCTATACAGAAAATCATCCAAGACACTAATTTGCATTAAAATGTTAGGAATTTAATATATCTTCCCTTCCAGTAAAACGTATACTTTGAAAATGACGAATGAAGAAAAGCCGTGCTCACCCTAAGGGGTTGCTGTGGACTGAATGCTTGTGCTCCCTGTAAAATTCATATGTTGAAATCCTAATGCCAGTGTGATAGTATTAGGAGAAGGCACCTTTGGAAGGCACCTAGGTCACAAGGGTGGTGCCTGATGAATGGGATTAGCGCCCTAATAAAAAGATGTGAGTTTGAGATTTGCAAATAGTAACTACTATATATAAAAATAGATAAAAAACTGAATTTCTTCTGTATAGCACAGGAAACTATATTCCATATCTTGTAGTAATCTTTAATGAGAAAGAATATGAAAAGAAATATATGGATGTATATGGATGACCAGGACATTATGCTGTCTACCAGAAATGGACACATTGTAACTGACTATACTTCAATTAAAAAAAAAAAAAAGATGTGAGAATACTTGCTTCTCCTCTGTCTGCTCTTTCTGCCTTGAGGACACAGTGAGAAGCCAGCAGCCTGCAATCTAAAAAGAGGACCTGACTGCTCACACTTTGATTTGACTTCCAGCCTCCAGCACTGTAAGAAATACATTTCTGTTGGTTATAAGTTACCCAGTCTATGATGTTTGGCTATAGCAGCCAAGCTAGACCAGGGGTCAGTAGGTAATAGTGGCACTTCAGGTACTTAGAGGAAGAGATTTTCAGTGCACAATTTTCAGACCACTGCTGCTTTGCCTGTTCATGAAGATAGCCCTGCCTCCTACAAACGGGCCCCACCAGCAGCTCTGATCAAGTCTGCAATGCGAACTGTTGACGCTCATTTATTTTCTCTCTTGATTCCTTTGTAGTCAAAGATAATAATGCTGAACTATTACTATTTCAGCAAAAAAGTCAGTGTGGCCCCCTGGATATTTGTTGGAGTGACCTGTCAGTTAGTTATAAACGGGCACCTTTGGGAGGGTGGAGGGCATGGTAGGTGGGTGGACAAAGGAGGGATTTCATTTTTACTTCAATTTCTTCTGACTTTTCTCCAGAAATGACACACAAGCCCCACTCCTTGCTTTGTCATCTGTCCTCACAGGAATTTTCCTAGAAGGAGATGAGCCCATTCTGCACACCTGGGGCTGGGATGGTTCAATCATGCTGAAGTGATCAGTCTACCCGGCAGCATCACTTGCTGAGCTGTGCACATGAAACAGGTCAATTACTTCGGATAATTCTCCCCAATCATTGGATCCCTTTACATTGGGTGGCAAGTACCTTAATATCTTGTCCTGGTTCTAAGCCTTTCCTGCCACTTTGGAATTTTGAACAACTCCCTTCATTTTCACTTAAGTATTTCGGTGATCCTGAACGAGAGAACTCTGTCGTCTCCTCCCCTCATTCGAGGTTCTTCCTACTTTACCGTTTTGATTCCTGCCAAAAATATCAGTGTTTGTTTTTAACTGAGGTATAACACACAGTCACATGCACGAATCGTAAAGTGTGCCTCATGATGAATTTTCACATTTTGTTTATGACCCACCAGCCACAGCAAGTCATGGAACAGCAGCCGTGATGGGCTCACCCAATGGTTGTACTATTATTAAGTTTAGAATGAGTAAGACACCACAGTAGTGTCACATGAGGTGAAAGTTGCAGAATTCCGCCACTGCTTAGAATTAGAAAAGTCAGGAAAAACTCAGAGTTGCTGTAATATTACTAACTTTGCATGCTCTTGCTTGAGCCATCTCTGCAGGAACACCATGACAAAAATATTTTTAATGTTAATTTAACATGCTTTGTTATTTATACATGAAAACATAAACCATTAGAGCCTCAGTGTTAGCCATACTTTATTACTCATCCCTGAGTCAGAGTCAAAGAGTCAGGGGTCGACAGGCTCTCTCCCCTCTTAGGTATTTGATAAAGTTTAGGTTGTGTGTGTATGTGTGTGTGTCACATATTAAATACATGTGAAGTGAGCTTTTTTGGAGGGAACTGGGCAAAATATACCAAGAATCTTACAGGTGCTCGCTCCTAGTCTTTGACTTCGCAAGTCCCCCTCTAGGAACTTATCCTTAAGGAAATTACGAGCATATGTGGTATTTAAAACAGTGACTGATTAGAAACAGCCTAACTACCCAACACCATAAGGTTGGTTAAATAAATTATAATTATAGTCAATACAGCCATTAAAAATTAGCTTGTAACAGGGTATTTAATGACGTGGAAATTGTCATAATACGTGAAGTGTAAAGAAGTAGGTAACAATACAATTCCAATTACATTAAAACACACACACGGAGGCTTAAGACAAAACACAAAGGAGATAGATTAAGTGTTAATGATTGTTGCTGTGTAGCACAGGGAACTATATTCGATATCTGGTAGTAGTTTATGGTGAAAAAGATTATGAAAACGAATATAGGTATGTTCCGATATGACTGAAGTATTGTGACGTACACCAGAAATTGACACAACATTGTAAACTGACTATACCTCAATAAAAAAAAGTATTAATGATTGTTGGTAAGGATTATAGGTGAATTTTATTTTTTCTATTCTGTATTTTCTTTTTTTTTAAATTAAACTATAGTCAGTTTACAATGTTGTGTCAATCTCTAGTGTACAGCATAATGTTTCAGTCATCCACATACATACACATACTCATTTTCATATTATTTTTCACTGTAGGTTACTACAAGTTGTTGAATGTAGTTCCCTGTGCTATACAGAAGAAACATTGTTTATCTGTTTTATATACAGTAGTTAGTATCTGCAAATCTCAAACTCCTAATTTATCCCTCCCTTTCTCACTGGTAACCATAAGTTTGTTTTCTATGCCTGCGAGTCCGTTTCTATTTTGTAAATAAGTTTGTCTTTTTTTTTAGATTCCATATATAAGTGATAACACGTGGCATTTTCCTTCTCTTCCTGGCTAACTTTACTTAGAATGATGATCTCTAGGTCCATCCATGTTGCTGCAAATGGCATTTTAATTCTTTTTTATGGCTGAGTAGTATTCCATTGTGTGTGTGTGTGTGTGTGTGTGTGTGTGTGTGTGTGTGTCTCACAAATTCTTCATCCACTCGTCTGTCAATGGACGTTTAGGTTGTTTCCATGCATTTTCTTTATACTCTGTATTCTTTTTTTGTACTTCTGTCTTTTCTTCAGTGAATATGCATTATATTTATAATCAGAAGAATATATTTTTTTTTAAAGTTCCTCTGTTGTGTTAGAGAATTGAATCTTCTAAGACTTGGTTAAAATCCATAAGTTACCTAGAATTTACTGGTCAGAAGCAGGGGTTGTTCTCATGGATCTGGTTTCTGATCCTGGACTTGCTACTTTCTAAAGGTGCAGTCGTGGCTAAATTGACTTCATGTCTCTCGCTCTCTGTTTCCTGGTCTGTGAAACTGGGATAAGGGGAGTTTGCTTGTGGGGTTGTGTGAGGCTTAAGTGAGACCAGGCAGGTTCGGTGCTGAGCAGTGTGTCTGGCACCTGTCAGCTCCCAAGTGGGGGTGGCCAGTAGTGGTGATAGTGATGCTGGGATGGGAGAGCCGCCGCATTCTGCCACAGGGACCCTTGTCCCATCAGCGTGCAGGTACTTTGTCCCTGCAACTGTGGCATCTTCTTGCAGAGCAGAGGAGTCAGGAATGGTGGAGGCTGAGGACCCAGGAGATGCAGAGCTGGTGGGGGGGCCCGCCTGGCCCACAGTCCTGCACACAAAGTGGGGAGAAATAACCTTCTTTGTGTCCCCGCAGAAATCTTGAGAGGAAAACTGCCCCACTTCAACTTTTCTGACCTGTAATGTTCAGAGTAGCCAAACGCCAGCTGCCGGGAGAACAACACATCCTCATTTCCTGACTTGTGTGTCGTGAAGTTTCATTGTCCTGACGCAGCTTTGCAGTTCATTTCCTTAGCTTGTTAGACACAAAGCGTTCCCCACAAAAAAATGGAAATAAAGGGGAAAACCACACAATGGGATACACATGCGGATCTGAAGATGTCACTGAGTGTCTCATAAGTACTCATTATATAAACACATGCGTGTAACAAGTGAAATACGTATTTTTGCTTCCAAAGGCATCCAGCAGCAATGTAATCGTACTTAGAAAATGTAAAGCCATGCTTGCTTTACCTGTGCCGCACTGTGTTCCTTTATTTATATTTTTATGTCAAGCCATTCTACCAAACTTAGCAAAAGACAGCATTCTTTCGAAAAATTAAATAAACATTCTTACGTTTCAGTTTTTAAAAAATGAAAGTATTTCTAGCAACACTGGGGATAAAAGTCACAAAGAATAGTTCAAAGCCTGTAAGACACTATTTAAAAATGTTTGGCTCATTCGTAAACAGCCTAACCAAACCCAGGATTACTCAATGCTGAAAAAAATGTTCCTTCTGTCTTTACAACAAGCAAAATTAATTTCTATTTGGACTTATTTCTACTTTAGTTTTCTTCTTTTTTCCCTGTCATCTGTTACATATTTGTAAGAAGGCCTGAGACTTTTTTTTTTACAATCTAAGGTAATTCTTCATAGTGATTTGCAGACTGAAGCCATTCATTACAGAACTCAGTCCGTTTGAAAATTACAGTGTAAATAAAAGTAACTTGTAGCTAATGGTTAGAAGAGAGTTTTGTGTGATTTTTTTTTTTTTAATTTGGGTGGATTAACACAGTGCTATGAACTCAGTATGTGCTCAATAAACACACATTAGAAAGTGGAGGGGTGGGTATGGCATAGCTCAGTGGCAGAGCACACGCTTAGTTCCTGGGTTCAATCCCCAGCACCTCCAATAAAAAAATAAAAAACAAACAAACCTAATTACCTTCCCCCAGTCAAAAAAAGAAAAAAAAAAAGAAAAAAAGAAAATGAGAGTGGTGGCAAGAGAAAAGGTGAAGTGTTAGTTTTAGGGCCGCTTTCCTAAACTTACCCACATGCTAAAATGTGGAAACCGCTCCATCAAAATAAGAAAGGATAGTGGTCTTCAAGTTCTGAAAAAACATCAAAATTGTTAAATTACTGTTATAGATTGAACTGTGCTCCCACCTAAAAAAAGGTACGTCAAATTCCTAACCCTCAGTATCTCGGAAAGTGTCTTTATTTGGAAATAAAGTCATTGCAGATGTCATTAGTTAAGGGTAGCCATAGTGGAGTAGCTGGGCCCTTAAACCAGTGTGACTGGAGACACTACACTGGCTACGTGAAGACTCTGATACCCGAGGAGGATGCCGTGTGACTGGAGACACGCAGCTGTCAGCCAGGGCCCACCGAAGACTGGCCGCCACCACTGATGAAGGCCGGACTCCCCTGCTGGTTTGGAGAAGGGTGTGGCCTGCCAACACCTCGTCTGCAGACTTCTGGCCTTCAAAACTGTAAGACAAGACATTTCTGCTGTTTTAAGTCACCCAGATTGTGGTGCTTTGTTAGGTCAGTTCTAGGAAACTAATGTCATTACTTTATTTCATTTTATTTTAAAATTTCTTTATGTTCTTTATGTCGTAAAGTAAGACATGCTCATAAGAGGACATTTGTAGGATCACATGTCCTGAAAGAAGGGGAAAAAATCACTCAGTTTTCATCAGTCACAAACTACTAAAATTTGATGTATTTCTTCCCAGTTTTTCGTACGATTAGTTTGAATGTAGCTATGACAATAATCTCATACCAGTTCTAATTACAACTCCTACCATTTCTAATTAAAATGACAACATACATTTCTCTATTATGACACACTTTTTGTCAGGATCCTTTAAGTTTTTCAACATAAGCAACGTTGCCCAGTTGGGCAACTCTATTTTGTAATTCTACTATTTTCATTATTTTAGTCAGTCTTTTGGCGCTAAGGAATTAAAAATGTCTTTGATTATCTTATCAATTCTCTCTAAAGTGTGCTACGTGAGAAACAGGAGGTAGGTAATTTTGTGAAAAAACGGGCCATCAAATAGACCCCAACAAGCCACGGTCACACTCAGATAGGAACGGGGACACAGCTGACCCTCAGACCTGTGTATGAGAGGGAGCACCTTACAGTGCAGCTTTTGCTAATTCACGAACCAGCAGTCAGTGAATACTTGTTCCCGTGACACCAGGCTGGGTGATCTAACCACGGTGACCATGTAGATTGTAGCAGAACTGAAGCCAGGGCCTAGGTTCCCAATTCCTGCTCTGGTATCTTTTCTGCTTCTCTACCCAGGTCATGGCAATGATTGAAAAAATGCCTAAATGCTTAGTTGTGAACCCAGTAGAAATATATCTAATAGCTATGTATGTATCGGGTGATCCTGGAAATCTGGGCTGTCAGTATACTTTAGCTTGTGATGTGCAAACTTTTCATAGTGGTGGAAATCTTGTCTTAATAAACTATTACTCATATTCCCCATGTATAAAATATATAAAAGCAGAACTTGTGTGGTGGAAGGAGGAGGGCCAGGCTGCGGGCTTAGCAGTCCCGTTACTAACTCCCTCCGTCTCCCTTGGGAGAACCATCTCTGGGGAACGCTGAAGTCCCTGGAAACATGGGCTTCATCCACTCTACGTAGAATGGCCATGCAGAATGGGACTTTCTTAACGTCCAATTTGTGTAAAGAATTAATAGTTACCAAACGTTGCTTTTCAATGCTTCCGAGGCCACTGGCTCTTTTTTTCTGAGTGATGTCTTGTTCCCCTTCCTGGGAAATGGGGGTGACAGGTCTGAGCTGGTGTATGTTGTGTTCATCTCTGGATGACTCCCTTCTCAACCTCTCTTGCCATCGCCTGGCATCCCACCTCCTCTGCAGAGCTAAACAGCTAAGCAGTGATTCTAAAGGCCATTTTTGGGTAGCACTTCCCCACAGATACTATTTTAACTCTGAATATGTTGTTTACAAGACAGGAGGCTAATAGTAATAAGTTCTAAAGCAATAAAAGACGCAATTCTGGAAAGATAAGTGGTCTTTCCTTTTTGTGACTCTGAGGTGCATTTCCAGGAGAGGTAAAGACCCAGACACACTTTCTTAGCCCACTCTTTCCCTCCCTGCCAATCCCCGCCCCCCTAAACCTCATGGAGCTGTCTGGAGCCAGGAGTTGGGACAAAGCCTGGGGATTCATGTCAGTTAGTTGTGGCTGGCCTCTTGACCTGGTCCTGACTACATTTTCCAAACTAGTTGGTCACCAAACATGGAATAAAGATGGTGAAAGGAAGATGAAGATGATACTTAATGTTTATTCAAGAGAACAGAAAAGGCCTCCCATTTTGTAATTCATATATGGCATTTATAGCTCATAGTTTATCATTGGTATGTCACCACTTAATCTTTTATCATAGGGCATATTTTAGAAGATTTTGAGACCAGAGTCACAATAATTCACTGAGAACTACAAATCAATAGGACAGGCCAGCCTGCAGGGTCACTAATGGAGCCTTGTGGTTCATTCATTTTTAAAGGGATAAACTTGATCATGATTGAACTCCTTCCTCTTCAATGGCGGTTCTTCCGAGGCACCTCGGCCAGAATCTGACACATCATATTCAAACTCAAGGTTCTGTTTCAGTTGTGATGTATTAAATGGCTGGGCAGAAGAGGGGCCCGCAGATCGGGTCACTTTCTGAGATTTAGCTGAAAAAGCTCAGGACAGAAATGTGTCGAGTATAAACTAACTTGTTGGCTCTTAAGCTCGCAGGCCGGGCTTGGCTGTCCCTGGGCAGAGCCCCCGGTTCCCACGGCCCAGCCACCCATCCAAACCAGATACACGTGACAGCAGTTTAACAGCCCCGTCCAGCTCCTCCTAACCTCGTTCTGCAGCTCCCATCTTCATTTCTAAAGCTAGGGCTCCCTCTGAGCTCATTTCTGAGGCCTCTTGGGGTTTTTGCAGGTCGAAGACTTTTCAAGGGTGAACTTGATTTAAGCAATCCTGATACATGAAATAGAAATTAACAAAAAGGGTAAATTAAGGGATAGTAATTCTCTTTATTAAAGACTTCAAGTGAGTCTTCTCTAAATAGCAAGTTCCTCTGCATTTAAAACACTATTGATTAAAAAAAATGTTTAGGGGGGCTGGGTGGGGGAAGGGACAGACTGGGATTTCAAAATGTAGACTAGAAAAACAAGATTGTACTGTGTAGCACAGGGAAATATATACAGGATCTTGTGGTGGCTCACAGCGAAAGAGAACGTGACAATGAATATATGTATGTTCATGTATAACTGAAAAATTGTGCTTGACACTGGAATTTGACACAACATTGTAAAATGACTATAACTAAATAAAGAATATTAAAAAAATTGGAAAAAAAACCGTTTAGGAGGGGAGGGTATAAGTCAGTGGTGGAGCGTGTGCTTAGCATGCGCAAGGTCCTGGGCTCAATCTCCAGGACCTCTATTAAACAAACAAACAAACCTAATTCCCACCCCCCAAATTAAAAAAAAAAAGTTTACCAAAACCTCAGTGATCACAGGTACACATAAAGGAAGGTACACTTGCATCTTCTCATTTCCCAACCAGCGAGGTACCCCCAGCCCACCTGTCCAGTGATGCCCTGGTCAGGAACACACCTCTTCTTGGCTCGTCTCCCTCCCATGTTTCCCTTTCCTTTCACATGTGCTTCCCGGGATCATCACCCAGTAAATTACTGGCACCCAAACCCTTGTCTCAGGATCTGCTATGGGGAGATCTGAGCTCACATAGCTTCTCCATCACCGAAGTGGCAACTGCTCAGCCCTGGTTGCGGAGGTACCATATCTGTCTTGCCTCTGGTCTGCTGCTTCTTTTGCTGCCCTTTAATCTGCTTCTGCATCCTGTGCCTTCCATCCTGTTGTGCACTACAGTGGCTGCTTCTTCTCCCGGTGCTCAGAGATGGCCTGGAAAGGGCTGAGCTTCGCTGCTTGAACCCATAGCCTCCCACGTGTTCTTCATATGAACTTCTATTACTCCAGTCAATCCTCTTCCACTCGGCCAGGAGGTGTGAACAGTTATAGGGCTGAGGCCAGGGTTATATAAATCAGAGTCACCAAGGCCCCACGAGGACCTTTCAATCATTTCCATCCAATCCCACATGTTAGAAAACTGAAGGGCAGGGAGGGGAAGCATTTGTCCACCAGCGAATCAGAACTCAGATCTCACACCTTTCGGAGCTTGTGAACATATCCCACCCCCGGTTCCCTTGTTTGACCCAATTCCCCTTGCTTACCACTACGTCCATCGTTTATTTCCAGTGGATCCAAGTCTGCCACAACCCCGACGCCTTGAGTTACATTCATGTGGTCCAGCTTCACGGCTCTGCTACCTCCCTGGCCCTGCCCCCTTCTCAGGTTGAAAATCAATTTCTACCAAGATTTTTGCAACAAAGAAAAATCTAGGAAATAAGTAAAGTGATGTCCAGGGGGTCATCAGTGTCGACCTCTGGCATAATTAAGCTCCCCCTGGAATGCCTGTGACTGGACAGGAGATGATTGCCAGTCCGGCCCATGGTACCCTGGGAAGGACTGGCCCATGGTACCCTGGGAAGATGCGTGTTTATACCTACGGCCTGCTGAACTCCAGAGCATCACCTGCTACCCAAGCTCTCGAAAGCCAAGACTAGGCTGTTTCTCCCTTGATATGATTATACCCTGGGTTCTGTTTTTAACCCTCACAGCGCCCAGGCCTTGGTTTTGTCCTCTGGTCCCACCTAACCTGCCTGGCTTTCTCTCAAGCTTCTCCGAACTGAATCCTCTCGCCCAGTATGGCCAATTTCCTCATTCTTTTAATATCTCATTCTTGGTCCAAGAGAGCTATCTTTTCCTCCAGCCTAAAATGCCCGATTATTATTTATTTTCTGAATTATTATCTTTTTGGGTGGGTTTATTTGTGTTCTCTAATAGATGCTTGAGGACAAGTCCCCAATTTAAACCTACTTTCTGGCAACAGGTACTGCACGTGGCTTGTTATGGACTGAATGTTTGTGTCTCCCCCCTCATATGATGAAACCCTAACCCCTAGTGTGGCTGTATTTGGAGGTAGTGCCCCTAAGGCAATAATTAAGGTTGAATTCATAAGATCGTAAGGGTGGCGCCCCGATCCGACAGGACAGGTGTCCTTATGAGAAGAGACACCAGAGAGCTTGTTCTGTCTGTGAAACTAGCCCTGAGCAAAGCCCACGTGAGGACATGGTCAGAGGGCAGCTGTCCGCAAGCTGGGAAGAGCTCTCACCAGGAACCAAATTAGCTGGAACCTTGGTCTTGGACTTCCAGCCTCCAGAACTGTGAGAAAAGAGATTTCTGATATTTGAGCCCCACTTCAGTTTGTGGGATTGTTCTGGCAGCCTGAGCTAACACACAGCTGTTGAGTGAGAACATGGTTCCCCAGCCTCGGAGGTAGGCAGATATACACTGCTTCTGCATGGAAAATTAGCAAACTGTGCAGAGTCCCAAACCAAACCTTCCTTTGGCACCACCATTTAGGAACTCCCACCTTTTCCCCTGTTGGGACAGCATCCTCCCAAGTGTGAGCAGGGCTCTGAAATGCAAGCAAATCTTTTACCTCTTTGTTTGTCTACACTGCCTCAGGGCATCTCACCAGATGTCAAGTCTTAGGAGAGTCTCCTGGCCTAACACGGTTCACATCTCCTTTCTCCAGGCCTTATTACCCTGGCCTGTGCTCTTGGGATGGCCTCTTAACTGTTCTTAATCTGTCTTTATCTCGTTCACAGAAGAGGAAACGATGGGGGCTCAGAAGTTAAACACGGGCCAGCTTGCATAACTGATAAATAACAGAGCTAGGTTCTAACACAGTTCAGTTTTACCCCTAATCTGGCATACTTTCCACTAGACCTGTTTAGTGCTAGGGTTTATAATGTTATGCCTTTAACTATAGCTATCTGTGGAACTGTCTCGCATCCATCAGCAGACTGTAAGCTCTTTGAGGGTAAGCTGTCTTGAGCTTCCTTAGATGTCAGGTGATGGCTAAGCCAGTGCCTTGCACTGGGCAGCCACTTAAGAAAAGGTACTGAATTGAGAGTGGGAAATACTTATCATAAAGGTGATATGGGAAGCAGCAGCTTAGGAGAGAGATTTTGAGAAATCTTGCAGAAAGAAGAGTCTGTTTCCGAATGGAGTTTGAGGTGATACAGAGAATTTGGCTAAGGAAGGGGAGGGGGGTGTCTGAGGTGGGCCTCAGCGTCCTGAGGTTCTAGCTGAGGCTGTGAACTTGTGTTGGGAGGCTGGGCTTGGTGGACCCTGGCGTTTCTGCATCAGGTTCAGTTGTGAACACTGAGCAAGTCAGTTTCTTTAGATGTTGGTTTCCTAATATGTAAAGTGGGAAAAGTAAGAGTATCTACCATTTGGGGCTAATGTGAAGAATAATAAGATGGTACATGTAAAGGATTTAGCATGTTGTCTGGATCCAGTATGTGTTACCTAGTATTAATAATAAAAACTACTAAACTATTATTACTAGTACTGTGGTCTGAAGGTTCACGTGTGCACCAGTCTAACTCTGAGTCAGTTTACACTCAGAGATAATGCCACTGTTGTTGGTACATTAAAAACCAAAAATCACTCAAAAGCATGACTAAATTCATAGGAACACTTTGTTTACTATGATTTTCCTCATCGATAGGTTCCACGAATCCCTGAATATATTTTAGTCTTGGGAGGGATTCTCACAGTCAAAATCTTGGAAACCAAACTGCTGGGAGGCAGGAGAGGGCTAGACAGATTCTGCGTCAAAGACTCACTTGGCTGGATCAGACTTGGATTTTGGGAACAGGCCGGCCTGGTGAGAATCCCTGCTCCTCTTCCAGGCTAGGCCTCTAAGGAATTTGGGCAATTTCCTTCAGTACTTTGGTTTTCTCACCCTAAAATGAGGATAATATCACTCTAGGGCTATAGGAGGGATTAAACTGATACTGGGTATAAACCAAGTATTGATAGATCGTGATGATGGTGTTTGTGAAGACCGGTTATCAAGGGTCTTGGATTTCCTGACGCTCCTGTTCTCCAAGTGTGAGCCCTGTAACAGCAAGTTAGCATCATCTGAGAACTTGTTAGAAATGCAAGTTCCGGGGCCTATCCCACACTTGCGGAATCACAACTCTGGAGGTGGGGTTGGCAGTCAGTGCTTTTACAATTCCTCTTGGAGGTTCCCGCGCTATCACATTTGAGAACCTGCTGGGAAGTAATAGGGAGCCACTGAAAATTTTTGGACAGCGTAGTGAGTGACACAGACTATTGTGCACAGTGTATTTTGTTTAATAGGATGAAATTGCGTAACTGCTGGGTCGCTTCCAGAGTTGCCGAAGAAGCTGGTTTATTGATGCTCAGTGATCTCTGGGCACAACACTTGGGTTAGTCCTTCTGGTTCCCAACACAGTGCTCTCACCTGGTGAGTGAGCTGCTCAGCCCAAGGCACTGGGAGACCTGTTCTGGATTCAGTTTCCACCGAAAGTCTCGGGACCGAGCAGCCAAGCGAGGCTCAGCGAATCCCCAACTATAACCAGGTCACCAGTTTAGCCTGGAAAAGAAGAGAAAGGACAAGAAAACCAGGTGGGGAAACCGGAAATGAGGGTCTTAAGGGGACGAATGCGGTGGAGGGGGAGGGGATGGGGAGCACGGGGGCGGGAGGACCCTCCTCCTCCGGGACCCGGAGTAGGGGTGGGCCGGACGCCGCGGGCGAGGCCGAGGGGGGCAGGGTGGGCGCGCCCCTCTGCCGGGGGGGGGGTCCCGGCCCATCTCCCTTTGTCGCCAGCGGAGGAGGGCGTGCTCCCCCCGCCCCCCGCACCTGGCCCGGAGGCCAGGCTCCGCCTCGGCCATTGTCCGGGCCCCACCCCTGCTGAATATTCAGGCAGCGCCGCGCCCCGCGCCCCCCGGCCCGCCCCGCCCCCAGCCCGGCTCCGGGCGCGAGCGCGCTTCCGCCCGCTTTTCCTGCCGGAGGAGGAAAGGGGGAGCTGTTTGCTCTCCTCAGAATATATTTTCGGTGTCCCGTTTCTCCTCCTCCCGCGCCGCCGCCGCCCCCCGCCCCCCGCCTCGCTCCCGCCTCCTCGCCGCCGCCTCCCGGTCATCTTTGTCTGGCGGCCTCGCGCTCCGGGCTCCACTCTCGGCGCCGCCGCGGCCCCTGCTCCGGGCCGCTCGTCCAGGCGCGCGGCGGGGCGCGGGGCCGGGGCCTGAGGCGCGGCCGACGCCCGGGGGCCTGCCGGCCGCCCCGGCCATGGAGTGAGCGCCGCCCGCCGCCCGCGCTCGCTCCGCCCGCCCGCCGCCCCCGGCCTCGCCCGCCGGCCCGCGCCGACCCGGCCGGGCCTCCGACTCCGAGGAGCACAGCGGAGCGCTCTCGACTGCGGCCCGTCGCGGGGCGGCAGAAAGGGAAGATGGCGAACGACTCCCCGGCAAAGAGTCTGGTGGACATCGACCTCTCCTCCCTGCGGGTGAGCGGCCGCCGCGGGGCGCGGGGAGCCGGGGCCGCGCCCTGGCGGGCCGGGCGCTCGGGCGCCGCCGCGGGCGGAGCGGCGGGCGCGGCGGCCCCTTTGTCTGGCGGCGTCGGCGTGTGCGGGGCCCGGGCGCGACCCTCGGCCGCCGCCCGGACCCCGAGCCCCGCGCGCCCCGGGCCCCCCGACCCCTATCACCGTCCCCCGGGCGCCGGCGACCGCGCCGGGCTAAACCCGCGGCTCTCGTCCCCGCCCTTTCCCTCCCGCTGTCCCGCTCCTTCGGTTCATTGTTGTGCCGCTTTGACCGCTCACCCCTCCCCTCCTTCTTCTCCAGGACCCGGCTGGGATTTTCGAGCTGGTGGAAGTGGTGGGAAATGGCACCTACGGACAAGTCTATAAGGTCGGTGCGGGCGCCTCCTTTGTTTCCCGGGTACGGGTTGAAACTTCGGGTCCAGGGGCGCCGGGAGGGTGATGGATACACGCCGCTGCCCGGAGTTGGGCGAGGGGTCTCGCCTCGCCGTCCCTCTGATTTTAATCAGAGTTTATATTCCGACTGGCCTTAGAAGACCTCACGCCCTGGCTCTCGGATGAGGAGATCGGCTCCACTCTCCGGCACTCACTTTTCTTTAATAAAATAGGAAAGCGTTTTTTCTTTTTCATCCGGCAACCTAGATTTTCCCGTCTTTCCCGAATCTGGCCTTCGGAGTTGGCGTGTTAATTAAAATTCACGATAGGCAGGCCTGGCCTGTGATTATCCTAAACCACTGCCTTGGCCTCCTGGAGAACTGTCTTCGAGTTTCCTCGTTTGAATGCTTGCCAGGCGCTCAGGGAGCGGAGTTTGCTGTTACCTGGGACTACTTTGTAACTAGCGTACAGTCTACGGATGGGTGCATATTTTGGGGAACCAGGGAGGGGTGTGCGCTTGGGCAGCAGGAGCAGGAAGAATTACAGTGTGAGGATTATATAGTCTGGATTCCAGGAATAACCTGTTTGACAGGTGTGTAATTGAAACAGAAAAGAGGCAGAGCCGAGCAGGGGAGAGGATGCCCAGATCTCACACCCACCCCAGGTCTTTCTCTCTCTTTTTTTTTTTTTAAGCGAGCACCCCCCCCCCCCAATGAAACGAACATATCTGGAGTCTCTGACTCTGCCCTGAGTAGCTGACACCCAATGTGACTAGCAGGGCTGTTCCTTTTATCCAGGGCACATGCTGGAGACCATGCGAGCTATGGGTGATGGAGGTGCAGGCCTTGAACATTTGAAACAGAATGTTAACGTTCTCCCTGTCCTGATTTGTTTCTTATTACTGAACGCTTTCTGAAAGTTATCTCCACTGAGGGTATTTTGTAGCTGTCAGTGTTTTCTAGCTGAGTACAAGATTGGGATAGAAAAATCTAATGAAGCAGGGCTTTGTGGTTCACTGTGAAGAATTGTCATTGTCTCGTTAAAGATGGGGGGAGGGTTGGAAGCTGACTGTAGACGTTTTGTTAGGCCAAATTAAGTGTGGATCCCATTGTCTCTCTTCTGCTTTGTGAATAAGGCTTATCTATCTCTAGAACGCCTCTGCCCAGCCCCGACTTCCCCTGGCCGGGGCTGTGTACCGGCCTGTGGCCTGAGCTTGAGTCAGTATTCTTCAGTGATTTCAAGTGAATTAGCATGTGTTTTGTTGGTTAACTGTTGGGGCCGGGGCCAGATTTTTGAATTTGAAAGGGAGCCCTGTTAACGCAGCCTGCTGGGCTCAACTGAATTTGGACGCCTTCGGGAAATTTTGGAAAAGATTGTGTTGCAACTCCCTGAGTGGTCTGCTGAGTGCCTTAAAGACGTCCTCCCAAGCCCCGGTGTTTGTTTAAGCACCAGTCAGTTTTTTTCTAACCCAGTTTTTCTGGCCAAATCCGAGTGGTGAGTGTACTCTTCCAAGTGAGTTAGTCAAAGCTTGTTTTTGACCTGTTTACACAGTAGTTGGATTGTTTGTGTCTTCTTTGGTCAGCATAGATGCAAACGCCGATGAAGTCAACTTGAAGCCCCCCCCCCCCTTTTTAAACCATAAGAGAAAAGGAAGAGTGAAACCTGAAAGTGTCTTTATTGGCTTAGGAGCTGGGAGTTCTTTATGGGAGCAGCTGGGACAGGTTCGCTGCCAAGTGTTTACCCTCTTTCCCTCTTTGGGTTGTGCTCTCTTCCCCCAGGCTTTTGCCATAGATTTGCTGAGCACCACTTTGAGAAGTATTGGGGATACTGGCAGTGACTTGGCTCTCACTACAAAGTCAGTACAGTCGAGGAGGAATTCTAAAATTGTGCAAACCTGAGGAATTAAGAAATCTGCAAAGGTGGCATACAGTCCTGAGCAAAATAGTGCTTGAGATTTTGCTGGCCTGCAGTTGTTTTATTGTTATGGGGAATTTGAAACAGGCACAAGGAGGGAGGGTTGATAGCAGTTTCACAGTTCCCAGCACATGACTAATCTGGTTTTGTCTTCCTCCCCCTCCTCCACTATCTTAACATAAAGCCCAGATACCATTTCACCCCTGAATACTTCAGTATGTATCTTTTTCATTTTTCAGATAGTCACAATGCTATTCTCACACTAAAAAAATTAATTCCTTAACTATCAAATGTTCAGTGTTAAACATTTCCCTGATTATCTCATACATGTTGTTTTCTTACTATCAAGAGAAGTTTTTTCATATTTATGAACTGATACTGGGAAATTTAGTCTTCGAGATGATGGGAATAGCAGGAACAGTTTAACGTTTCCATTTTCTTCTGCCTTTAAATGTGCAATTTCTAGAATTGTTTACGTCACGCTTAGGAGTTTGTTTAGGATTTTTGTTGGCATGATTTGCATATGGTGGTTTTGGGATTAGATTATTAACACTAGCATTTGTTTACTGTTGCTGAACATCCACTGGTGTGAATAGCATGAGAGTTTGGAAAGTACTTATGTCTGATTTGTTATTTATAAAGAAACTTTTTTAAAAACATGATTTCAGGTAAAACACCTGTAAGCTGAAAAACCTATAGTCCTAATTATTTTGTTGTTATAGTTTATGTTTTTTCCTATGAACTTTATTTTAGTGATGGTGGTTGCTTATTTTTAGACGACTATATTTACATGAAATGAATGAGTAGAAAGAGGGAATTCTCTGAGTTTTGATAAGTTCTGTGAAAATGGCTTTCTTGGGGGTAGTCTATAATTTTCTCTCTCTGACAAAAATGATAAATAGTCTGGATATAGTTGAACATTTATCTAACTTTGTCTTTAAAAAAGGAGTTGAAACACAGGCTATATTCTTTTTAGAGAAATCTATTTTTTGTTTTAGGTTTTTGAGGGATCAGAGGGAAGGATACCCTAAATTAAAATGTTAAAAAAATGGTGAACTTCTTTTCACAGGGTTTCATTCAGAATACTGTATTTTTATAAAAATGTCTCTGAAATGATCTGTACATGTCGAGGAAATATAGTGAATTTTAATTATTTTCATCGAAGCAGGATGATAGCGTAAAAAATCCAAACCAGGAATGACAAATCAAAGTTTGTCTCTGTGTTATTGGATTTTATTATTTTTAATATGTAGTTGACTTTTTTTTTTTTTCTCTTGGGATAGCTACTGTTATTTTGCATTTTGTGAGCATTCAGTGGCAGGTGTTCCAAAATGTCTTGGCCAGAGACAGGAAAACCCTGCATCTGGAAAAGCACGGGTAGGGAGCGAGAGGGGGAGTGACTTAGAGGCTTTAGAATCCAACAGGTGCAGTGCCTGGAGTCAGGGCTCACTTACAGCAAGGGTGGATGGAGCATCTTGACCCTGTCTGACCCTGTCCTTGGAGGAAGGATAAGCTGGAGGCCTTGGAGGTTGAGGCCCAGGGACGGTAAGCAGAGCCAGCCTGAGAGGTCGCCACCCACTAGGCACTATGCTGTTGCTGTCCTCCTCTTTTATTGAAGAAAGGGGGCGGTGTGGCCCAAGGGCAGAGGGTGACCTTTGGGACTGGCAGGAGGGCTGGGGAGTAGTGGGCATCTCAGGAGGGCTTATCTGCTCAGGAGTTGAGGAGCGCCATCATTCTTCACTTTGAGGAGCCATAGAAAGCTTCGTAGGTAAATGGGAATCCCTGGAGTAGGAGACTTACTTGGTCAGATGAGGTTTTGGGAAGGAGCAGGTCAGATGGCTGGCCTGGGCCAGTGGTCCAGAGAGAGGAGGTGAAGGCCGAGGCAGGGTAGTGGCAGTGGTGGTAGGCAGAGGAGTGATAAATTCTTGGACTCTCCTCTTTGCAAAATTGATTTAATCTGCTGAGTTCACTCTCCTGCAGGTTTTGGTGTGGCCCTTTAAATGGATCCAGTGTGTGCCTACTGGATTAGGAGAAACCTTGGGATTTGGGAAAGTGCTAAAATTACTTTCCATTGCTCTGCAGTGAAGTGTCCTGTAAGTTTTGTAGCTTTTAAAAATCATCAGTGTAACGTTTTGGAATAAGCTCTTGTGGGAGGGGGCTCTATAAATGACACCTGGTAAGGGTGGCATCTCTTGTTCTTAACTGGAGATACAGACATCCACTGGGACGACATGAATTTGGTAGAGCTAGATGTTTTCAATAGGAGGAGTGTTGGTCTGCCACTGAGTGGCATGTACAGACTTGTCCTGAGACTAGAGTTCCTTCCTGCCGGACGGATTCTGGGCTTGGGTTAAGGGAGAGGGGAAGCCGGCCCTGTTGAGTACACAGTGGTGTGTGGGCTCTCTTAAAAAAATATCGACCTCAAACTTCCAAAAACTGTTTTGGAAATAAACTAAATCAGGAACATCAAAAGCTTTGCAGAAAAACCACCCACCAGATAAAACCCTGCTGAGGATGGCTTTTTAATCCTTGTTGCTTGAAACTTTGTAGTGACAGTATTTATTTGCATGGCTCCAAACTTTTTGCCTTTTTTCTTATTAACCAATTTTGGATATAGGTGTATTTCTACATTTTGACATTATCCAGAAGTATTATTTGGGGGCACTTTTGGTATAGTATGTGTGTTCATAGATTTTTATGAACTGGCCTGGAAAAGCAAAGGTGATTTTTCAAAAAATACAGCCTACTTTTGAAATAATAAATCCCAGAATAGATGTGCTAAACCAAGGAATAATCTAAGGAGTCTCATTCCCAGGGAACTAAAAATAATATAAACTAAATACATTTTAACCTAGAGATGAGTGTTTTGACACTTGAATTTCAAACGTGGTCTTTTGTTACGTTGCTTTCTTGGTAAATAAACACTTTCACCTGGTTGTGAACAGCTGCTTGAGCCAGGAGGTGCCTACCCTCAGAGCATCAGATGTTTTTTCATCTCTCAGTTGCATTCGGTTTATAATGCTTGTGCTTCTTAGTATCAGTGCTTTCATTTTTCTGTATCCTAATAATTTAAAGAAATTGGCAGAGGGCAGTAGAATATAAATGATTGCCCAAGTCACTGCTTTCAGACTCAGGTGGTCCAGATACTGAAGCAGAACTATTGCCCTGAGGGCAGCACTGACATGTGACAACCTGGAATCTTCACTTCCCATCGTGAAAAGTAAAGTGCACAGAAAGTGCAGACCACGTGGACGTTGACTGTATTGGAGTCAAAGACTTAATCCACAGTAAGTTCTCAAAATCAAGCACTGCCTCGTTAGGATTTGTGATAATTTTAAGGGTTGAAACAATTTCAGGTGACCACCTTACCTTTTAAAAATCAGTGTTTTAAAGACTTTGTTCCTCCCACAAGTAGCTAAATGTGTAGCTAGTGGATCACAGATCATCCTGTCAAATATTTGTAAATGATTGCTTTGAATATTTACTATAGACAGATTTCTCATGAATTCAAGTTGGTTTTAATACTACTCTCAATTACCAGTTGTAAAATATTAAGATATACTTAATATTTAATTTGGAGCAATTTAATACTTAATTTGGAGCAATTATATGATTATCAGGGGCAGAGATGCCCAAGTACCTTTGGAAGATTTGGTGCACAGTTATTTTTCTCTTATAATATGATAACGCAAGAATTGACTCAGGATACATTTTTTGAATTTGTAGAGGGGTGGCCAGGAAGAGAACGGAGAAGACCTGGGTGATGTTATGTTACCAGTGACCAGCGTGGCAGCCATGTGGCCTCAGGTTTTTATGGTATTCTGTTATGAGGCTGGGTCAATAATAAAAGTCTGCTGGCATTATTCAGAAGAGAAGTGATGTGTTGGCAGGCAGTGACTCGGGAGGCACTTTTTTTCTGTAAGGATTTCAAAAGGAAGGATGGAATGATAACTTTTAGGACTTCGCAAGTTTTAAAAACCGGAATGTTAGAAATTCTGACATCTGTGTAGCATCATGAGGAATATAGAACTGATGTGGGGAGACAGGTGAGCCGCACAGGGCTGGTTGCATGTCACTTCCAGAGGCAGGCAGTACGGCTACTCTCAAGGAGCCCAGGGAAGACGGGCTGGGTGCCAGGTGCCAGATGTATGACCTCAGCTCTACCACAGAGCTGCGTGTAGATAACGGCGCATGCGCCAGCATGAGGCACTGGCTCTGACTTCATGGGGCTCTCAGCTTCCAGGGGCTTCTCTGTGCCGGAAACTGGACTACAGACACGTGACTAGAGAAGGGAGGTGAGAAAGTGAACATACAATATACCAGCCTCAAGCTTGTTATTAGTAGAATCAAAGGACATAATGTCACCCTGTCAACTTGCTACGCCATCCTTCTCAGTTTCTGAGGTTACCTTGTGGTACCCCAGTCAGCAGGACACACCTGGAGGAGCATTGGGCTGGCAGGATGGATTGTATGCAGGGCTCCCCAGGAGCCCTTGGGTCAATTCCCTGCATTAGTGAGCTGGAGAATGGGGGAGCCCCGTCCACCTGGAGTGGGGAGCTGCTTCTTGCTTTCTGCTGAATTGGGCCTCCATCCCGGGAGCAGTGCTTGTATCCCAGATGTGGCCGTGTTGAAACTGTTCAGTTTCAATTATTAAAAAGGAAACCCCCCGCCACTTACATGTTATGACCTAAAAACTTTATTTTCACTCTATGACAAATAGGGCCTTGAAACACTTACCCAGGTTAGGAAGGCACATAGTTACAATCGTGGGACAAACTGAAGTTCTTGTATCATAGCTGGGAGCCATCCTGTTCCCAAGAGGCATCCGTTTTCAGTGCTGTTAGTTTCATCCTCTGAAACTTACTGCCGTGTTTCTGAGTTAGATGCTTCTGTGGCTTTTTCTTGATTTATCAGTTTTATGCATTTACTGACTTCTTGCAGCAGCAGTTACAGTTGTTGAACTACCAGTGTGGTCCTCTGTAGTTGAAGGATTAGTTTGCCCCCCTCCCTTAAATGAGGATATCATAATTTGGGGTTAAAGTGGTAATTGTTTTTGTTACACCATTTATCTCTGAGCCAAGCAGTCTAATACGGTTACATTTTCTTTTGCAAAAACTCCTTCTTCCTCACATCGTCTTTTTCGTTGGCTTGGTTTTCTGTGTACCTGTCATTACTTTACCCCTACAAATGCCCTAAAAGGTGCATCGAATGCCTAGGAAAGTTAAGCCCCAATCTATGGTTTTTCTAAACACTGAAGCATGTCAGATGATTGATTGTTTCAGATAACCGATAGGTGCCACTTTTTTCCTCCCTGCAGGTACCACAGAGCTGGCCAGGTCGGCTTGTCCTGCCCTGGTGCGTAGCACTAGTCCTGGAACATCTGTTTCCTGGATGCCACAGTCTTTTTCCCCCTCTGGTTTACTGCCTTGCTTTCCTGAAGGACATCCTGCCACAGCTTTATAGGCAGGGTTGCCTGGGGTCTAAAGGTTTTAAGTCTTTGGATGGCCGAAAATGCTTTGATTTCTTCCTTCATGTGGGATTTTTATGTTAGCTGGTAGAGACTTGTCTAGGTTGGATATCCATTTTTTTCTTGGAATTTTGAAGACATTGCTCTTTTATTTGAGTGGGACCTGTTTAAAACTTCTTTTGGAAAGCTTTTAGGATCTCCTCTTTATTCCTGTGTTCCCACATTTTGTGAGCGCCTTGTGTTGTCACTCACTATTCTAAGCGCTTGGTCATTTCTTTTATCAGGGGCTGTCCTTTTGTTCTGGGAAATTTTTTTTATCTTCCCCTCCAAATTCCCTGCTTTCTCTTTCCAAGAGTCCTATTAGTCACCTCTTTGATTTATTTTCTTATCATTTCCCCTATTGTTATGTTTTTGTTTTGTTTTGTTCTATTATTATGAGATGTCATTGACCTTCCACTTCAATATTTCTATTGAATTTTTAACTTTGTCATGTTTTTAATTTATAAGAGAACCCCTCTTTCACATTTACCTTTTTTTAAAAACTGCATCTGTTCTTTCATGGATGTCTTATCTCTGAGAATTTTGAGAGTAGATATTCTTGTTTTATTGGTTTTCTAGTGCTCCTGCATCCCGTTTCCTGCAGATTTCATTTTTCATTTTTGTTTATTTGGGTCTCTATCTTTAATGCTGAAGATTTCCCTTAAATGCTTGGAGATGTGGGAGGGCTCATATTTAAGAGTGAGGCACTAGGAGTGACTTGGAGGCTGCTGACTGCTGGCTCTTTAACGTGGGAGCACTGGTGGGTGGGGAACCCCGCTGCTGAGTGTCTGCAGGGCTTGTCTTTGGGGTTTCTCTAAGAAGAACCCGCCTCCTGGTTGTACACCTGTTTGTGGGGGGTCTTGCGGATCAGAGTGGAGGAAGGAGGCTGGGGATCTGCAGTCTAGTATCTTAGCCTTGCAGCCTGGGTCCCACCATCTTCTCTCATGTCCTCTCGTCTGGAACGTTTCTCTTCATTTTCTTCAGGGACTAAAACTGTGGTTTTTGGGGGGTGGAGTGATGTGCTGTGGTCACTAGACTGTGTGGGATGGGGCCAGGGACCTGGGGCGTTCAGTCACTGAGTGCCATCTCTGATTTTAGCCTTTTACTTCACTTGGTATCATTTGATTCCAAACGGTGATTTTCTCAGGGTTCTCTGGGGCACATTGCCTCACTTTTGCTGTCCTCCTCATTTGGCACTTAACAGTTTTTCCTCTTTCCTAAGTGAATTACTGCTCACTTTTTAGCTGTCAGAATCTGATAGAAGGATCTCTGCTATCATCGCCTCTTTCTCTCTTTATTCTTCTATTTACCTTATAATCATTCGTATGGGAACTAACCCCCGTGACTTGTGGGACCAGTCCACCAGACTAGGAGTTAGCCAGAAGTTATATCTTTGCTTTCAAACCTCTGGTTTTGTTTGGGTCTTGGCTGCTTTTCATCCACAGCAGTAACAACAAAAACAGCAACGCCAGCAACCAAAATAAAAAGAGGAGTCACGCAGCGCCTTAGTGCATGGCCTCTGTGCTGATAACCTCATCTGGGGGATGCACGTCCAGGACGGGAGGATGAGGAGGGCAGGCAGGCAGGATGCAGAGCGGTGCGGTGGGTGTCTCACCAGGCCCGCCGCTGCTCCCCACAAGCCCCAAGAGACAGGCAGGTCTGTTCGGCAGGTTTTAAAAATTATTTTAAAAACAGCTTTATTGACGTATGCTTTAATGTGTCACGGAATTCACTCGTTTCAAGCTTGCATTTCAGTGATTTTAGTAAGTTTACTGAGCGGTGTAACCGTCGCCACCAATCAGTGTTGGACACTTTGATCACCCCAGCACGATGCCTCCTACCATTTTACAGCCCTTGTTCCAGCCCAGAGCCCCAGACGACCACTAATCTATTTTCCGTCTCTAAATTTGCCTTTTTTGAACATTTTATATAAATAAAATCACACAGTGTGTGGTCTCTGGTGTCTGGTTCCTTTCGCTATGCATCGTGTTTCTGAGGTTCGTCCATGCTCCAGAGTGTGCTAGCTTGTTCCTTTTTATTGTTGAATGGTGTCCCAGGCTGTGAATGTGCTGTTTTGTGTGCAGTTCGTCAGCTGATGGATGGTGCAGTTGCAGGTTTGGCTGTTGTGAGGAATGCATTCAGCAGGGGTTTGGGCCTGGCATCCCAGGCCCTTTCAGAAGAGCTTCCTGGTCAAACTGCACCTTGGAGCCTCACGTCGAGGAGGGAAGAGAGTGGGAATCTGTCCCCCTCTCTGTCAGTGGCACCATGCCCCCCTGGTTCTGAGGACCCGGCCTGCCTGCCTGCCTGCCTCCCTGAAACTTCTGCCTTCCCGACTCCTTATTAGTCATCACTGAGCTTAGGTCATCTCTTTACTCATGAAAACAGTTTCTTTCTTATCGCTGTAAAGACAAACTGTTCACTTATCAGTGAGGTCACTGATGTTGAGAACTAGACCAAACTGGTTTTTCCTTCTCACATTTTGTTGGGGGATTCCATTGGAAATAGCCAGCCATTTGCCATGTGATGGCTAAAGACTAGAGTCTTCCTTAATCTCAGGCAGAAGCTGTTGACTCACCACGGTTAAAAAAAAAACACACAAAAATCTGTTATCCTTGGTCAGAAGGCTATACAGCAAGTTAAATAAATGGTTTGTTGTATTATATGGGGGAATACAGTTACTCATTTGACTTGCTTCAAATGTACATTTAGAGTAGTTTTTTCGTCTTTTGTCCTAAAGCATTTTTATATCCTTTATTAAGGGCTTCACTGTATTCAGATCAAATTAATTAAACACTAATATATAGACTTTGAAATGTCTTGTTCTTATGACTTTCATTCTTACCTGCTTATGATAATGACAGAGTACTGTTACAACCAGAGCCCTCCCCGCTTCAGTTTTTCTGAGACCCTGTGTGTGTCATCGCTGTGTAGTCTTAGGGCTCTTCCATTCGGAGACCTCAAGTCCAAGCCTGAGCACCGCCTGAGTCAGGGTTGTGCCTCCAGGGATCGTACGAGTTACTGGGGCTCCCAGGTCGGGTCCCGAGTGTGGCCTGGGGTTGAAGATGTGTGTTCTGGACGCACGACTCACTGGGTGTAATTCACGCCGCTCGAGCGTGCCTGCAGTTCTCGGGCCTTTCCTGCTTGAGCTTGGGTGTCTGTTCTCTCTCCGTATGTCCGCGCGCTCCTCGTCCGTTCTTGCTGCTCCTTCCCTTAGTTCCCAGAAGAAACCTGTGGATGTTCTGCTCTTTACTGCTTAGTGACTTGAGGGCTTAGTATCTGTTGCGTTTCGCTGTTTGTGAGATGTTTTGAGTCTGCTCTGCTCAGCAGGATTCCTTTCAGTCCTCTGTTACCCCAGTACTTACTGCACACGCGCGTGTGCCGGGCACCTGGCGGTGAATGGAGGTGGGGTCAGTACGTGCCCCCTTGGGCCCCACAGCGGGCAGTTTCAGGAGGGGGATACTGCAGATGGGAAGAGCAGGGCCTGTGAGAGCACATGGCTAAGCTGGATCTGAGAAAGTAGATGGGGTAGGGGGTACACACCTTAAATCCAGTGTCTCCGGGTGTGGCAGAGCTCTGCGAGGAGCAGTGAACCATCGGCTTGTAGTTAAAACTAGCCATCGTCTTGGCTAATAGAGCTTTGCATAGAGACAGGAGGATGTGGTCCGTGGATGATGGTAATTGCCAGCCCCTTCCAGTTTGCCTTGAGTTTATGTCTCCTGGGAGCCCCCTTGCAGCCTACATCTGGGGCTGTTCTGAATCTCCTGCATCAGTTAGCAGTTATCAGCTCTCACCCCAGCATCGCCGCAGAGAGGTGGGGTGGGAGGGTGCTCTTGTCAGACCTCAGGGTTTCCTGTGAGCCACTTTTGGTGCTTTTAGTTGTGGCTGGAGGGCTCTGGGTGTACACTGCACACGAGGCAGGGGATGGCCCCCCGCAGCCCCTCCCACCTTAGGGCCGGAAGTGGCCTCTGTAAAGTGGGAACGCTGCTGCGCAGATAGCTTTGTGATAGTCAGATAGTTCTCAGTAAGTTTCTGGAGTTCAGGTCATACAAGGAAATGATTGAAAAGATGAAATTTTACATTTCTGTTCGGGTACTATGTATTTACTTTTTGATAATACAGACAAAAGATTATTTTCTTTCCTGAGTTTTCTGAGTGAAATGGTCTTGTGGACTTTTTTGAAAAAATTTAATATTGAGTATGTTTCTAATCTTTCTCTAATCACACTGGGAAAAAGGCCTTTTTAATTACTAATGCTAGACATCAAAATGTGAATTTTTTTGTTTTATTTTGTTTAAACAAGGCTTCTGCCAGTCATCAACCCTAAGATTGAATTAGACATTTCATTAATTTGCTACTGATGAAATTAGCTGAAAATATGTATTCTCCTTTTTACTTAGTGATTTAAAATGCTAAATTTAATATAAGATGTTGATTTTTTTCTTCTTGGCCTTTGTTCTCTTTTCTTTCTTTCTGGCTCCTTCTCAAGCATCTTTTCATGTGCTTGTTGGTCATTTGAGTATCTTTGGAGAAATGGTATTCAGATGCTTTGTGCATTTTTAAATTGTGGTTTTTTTTTAAGTTTTTAAGTTATAAGAGTTACCTGTTCTCTAGATACAAGTCCTTTGTCAGATATATGACTTGCAAAATTTTTCTCCCATTCTTTGAGTTGACTTTTCACTTTCTTGATGGTATACTTTGAAGCACAGAAGTTTTTAATTTTGATAAAGTTCAATTTATCTATTTCTTTTTTGTGTGTGTGCTTTTGGTGTCATGATCTAAGGAACTACTAGGCCAAGATTGTATTTACTCTTGTGTTTTTCTTTTAAATTTTATAGTTTTAGCTCTTACGTTTAGTTCTTTGATCCACTTTGAATTAAGTGGGGGTGCAGCTCCTTTCTCTGCTTGGGGATGTGCGGATGCCCAGCACCCTTCGTTGCAAGTATGTTCTTTCCCATTCAGTTGTTTTGGTCTGTTTGTCAACCAGTTGACCTCAAATGTGAGGTTTTCTGAACTCTTTTTTTTTAAAAAATTTCTGGACTCTCAATTCTGTTCCATTGATCTCTATATTTATCTTATGCCAGTACCACTCTGATCTGATTTCTGTAGCTTTGTGGAAAGTTTTGAAAGTGGGAAGAGTGAATTCTCCAAATTTGTTCCTCAAAAAAACCTACTGATTTTGCTAATCTTTTTACTAATGACTGACCCTAGCACATACTTTCAAGAAGCTTTTTGGCAGTTGACAGAAGTTTTGTGAGTTGGTACTTGCTCCTCTCGTGGGGAGAGGATTGTTGTTTTGCAGACTAATGTCCTTTCATACATGTGTCCGTGTCACAAAGACAGTAGACTCCCCCCGCCCCCATGTATTTGTGAGAGAGTTATCTAGAGATATTCTCGAGGCTTCTTCCTCCTGCGGATGCATTAAGAAATAATTGGATAATGTCACTGATTTTTTCAGAATCTTAGTGACCTGATACAGTAAGCACCTTGTAGCACAGAAGAGGGAAAAATAAGAGAGGTGAAGAACTGGACCCAAGCCAACATACCCAGATGTGAAATAAGTCTACACAGATTACTTTATCATTTCTTATGAAAGTTTCACATACCTAGTGAAAAGTCTGCTCCAGAATATGTACAAACTGCATACCTAGATAACATACCTATCAGGATCAGAAAAGTGTAGAGAAATGTGTTTCTTCTTAAAGACTCTGGCCCTGAACCACTAAGAAATAGTTTACCTTGAACTTCAAGGGTTGATTAATCAAATATTTCTGTGAAACCAAAATCTTTGTTATGCTTAAAATATTTCATCTCAGAGGAAAAAATGTGCTTTGCTAACCCAGTATTCCAGTTTGACAGAGATAAGTGAGAAAATTCCTGACTCCCGTCTGACCTCACCAGAAGTAACAAACACCCAGGGAGCTTTCCACTGCAGTTGCCATCCTGACACTAAGCCAGCCTCGTGACAGCGCTTCCCTCATGCCATGCGGATCACTCTTAAATCCAACCTCATATGTTGCTTTTAGAAACGATAGTGACTTAAAGACACTTTGGAAATCTGATGGTGCTACGTAAACGCTACATAACCATTTTGTCAGGTTTAGTTTAACACTTATATGCTCAAAACATAGTTTTTATTTAACTTTTTAAAACTTTATCAATATTAGCAAAAGAGGAACCACTCAGAACACAGATTTCACCCAGGCAACCTGTTCAGGCCAAGTTACAGGGAAGGAAGGTTTTGCCAAAATGGATTTCCTCTACTTGTGAAGAAACTTTGTTGAGAAATGAACTTCAACTCTGAGAAAATTACACCATCTCTGTGCACCATATTTGTACTTAAGGGACATAATTATCTTACGTTTTGAAGTAACTTCTTTGAAGGAAGCATCAGTTAAGCCCCTCTCCTCCCAAAAGAGTATGAGAAATACATTGTGCAACTGTCTGCTTCAGCTGATTGCAAGAACCAGCTGTGGGGGAACTAGCCTTCCTTTGAAGTTCATTGGTGATACCCCCCAACGCTGAGTAAGAAGGGACACGAAGACTCCTTTTAAGATTATTGGACCATTCTGAGAATTATTTCTACTTAGCTCATTGAATGTTAGGGCTGGGAGGGGGCTTGAAGATTATCTAGTTCAAGCTTTGGTGAAAGAGCAGATCTAAGATTTGTTCTAAATAGGCTGCAGACCTCTTCCAAAAATCCCAGGGCTCAGTCACAGATGGGGTTAGAACTCCTCCTAGTTAAATGTTGATTTAAAAAATTACTTGCCACCCAGCACTTCTTTTATGAATCCGTCAGTAATTTTTTTCATTTTTCAGAGAATGTGGTAGAAACACGAAGCCGCCAGAACAAATGTAAGGGAGCTGCATACCTGTCCTAGTTTGCTTGAGGTGCAAGGTGCCACCGGCTGGATGTCGTACACAACGTTTTCTCATGGTTCTGGCGGCTGAAAGTCCAAGGTCATGGTGTTGGTGGCTTTGGTTTCTGCTGTCTTGCTCTGCCCTCACATGGACTTTCCTCTGTGCAGAGGCATCCCCAGTGCCCCTTTGTGTCCAGATTTCCTTATAGGGACACCAGTCAGCTCTGTGGCCTCATTTTAACCTGCTCACCTCTTTAAAGGTCTTGTCTCCGAGCACAGTCATGTTCTGAGATGTGGGGGGTTACGAATTCGACATGCACGTTTGGTGGGGGGAACAACACAGGTCAGTATTTAACAATGTCATGAAGTGTCCTCACAGTAGAGGCACAGAAACTTTGTGCTCTGAAGTACCAATGCTTTAGTAAGTAATAAATTAAGGATTTCATTTTTTTTTAAACTAAGAAAGACATGTGGCTTTCTGTTCAGATACATAGCATATTTATCCAGTCCCAAATTACTGCAGACTCTCTTCTAGATCATGGAGATACAGAATTGGCAAAAAAGACACAGCCTGTGCTTTCATGGAGTTTAAGAAGACAGAAAATTAATATATCAGGCAGTGAAGAATGCCTCTTTCAGTTGACCTTTACTGGGTAACAAGTCACCCCCGAAACTTAATGGCCTAAAAAAGCCATCATTTTATGTGCTCTTGATCCTCAGGGTCAGCATCCTGGGCCGGGCCAGGCCCTGTTCCCTGTTGAGTGGGTCTTCACCAGCCCCTCTGGGCCCCTCGGGCAGCTGTGGTCAGCTCACCGGGCTGCGGAGTGTGAGACCAGGGCTGGCGGACTGAAGTACATTCCTGTTTTTCTCTGTCATATGTCAGTTCTCTCTTCCTCTTCCTTTTGTTGTTCTTCGAGGAACATTCAGAAGGTTTTGGGTATTGTGGAAGACTCCATTTTTCAGCACTGAGGTGGAGATATAATGCTGACTTTCTTAATTATCTTCATTTTACAAAAAAGTGTAATCAGCCTTTAATTACAGTGTTACCACATGTCCTGTTTTACAGCGGGGAGTTAGCGTTTTTCATCCCTGTATTGGGATGGGTTGATAATAGTAAAAGGGTGATAAGCTGTTTGCTGCTTTGGTTTTAGGCGGTCCAACGCCTCGATTCTTGTCGGGCGACACCAGACCTGCTTGTCTTAGTTCAGCAGGAAATGAGAGACGGGCCTGGAGGGGAAGTCATGCAGCCTCGGCTTTTAGTTTGCCGGCTTCTCGTTGGCTGTTCAGGAGAGTAAGTGAAGTTTACTTCCTTCCCCAAAATGCTAATATGAAGGGGAAATGAGATCTATCTGCAGGTGAACTAACCAGACTGAATCTGAGTTCCAGTTCTTAGGAAGAATAAAACTGTGGTGGGGTCTGAGGCTTAAGTCTTGAGGTTAAGGCTCTCTCACGATTGTGCTTGATTTCTTTATGTGTAGGGAAAAGACAAACTCTTGGCTTGCATTAATCAATTATTTTAAAAATTCATAGTCTTCTCCGATAAGAGGGAAAAGTTGGCCTGGGCTCTGTTACTGGGTGAACTGATTTTTCATTTCATTTCAGTGGGACCAGCACGTGGGGAATGTCAGTAGTCTTGTAGAGTTGAGAGCATTCTGCAAATTGTGATTTTGGTGGGTTTAGAAAAGAGTCAGGGTGTGTTAAGCTCAGTGAGGACTCATTAGCCTTTGATACAGTAAAGTGATTGTGTAAATTAATGGAAATGGACGGTGTGCACTCCCGCTCACTGGGGCTGGGATGGGGCCTGGGAGGCTTCCAGGTGATGCTGCGGCAGTTTCACACTTTGAATACTAAGGACTGAGTAAGGACAGGAGGAAGGGGTGGGGGTTAGCAGCTGATCAGATGTTACGTTGGAACACAGCTGTTACGGCGGCTTAGCTGGGCTAGGATTATGTCTGATCTGAGTGGTGTCAGGTGTCTTGTGTCGATGATTTTGTGAGCGGACTGTAACTTTCATTTGGGATCCCAGTCTCTGAGCATCATGGGAGGTATGTGTAGGGAAGGCTGCTAGAGATTATGTAGCCCCTGAGGTTACAGATGAGCAGTGAGGGACCTTCTGGTCTGGGCAGGACGAGGGTCACAGAGATCTGGGGTCTCCCGTACCCTCACCCTCAGGTGCTTTCTCTCTGTCAAAGTTGAAGGCAGTGCAGTGAGGTGCCAGCCTGCTCACCCTGTTTGGTGATCTGGTGACATGATAGGAAACTAATTATGATTCTCATGTTCCATTTCAGTTTGTGGTGTGTTTCGTGGCACAAAAGTTAAGTGTTTCAGAGAGTGAAGGAATGAAGGAGAGAGCCAGGTTTCTGGGTGAGATGGTCATGGAATGGCCCAGGGGCTGTGGATGGTATCAGAGCCATGGAGCCAGTTTCCAGTGAAAATAGCTGCTGTGCGGGTGGTGTCCTAGGCAGGCTGCAGAGCCCGCGTGCCGGCCCATCTGGCAGCTGTGTTTTGAGTTGGGCAGGGGCAGTGGGCAGAGGTGTAAATATAATCAAATGGAGAACTCAGGGAAGACTTCTGGACATGCTTTTTGGTTCTTGAGTGCATGCCCCTTGCAAATTGGGAAAGTGTCATTGCTGGGACAGGAAATTCTGAAGCCTGGTTGTGAGCATAGGGAAATTCTAACAGGAGATCCAATGGGTGGAAGGGAGGCAGAGCCTGATGATTTCAAGTGCTGTGGAGAGACACAAAGGAAAAATTGGTCTGGGCGGAGGGATGTGTGGCACAGTCGTGCTTAAGTGTGTCTTTTGTGGGTCTCGTGGGTGAGGTCAGTGATTTTTATGTTGATGTGTTACAATCATAGAAAGATAGTTCTGGAAGGAACTTGAGAAGGGTCTTCAGTTCACCCTCCCTCGTTTGCCTAGAAAAACCCCGAAGGGCCCAGGGAGGTGCAGGGAACAGCGGCTTGCGCTGCGGACCAGCCGTCTAGGAGATGCCAGGAGGATTTTCGCGTTTTTGCCTGAAATGGCTTGTTGACGCTCGCTTTCTCTCATCCCACTCGTTTAAAAAGTGAGCAGTGCTGCGTGTCCGGTCCGTGCAGGCACTGTGACAAGCGTTGTTCTTCTTGTCATTTTCCTTTGACTTTTAGATTTTGCTTCCTGAAAATTCAGATATTCAAGCTAATTTTAATTCAGTGATCTTTTGTTACTGTTTTCTTAATATGAAAACCTATGACTAGGTTTGTCTGTCTTGGGCTTTGATTTGGAAAGCAAGTGCAGTATTGCTGAATTTCTGGTTTTCCCCTGGCATGGAGAGGCTGGAGTTTTCACACGAAGAACTTAGACGCGATCCTCTGAAGGGTCAAAGCATTACCTGCTTACTTAGTTTTAAATTCTTGGTTTCGCTCTCTCAACTTTGCGGAGAGAGATGGAGAAGAAACCACAGGCTGGCCTGGGGGACCCGTGAGCTCTTGGTGGTGGGGCTGGAGGAGGAGCCTAGGGTGCACCAGGCCTTGCTCCCGCCTGCTGCGGTCAGGAAGCCCTCCCCCGACGGCGCCTCTGGCCAGCCCCTTGTCCTTGTCCTGGAGTCATGGCCCCCATCGTTGACATCACTCGTGGTTGGGGATGTTGGCTGACGTTTTCTTCTGGCATCTTCTGCCCCCGTGAGTGATGACCAGTGGGTCCTGAAGGCCTTACTCCTGTTCCCCGAGGCTCCTTCGCTTTAGGCCGAGCATCCTCAGTTCTTCTGAAGTTCTTTTTGTGTCAGACATGTCCTTGTGTTTGGGATGAGTCCCACAGATGTGTTCCAGGTGACAATGATCTAAGTATCCGTGGTGGCGCTTAGGAAGGGACCGTGTGGTGCTGTCCCTCTAGTGTGCAGGGCGGGGTTAACCTGCCTGCCGAGCTGCGGATGCTGGAACAGCCCTGGAGGACTCGGCTGGCAGGCAAAGCCGTGAGGCCAGTGCATGACGGAGCCTCCATCTGAGGGCTTTCCTCCAGCGTGGGGATGGGGTCAGCTGCCTTGAGCTGCTCGGGTCATCTTGCTGGGCCTCATACTCGTTTTCCACAAGAGGAAGGGCTGGGCCCGTGTGGCCCGTTTATCCCTAGAATTTGGGGCGCTTTCAGAAGGCAGCCCTTTGAAACCTCTAGTCTGGGGGTTATTAGGTGACTGAGAGTCGTAGGGCGCCTGGTTCCTCTCGCAGGGGGTCTCGACAGTGTTTTGGGTCTAGATTGGTTTCTTGTTTGATATTTTTGCCGTGTTTTCTGTGTTTAAAGATTCTTTCTGTGGAGGGAATGGAGCGACAGTCAGCTTTGGGTCTAGAACTTAAGGAGCAGTTCTCTGCCAGCTGGGGGAGGTTTTTGGTGAGAGATGACAAAGCAGATTCCAGTACTGCGCCCAGACCTACTGGGGTGCGGTACTGGGGTGTAGAAAAATCTGTATTTTTTGTGAAGCTCTGTCAGTGACAGCACAGCGAGGCTTGGGAAACGCTAGTTTCAGAAACATTTACTCTTCTGAGTGGGGAAGTGCGTGCATATGAAATGATACCTGTCTGGGATTTAGTTCCGATTAGCCCCGTGCGAGGAAGGTGGGCAGGGGTGGAGAAGGGAGCAGGCTTGGCCGCGGGGTGATAATCATTAAAGCTGGTGGTGGGTGCACGGGCTTTGTTCTCTGACTCTGTCTACTTTTGTGGTGTGTTTGAAGTTTCCCAGACCAAAAGGTAAGCAAAAAAATTTGTTTTTCTTTTTCCACTTTTTGAAACCATTTCCCCTTGCTTGTTGTGTTTGTTCTGTAGTCACAAAAGGTAAATGGTAAGGTAGGCACTGGGCTCATCTCATCTGAGATTGACTCGAGTCAGATCTCTGGGTCCAAGCCTTTCCCTCCGCCTCTGCACGCACGCACTGGACGTGTTAATCAGTGCAAAGCTGGGTAAGCTCGTCACCGTCAGTGTTGGCTCCAGGTCTCCAAGGTAAGAAGAGAGACATTCTGTCACATGGGTCTCCTGTGCCAGCATCAGCATCTCAGCACTGCTGGATGTGAAAGGAAAACGGGTGCGTGGCGATTGTGGTTGATGGCTTGGGGTGGAGCTGGGACACCCGTGGTCACGTGACATTAACGTGTGGGCACTCAGCATTCCGCGGGACTTAACGCTGTAGTTTATGTTGTGGGTGTCATCTCTTTAAAGCTTGTCTTCTCCTTACAGCCTGTTTCTTTGTGGCCACCATGTCATATTTCTCTTGGTGGAAATCGGGATAAAAGATCAGTGTCTCCCTGAGCCCATGCGTGTCTAGTGACCCGTGTCGGGAGCCCTCGTCCTACTGAGTTTTAGCCTCAGCTTTCTCAGGTTTGGGTGTTGCTGCCAGACTTACCTTGGACTCTGGCTCAGGGGGCTCACGGAGCCGCTTCACCTCTTCCACTTTGTGGAGATAAGCCAAGCAGATCCACTTAGAAGTGAGAGAATTGCAAACCTAAGAGTTTTGAAACAGCTTTATTATCTTCTAGTGAGGATTCAGAATTACAGAGGGCCTCTGGGGCTTGTGTTTCTGGTGATTCAAGGACTTGGGAGGAATGGTCATGAAGGTTGCCTTTGAGTTGGAGCAGGTTTGAAACCTGCTGTCACCATCGCTTTGTTATCACAGGTCATGGGGTCCGGGTTAGGTGGGCAGGTAGACCGGGTGCCGTGCCACAGAGAGCTGCCAGTGATTAGCTAATTTATGAGCTGTTCCCCTTGGGTATTTTAGTTTTTATTTTATTGTTGACTGAAAACCCATTAGCTTTAGTTAAATATCAGCTAATACCAGCTAATCATCTTGGAGTTAACTGTGGGTCTTTAATGGCTGTTGGTAAAAGGTGTCCTGCTCAGTTCCCTCATTTGCAGCTGGCCTGGCTGAGACTTTCACAGGCCATCCTCAAGGCTTCAGTTTTACTTTGAACATAAATAACTTTATTCTGGAATTAAAAGGCCTTTGTGGACAGGATTATAAAACATGCTCCTTAAACTAAATAGGAAAGGATGTTTGTGATTCGTTTGGCCTGATTGTCTTGCACAAGATAGAGGAGGAATTCAGTTCCACCCTCTCATAACTGTCTAATGATAAATGTTTTCATGGTCTACAGATCTATAGAAACACAGACAGAACACTTAGCATTTACTCATGTAGCTGCCATTTTCAAAAAGGAAAGGATTTATTTCTGTAAAACTCAGTGGAGTGTATTTTAAAAGTCCTGTGAGAGTTTAGAAAAATAAAAATAATGTTATTTTACCAAGTACTGTTATCTCAAAATACCCAGAAGTATAAAGAACCTTGTAGAGTCAGTGAGATTGGCTTTTGATTGTAATTGCGAAACTCCTTACAGATAAAGCCAATTTTATTTTACCAAAATAAAAACTGTTTTTGTCACACATAACTTGTTACCAAATAAATGGCCTCTGTTTTAGACTCGGTAAATGTTTTTGCAAGTATGGATTAGTATATAAAATGAAAGAGGAGTAAGGAGCACTAACTTGTTTGTTGATTTGGCAGTTAGGTGCTGTGTTAAACATTGTGGAACAGAGAGGGGTGGGGAGCCTGTGTGAGGAGTGTGTGTAGGACTCCACGCAGGAAACGTGTGGAACCGGAGAGCTGGGACATGATCAGGTTCCCCTTGCTCTCATGAAATAACTGAGAAACAGTCTCCTGACTCCCCAGCCTAGACATCGCTGGGATGTTGTAGCCTGGTCTCCGCGGCATTCCGGCATCCCTACAGGGCTCTGCCAGCATCCTCCTCCCTGGGTGCTGGCCCCACCCCCTAGCTTCTGGTCCAGTCAGCCTGCTGTGCGACTGAGAGTCTGTTCTGACGCGTCACGGGGTGCCATCTGGGGACGACACTTAGAGGAGGTGTCTGTATAATCGTCTGGGGAGCTTTCCTCTTAACGTTTTATTAAGGAAAAAAATTTAAACCTACAGAAGAGTTAAAAGAACTAGAAAATGAATACCCGTATATATCTACCTCCTAGGTTTTATAATTAATATTCTATTATATTTGCTTTCGCACAGTTATCCACCTGTCTGTCCATCAGTCTATCCTATTTTCCTTTTTAAAGACTTTATTTTCTTAGAGCAGTTTCAGGTTCACAGCGAAATTAAAAGAAGGTGCAGAGATTTCCCATATAGCTCCTGCCCCCACACATCCATACCTCCCGTATTGTCAGCTCCTCCACCAGGTGGTACATGGGTGACAGCTGGCGGACCTGCAGTGACATCATCACCACCCTGAGTCTGTGGTTTACGTTAGGGTTCACTCTTGGTGGTGTGCGCTCTCTGGGTTTGGGCAGATGGGTAAGACGTGCACGCACCACTGTGATGTCCCAGAGCGCAGCCTCATGGCCCTGAGCGGCCTCCCACCCTCCACCTCGTCTTTTCTCCCCACCCCCAATCCATGACAGCCACCGATCTTTTCACCTTTTTAAAAAAGGTTTTGCCTTTTCCGGAATGTCATATAGTTGGAATCATATACAGTACGAGGTATTTTTAAAAGGGCATTTTGAAATAAGTTGCTGAAATCAGTAGCTTTACTCTGAAGTGAACATTTCAGCTTGTGTATTATGTGGAGTTTGGTGTCTGTTCACATTTATTTTTCTTTTGGGGAGAACTTATGTGTAATGAAAAGAACAAATCTTAATGAGTTTCGAGTTTGTAGAAGATGGTGCAAACAGCAGTTTAACCCACCCCCCTGTCAGCAAATAGAGCGTGACTGTCACCCCAGAATCCTTCAGAAACTTAGCTGTCTCTAGGGCCCCCTGATTAATCTGAGTTGGGCCCCAGGATATTTTTACAAATAAATCTACCTGTTGATTTTAATGTGCAGCCGTGTTTGGAGACCATTGCTCTAGATTCTTTTATTTCTTGGGGTATGTCAAAGAAATTGATTTATATTTGGAAATTGGCAAAATTAAGAAATCAGTCTGTGACATGAAGCAAACTGCTAAGTGTTACACAAGTGTTCAGCTTTCAGGAATCTGGGAAGGTGCTAAAAACGAAACAACAGATGAAGGCAGAAGCAACCAAGAGTTACAGCTCAGAAAGTGATGGGCTGCTTGTGTGCTGTGGCCCTCCCTCCCCTCCTTTTGTCTCTAGGATCTCCTGAAAATAGTCTGCCTGACACTGCGGGAGACACTGTAATCAGAAAATACACTTTGTGTTTAATATTAGGCTTATAATCCCTTGTCCTCAGTGTTTGCCTTGCTTTTCATAAAATAACAAAGTAGGGCCATGTTTCCCTGGTTTGGGGTGCAGTCCGTTAGTGGGGAGTGCACCCAGCTGGTTGGTGAAAACTATCACCATTCCTTTAACAGAGTACAGACAGGAGTGTTTAGATATACCCGGGGCGAGTGTTTCGTACCACCTTCAGAAACGTTTGCTTTGGTGAAAAATGGGTGTCGCACATGTGTTGGGTGGTGGTTTGAAATGTATTTTTTACTATAGGTTGTAATCAAGGTAGTTTGAAAGCAGGTGGACCTGGGGATGCTAGGTTTCTTTCAGCAGATGGGAGGAATGGTTCAAAAGATTCCAGGTTTAATAACTGATAGGCATTTCTTTTGAAATGAAACCAGCCGCGTGGCCCACTGTTCTCTGCGCCACGGTCCTCATTTTGCTTTGTCCACCCCGGCCTCGGGTGGCCACCTACCAAGTTGCTCCCTCTCACCTGCCTGTTGAGCTGCTCCTCACCCACGTTCCAGTGGCAGGGGTCGCTCCAAGGGTCTCATGAAATGAGACGAAATGATGTGTGTGTGGAACCTGGGAGAGGAGAGGATTTTGAGGATGAGCCGCACGTCACATCCTGTTTTGCTTTTTATTCACTTGAGAGACCTTTTAAATGAAGGAAGTTTTGGTTCCTGTTGGTGGGTTTTACCTTTTCCACCCATCCTCCAGAGATGACTAGGATAATTATTAAATGTCCCGTGGTCACGTGGACTTACCAGTATGCTGAATCCTCCCCTGAATTTTGAACTGTTCTCCAGAATTGCGGAGGGGAAGCTGGTTCTGCACGTTTCTGTGGTGGAACCAGCACTGAAGGAGGAGGTGCAGATTTCAGTATAATTTATTACTTATTTTAGAGTCAATGGGAGATGAATTGGGCTCAGAAGGCCCACAGAAGTAGCTGCCGTGTAATTTACTGTGGTCCTGGGCAGAGTAATCTGCACACCCTGCCTTTGTAAACTCGCCAGGACTTCCTTATTTCACGTTGATTGTATTCATCTGAGAAATGGATACCCTCAGGAGTGTAATAACCTGGGCAGGGGGTGGCTGAAGAGAGAGGCGGCAGTAGCATCTCAGAAATCCCGTCCTAGGATTGTCCTGTTTGAGGTTTAACTGCTTAGAGATGAGAGGTCACGGGCTTCTGGGAGAAAGGGAAGTGAGACGGTTGGCTCCAGGTCCGACCCCACTGAAGTGCTGGTGGACGTGGAGGGAGCTGCCGCTCTCCAGCCTGGGGCCCTGTGTCACTGGCTTCTGAGCCAGAGTTCCAGCCTTTGGGCGGCTTTTGGGGACCCTGACTTGAAATTTGTATGGTACTGACTTGACGAGAGACTCCGCCCTGTGGTCTAGAAGCCAGCCGCAGCTTGCAGGTTTTCCTACGCCCTGGGCACTGTCCGGGTCTTGGGTCTGCAGGAGCACGAGACAGCAGACCTGGAGGTTGTACCTGACCCTCCATGATGGAGGAAGTGACGGTCAGGGGTGGTCCGGAGGGGCCAATTCTTCAGGGGAAGGATGAAGGGGATGTCAGGAACCACTGAGCGTAGAGCTTGTAGGGGATCCTCATGGTTATCTGGTCCATTGGCCTCGGGGGGCCCAGAGAGGGTCAGCTCCTTTCACATGGTCACCCAGCCAGTTGGTGTCAAGTCTAGAAATTAGAACTTGGGTCTCTGAAGGCCTGCTGTGGGAGGTGAGCGGTGGGCATCAGGTATGGGGTTGATGCTGGAGCAGCAGCAGGGACTCTGACGTTGAGGGAGGAGGCGGAGTCGGGGGGGGGGTGGGAAGTGTGGGGAATGTGCAGGGCATTGGGAAGATTGGAGCCAAGACAGACTGAGATATAAACATCCTTTCCACTTTCCAGCCCTTACTACCTTGCAGACCTTGGACAGGTTAACATGTACTCATTGTGAGTTTTAGTTTTTCTTACATGAGAAATAGGGTAATATCACCTGCCCATCAAGCTTTGCTCTGCAGATGACACGCCCTGACTGTAGTGGCCTGGCTCAGTGCCAGCCGTGGTGGGCAGTCAGCATGTGGTGTCCTCACTGGGCACTGTTTGTAGGAAGAGCAGAGGTCTGGAGGGGTGTTTCTGAGCCACTTCAGGTCTTTCACACTTGCTGGCTGTGACCTTGAAGAAATCACGTAACTTCCTGGAGCCACTGCTCCTTGCTCTGCTGCCTGTGAACATGACAGTGACCTCAGGGTAGGAGGATGGATCCAGCCCAGCATGGGGCTCATGGTGACATTTCATAGATTTAACTGAGCTTGCCCTGAAGAGAGTCTGGAAGGAATTTCTTTTATCTTTTTTCCTTCTGTTTTTTTTTTTGGGACTCTTAATAGAAAAGAGATCCCATGAACGAATTGACTCATGATCCGTTAGGCAGGGAATCATACTGCAGTCTCTTTAATAATAGAGAAGATGGAAGTTTTGAAGTTACCTTTGTCTGAAAATCTGTACAAAATCAGTATTATGAAAATAAAAAGAAAACACTGACTGGTGAATATTGTGCCCACCCCAACCCCTAATTTTTTCTTTGCTGTTGTAGCCCCTGATTGTGATATGCACAAAATTTACTATTGTGTTAAAACAGAGGAAACTACTGAAAACTCGCAAGATCAGTCTGAGGCACATGATTGTATGATGTTTGTGCTGAGTGGTGATTTACTGTGACTAGCAAGTCGTTTCCTTAAAAGATCGTGGTTAGCCCTATTTATAACAAAGCAGAATTTGTAAACGTGTATGTATCCCCCCCCCCCATTTCCATTCTGTTGTATCTGAATTCATGCACCAGTGTAGCCATCACAAGTTTGCCAGACGGACAGGGTGTGGTGACCTGAGGAGCCCCAGTGTTGCTCTCAGAACTGTCCTGCCCTCCTGCACTCCCGGGGCCTCCCCTGCAGAGGGCCGGCCGCTCAGACTCTGCACTCTGCTTTCCTGCTTCCTTGCCTGCCTTGCGGTGCCTCTCAGGGAGAGAGGGCTTTTGGGTCTGTGCACTGGTCATTCTGTCCAGAGAGCAGCATGGTCCGCATGCTGCATCTGGCTGGAGCTGAGCGAAGCCCTGGGAGGCTGTGGAGGAGAGAGTGCTCCTGAGAACTGGGGAGGTCAGAGGTCCTCAGCATCCCAGACTCCCAGAGTGCTGCTGGTGAGGGTTCAATGTCTGTGGGCCCACAGGAAAGGCGCGGGGGTCAGAGTGGGCCAGGCCCGGTCAGCTTAGGTTTTGACTTGTGTTTCTGGCCAGAGTGTTGTTCAGAGACAGAGCGCTGGACTAGAACACCACCTCTTCTCTCCCTGACCAGAACCAGAACTTCTTTGTCCAGCACCAGAGTCTTCTGTTTTCCCTTTATGTCGGGTAAAAGGCTTTACCATGCAAATGTACAGCGTAGTGACTGAGTTTTGGTTGCTATATCAGTGAGATCCCTGTCAAGATGGCATGGAGGGGTTGGGCTGGAAGCAGGGCGGTTCTAGGGCAGAAAAGGGGAGCGGAGAGGTTGTGGGGGGCATTCCTGCAGGGAAGAGTGGGCTCACCCGTGGCAGACCTCCAGGCTAACCTTCCCTGCCAAGGCCAGCCCTGTTTATCTTCATCTTTGTGCTGGCCCTGTACTAGCACGTTGTCAGCGGGCAAGGGATTTTTTTGAACAGTGTCTGAGCAGGAGATTTCTTGAATAGCCTGGCCAGGGTACCAACGAGGCACCACCTGATTTATTTCTGTACTCGGGTTTCCTGCAGAGATCAAATGAAAAATCTAGGTTGTGGAGTAAACACTTCCCAGAATACCCTAAGTCACTCTCCTTAGTCATTTGTTGAGGGTGGGGCAGGGCCACAGACAAAAGGCAGCAGGGCCTGGCTGGCCCGTAGGAGGCCTTACACATCAGGCAGGGAATTCAGGCTTCGTCCTGAAGTCACAGGATGAAGGGTTTGAAGTGGAGAGAGAGACAGTCAGCTCTGTATTTGGAAGGAGCGCTCCATCAGCAGTGGGGAGGGCAGCGTGGAGCAGAGTGTGGCTGAAGGCAGGGAGACCCATCTGGGTGCTCCGGGGGTAGGAGCCAGAATGGGACCAAGGTGGAGGCAGATGGAGGGGTGTACATGAGAGAGTTGCATGAAGGTGATGAGTGAGTTCTGCCTGACAGGTTAGATTGTGAGAGTGACACTGAATGCTCAGAACGGCTTTCAGTGGTTGCAGACAGATGCTTTTGGGTTAAGTGATGCTTTTTCTGCAGGGGAGAAGTCCACTTCTCCACCCTCTCACTTAAATGCTGGTCTCCCTCTTACACTTAGTGGACGTCTACTATCTGCACGTGTTTGATTCCACCAAAAGCAAGTTGGTATCAAATACTTTCACAGCTAGAAATTCTAGACCCTTCGCTGCTGACGAGGTCAGGATCTCCTCCTGCTTGTTTTGGCACGGTCCCTGGCAGTAGCCTTCATTCTGACTGGCCTCTTCGCATCTGAACAGCTCCCCACAGTTCAGCTATGGAGACCTGTTGGAAACAAGCCTCGGATCGTGTCGCCCTGCTCATTGGATAGGGGCCAGACTCCAATAGGCCTCTGGGTCCAGCTGGTCTAGGCCCAGCCAGGTGCTGTGGTCCCCTTCATCTTTGTGCTGAAGTTCGCTCCCCGATGTCCCCAGCTGGGTCGTGGGTACAAACATGGCACGTTTAGCACTGCTCTTGCTGCCAGTCGTGGTTTTCTATTTGTTCGTGTAGTCATTGCTCAGAGTTTGAGTGGGGTCACTGCTCCGTCCCCGGCTTATCGGAGTGCCGGTCACATACGGGTCCTTACACATTGAATTAGACTCTGGTGCAGGCATTAGAGTGACTCATTCTGTTCGTTGCAGACCCTCAGTCATTCAAAAAGATTATATGAAGTACATTTTTTTCTGATTGAGACTCCTTTGCAGTGTGTCCCCTGGTACCTGTTCTAACTAGGTCACATTCGTGCTTTACTGAGATGAACTGTTGAGCCCTCCTGCAAGGGTGTGTCCTAAGTGCTGCCAGGGCCTCTGAGTTGGTGCTGGACACTTAACAGTACTTGGTCCCGGGGGGATACTTAATAAAAGTTCGTTGATTGGAAGAACACTTTGGAAAGATAGCCATTAAGATAAAAGTAAGGAGTGCTCTGGCATCAAAAATGTTAATCAGCCCCTCTTCCCCTCCCTCACTTCCTTCCTTCCTCTCTTGTGACACCTCATTTTTACTATCACAAGTCCGTGTGCTTGGCTGAGCTGTCTTGAGCTGTCCACACACAGGAAGAAGAGGCTATTGGGCAATTTGGAGGTTTGATTATGAGAAGTTAGTCATTATGACAAACCTGTGAAACACAGATGATAAAGCTGCTAATAAAATTTAATCTTGTGTGAGAGTATGTGTCACCTGGAAGATATTCAGTGCCTTTTCTTTCAGCCAGGGTGTGTGTCTGGTGGCTGTGAACAGTGTTCGTGTCCTGGGGGATGAAGTGGGGCCAGGCTGGTAGCTTCACTGCAGTGGGGTTATGCTGCTTCCCTTACGGGGGTGAAGAGGACTGTGTCCTCTTTTTAATTCTTGGATTAAATTAAGTTGGTTTCATGGTTCCAAAGGAGTAATGAATATATGTTATCACTTCAGATTACTTGTTAGTTAGGACTTATTTAATGTGAGCTTTCCCCCCATTACTCATATTTTCTGTATTTCCTATTACTAATGTGTCTCTCTGATCTGAGTAGAAGATTGGGAAATGTGCAGAAGGAAGAGCTGGAAAAGGACAGGCGTGGAGGAGTCTGCAGGTTGGGCTGCTGAGTGTTCTGTGAGATGGGCTGTGCGTGCGCAGTGAGAGGTGGTGGCGTTTCTCCTCCTCCCTCTGCCGCTCCTTGGAGTTGCTCAAGGCCAGGAGCCGGTGTCTGAACAGGTGACTCAGATGAAAGAAAGTTTGAAAAGGAAAAAGCTGTCATTTTCTGGTTACTCACAATCATTCAGGTCCAAATCCTGCCTGTTCTCTCCTCTCTCCTGTATTTAGTGTCCTGTTACCTTCTCTGTGTGTTTAAAACATCTGCCAGGAATGAATGGAAATGGAAAGGAATGCCGTGGATCAGTATGTGTTGATGCCGTGCTCTGTGTTAGGCCCTGGAAATAGGTGAAATTCAGAGAGGTTCCCCATCATGCCAGTGCCACACAGTTCTTAGGTGGCAGAGGGGCTCGCCTGGACTGGGGTGGGCTCAGCTCTGGACCACCTGCCTCTCCTCCCTGCTCAGCACCAGGGAAGACCCACCTGAGTGGGTGGTGACCACTGCCTGCCCCGCTCCTCTTTACTGCTTCACTGACGTGCATTCCTAGGTAAAGGCGGAGATACTTCAGACACCAAGGAATATCTGAGTAAACCTGGATTCTTTCTTAATCCACTGAACCAAAGAAATGAGGACATCCTTCTGACCAAAAGCTGGCTTGGATTCCTCCTGGTGCACACAGGGCCACCCAGGGCACAGTAGACGAGAAAGAAATGCCTTCAGTCGGGACTAGACAGAACTTATATGCAGATTTAAAAAGAGCAGTGTGATGTCTATGTCTTTTTTTATGCAGGGCAATTAAAGTCCATTTCAGCTGAACAACATTGATAGTAGTTGCCTCTGGGAGGCGATTTAGTGCTTTGAGATTTGTCGGATGAAAGAAATAGGATAATGATCTGCAGAAGGTTTTTCCGGTTCAGTGATTTTTTTTCTTGAGTCTTGAATCTGTCTTATCCCACATTCTCCTGGGAGCGCTTGGACCCAGACCCAGTGGCTGGTGTCTTTCTCTGCGTCTGATGACTGCCTTTCCTTTCTTGGCCCCTGTTGCTGTGCCCTGCTTCCCAGGTTGTCCTGTCCTTGAGCCCAAGATCACCCACTGCCTGGGCTGCCACCAGGAAGGCAGTGACCTGGGAAAGTGACTGAACCTAAGAGCCTGTCTTTCAGCTGTAAATTTGGGTTGAGCACCACAGGGCCTGTTCCACGGGGCGGGGGAGATTGTCCGAGATGAGCGAAGAGGACACTGAGGTGGTCAGGACAGACTCTAATCTGTAATGACTGTTGAAACCACAAGGAAAACCTGAGTTTGCACAGAGGTGTGGGGGCGTGGGACAGGGCGGGGGAGGGCTGAGCGGGCCTGGGGAACCCACCCGGGTTTGCTGACCAGCGCGTTCTTTCTGAGCTTGTCTCCCACCCTGACGTGGACATGGGCCGGATCTCCAGGCATTCGGTTCTTCTGGCAGCTTGAGTTTTCTCAGGCAGGCACTTTCTGGGATGAGGGTCATCTTAGGGGTGCAGCTAGGAACCGTGCTAGTGTTTGTCCAGATCTTTTAAGGCCTCGTTGAGAAGAGGGCTCAGGGGAGCCCGAGTGCAGGTTGGAGTAGACGGGGTCGTGCTCACGTGTGTCGTGTGTCAGTGTGGAGGGCAGACTTAGGGCTGGGGGGTGTGTGGCCTAGGGGGAGACAGTAGCCCCTGACGGAGTCTACCAGTATCTGCAATGGGCTTGCAGCAAAGCTGACCATCAGCAGGACATTTCCTTCCTTGCCCGTAGGTAGTAGATAAACCGACCCTTGGAACCAGGGCGGCAGGACTCTGAGTGAGGAGGTTCCCGGTGGCAGCAGACCCGCTGTGCTTGTGCTCCGGCCCCCAGGACTCTGTCCCCGTGGCTCTCAGTTCTGCTTGCTCTGTAGGGAAGGGGTTGTTTCTGTCGCCTTCAGTTTACAGTACAGATGACCAAAAAGAAACACATTTATGAAGACATTTTATATGGGATATCAATGAAAACATTTATCTTCATGGATAGAAGTCCTGAAGTTTTCCCCCCTGAAATATCATTTGATTCTAAGGGATTTTTTGTGTTTTGCTATTTACTTTTGTAATAATTCAGTACAATTGAGGAAACAGAAAGCAGGGGGTACTTCTGTAACACTTGGCGCGCTGTGCTTTGGGGCCTTAGTAGCTGTAATTTTAAGTTCCCAGAGGATGCCTGCTACTTTCTCCGTCTGAACACTCTGCGCCTTATTGAATCGGGGTTTATTATATAGATTTACTTTTCATAAACTTTGTTGACTGAGGTTAAAAAAATAAATAAGCCCGTCTCTGGAAACTTGTTTCCTTTACAGCATGGCAGGTAGGAGAATTTCCAGTGACTCGAAATTAAACTCCAGAAGTGAATCCAGAATTCCCTCAGATAGGCGAGGGCTGCTCATCGCTGCCTGGTTTGGCCAGCTTTATTTGAGAAGTCAGCTGTAGAAGCGTTGGGCAACCAGCCTTGGGACAGAGCGGCTTCTGCCCTTACCGTGTAAGTGAAGAGGGCCCTGGAAAGCTTTCTTGAGCAAGGGTCTCTCCCTTGTCTGTCTGAGCCTGGCCCTTCCTGTGCTGTGTCTGGGCTGCCGGCCCCAGGGCGTGGAGTAGCCTGACTGTGGAGCCTTCTGCAGGACACCTCCCATGTCTTTGGCTTCAGGATGTACGTATCACCTTGATTTATTGTCCCCTACCATTCTCACCTAAGCCGACTTGATTGTCTTCAGCCTCTGATTCATTCCCCAGACCGGAGCTCCACACATTCAGGTGGTTTGCTGTCTCCAGCAGCGTCAGGGCTGGAAGCGCTGCTCCTTGACCTTGACGTTTGCAGGAACTGCTCTTTTCAGGCTTGCTGCAAGACGGGGGGGGGGGGGGGGTGTCGACAAGTGGGAAAACAAACAATTGCAGATAGGGGTTGGTTTTCTCACTTTGCACTGTCAGCAGAAGCAAAGCGCTGTCCGTCCCTTACTTGGTTTGAAAATAACCTTATTTTTAGAGTAAGGGAAGGAAATGTGTCTGTTCAGAAAACCTTGCTGTTTTGTGGAAGTGGAAAATTCTCTCCCTAGTCCCTCTCTCCTTGCCTATGGCCAATAATGACAACAGTGATTACAGTCAGCATTGGGGTGTCTGAGAGCCGGACATTGTACTGGGTTCTGCCCTGAAAATGCCCCGTTAGCTGTTACTCCCATTGTACAGGTGAGGAGACTGAGGCCTGTGGAGGTCGTTGCTCTCAACTAAGACCATAAAGAGTTTAAGGAAAAAAAGAAGGGTCTGAGAATTAGATGCAACTGTGTGATGCTGGAGGACTCAATACTCTTAGTGTAAACTTTCATTTTACATAGAGGGTGTGGAGGGCAATAGAGCTTTGCCCTTGAGTATGTCACAGACTCATGTTGGTAGGGATTCCTTATTTAGGGAGTTTTACATTGCCCCCCCCATTACTTGTTTTTAATTTCTGATGTATATATTGATATAACCTATCTGAACAAAAGCTATTTGGAGTTTTACATTTTTTTGAGTGTAAGGAGATCCTGAGACTAAAAAGTTTGGGAACCACTGGCCTCGTGGTGAGGTGTAGGCTTTGGGGTCAGCTGCCCCTGTTGTAGCGTTTACTTGCCGTGGGCTGGTAGGAAGTTGTTTTTCTGATCTCAGTGTCCTCAGTGGAAAGATGGGCCTGTGGTAGCACTAGCAGTACCAGTAGTGAGCTGGTCTGTGAAGTAGGGCCTGCCCCGTGGGTCCCAGGGCTGAATACTCTGGTGTTCCTCCGGTGCTGCTGGTGGGGCGCAGGTGGGCGTCTGTCTTGGGGGGCTTTACCATGTTCGGGGGGAAAGTGACTGTGTGTGTTGGTGGGAGGGTGGTGGCTCTCAGGGCAGGGTGGGCTGTTTGTGCTGGCTTTTGTCTGGGAAGAGATGGTGGCCGCAGCCTTGCTGTCCAGGGCATCCTCCGTGTGACCGGAGGAAGATGGTGAAGGACCCTTCCAGATCCTGCACGCTGGGCTGGGCACAGCACCCGGATGCGGTCAGCATGCATCCCAGGCCGCCGTCCGCAGGTCCTGACCTTGTCTGGTCTGGGCCGGTGGAGGAGGCTGCAGCTCAAGGTCATGGAGCTGCGGGTGATTGAGGGGGTCCCTTTGGGGCTCTGGTCCCCACCCTCTGCTCTGCTCTCTCTGCCTCTGTGTATGTCCGCCCCCTGCTCTGGGATGTTGATGATGAAAAGCGGGCACCAGGGAGACCGAAGCCTCCTTCACTTCAGCACTAACTTGGGCCTAATGGAAGGAGTGAGGTCCAGCCCCTGTGCCCTCCTTCCCCGCTCCCCGCCTGGCCTGGTTTTTATGGAAAGAGTTGTGGTCTGCAGCCCCCCCCCCCCGTCTCCCTGAAGGGCTCTGACTGATGCTGGGGTGCGGAGCTGGGCGACTCAGAGGGGCTCTGGCCCCCAGGGCACAGGCTGAGAGGAGACTTGTGAAGTATTACCCTCCCCAGGAACGGGGTGGGGAGGACTAGCCTGGAACCCGTTTCTCTCCAGATCTTAAATCTGAAGTGAAATGAGATGCTTTCATCTGGCCCAATACCCACCCCCACTTTTTAAAAAGAGGTTTTACTGGCTCAAACAGATTCTTAAAAATAGAAATTGTTTACATTCAGTTCTAACTTGGTTTCAGGATTTCTGCTCCAGGAGGCTGGTGAGCCTAGAGCAAGGAAACTCAGTCTCTCAGAAGTCAGAGGAGTCCTCGGGCCGGGCAAGAGTGGTGTTCAGGGGTCTTGGGGGAGGCTGGGGTTGGGGGGGCCTTGATTTTCTGGCTGTAACATCAGGTGCTTCTGAAATGTATATGGTACTGATCTGAGAGGCTTCTCTTGGGTTTACTCTTGGTCAACCATGTTCCTAATGTGGTGAAAGTAACAGTTCTTTGTAGAAGTATGAACTGTCTCAGGAAGTGACTCGTAATAAGGAAGAGCGCTGATTGGGTCATTTCTGGATAGAGTGAATGTTAAGGCCTCGCTCTGAGTGACCCTGATCCTTTCAGAGGATGAGTCGTCTCAGGGAGCTCCCGAAAGGGTGCTGTTTCCCTTTATCTCTCTCTGCCCACCCCCCCACCGCCGACACCAGCACTGTCTTCACTGGGGATTGGGGGCACCCCGCGCTTTAAACCACTCTCAGAACACCATGCGGGGCAAGGGGCTGGCTGCCTGTTTTCCTTCGGGAGTTTCTGGCACTTGGCCGCTCTGAGAGCAGTGAGGAGTCTGGCTGTAAAGAAGGTGTGAGGCTTACCAGGGGGATCTGTCTGCAGAGAACGTGGAGGTCTTGAAGTGCCTCCTGAAATTGGACAGAGCAGATTTAGAGATTTTGGTCTAGTTACTGCCTAGTGAAACTTAGTCTCCTTTCCCTCTACTTACTGAACTGTAGACGCTAGCTGTGCAGGGCCTCTCCCTTGACCAGCACTGTGGGGTTCTGATGTCCTGAGCTCTCTGTGAGGCGGCGAGGAGGCCCGAGCTAGCCAGCGGCCTTTCCCCTGGGCCTGGTGCACCTTGCTGCCCGGCCTGGCCCTGCAGGCTCTGCCTCACCTGCAGACCCCTGGCCGCTGCTCTTGGCTGATCTCTTGCTCTAAGGACAGAGTTGGGTGGCTGGAAGCTGCGCTTAGCAACTGGTTCTGAACACCTGAGACCTCTGTTATTTGAAAAAGACAGGAAGTGAGTTATTCTGAGTAGTCTGTTTCCCAGAGAGCAGCAGCAATTTAAATTTCTAGTAACTTTCATGGTTGGAAGAATTCTGGGTTCTTTTGTCATCTATAATGGTGTAGGAAATTTTAATTTCACTTTATTGCTAGTGTAACACTACTTTTTAAATATTCTACTGTTTCACCAGATGAGTAGCTAGTATAGTAGATTTCAATAGCGGGATTTGATTTGTGAAAGAAGTGTTTGGTGGTGTGTTCCTTCAGTTCTTGGCATCTTTTTCAAATAGGAAATGTAGCATATGCAGCCTGTAAGGTCTTCTGTTAAGATTTCATGTTATAAAATAGGTTGAATTAGGGAAATAGTAGAAGATGGAAAAAAGTGAAAACAGATCCCCTAGCCCCAATAAGACCGCCCCTCTCCCCTTCTCTCCCAAATAATGCTGCTTAAGTAGTGTAGTTGCCCTGTGGTGGTTTCTTGTTTCTTGCATATGATGCTTAGTGTAGTGACATTTGCCCCTGGGGTGAAAACAAAAGTTATGGAACCCACATCTGACTATGAATCCTGAATTTCTGCTGTGTTACGTAGCCACCTTTGGGCCACTGTGTATATAGCTCTCTGCTGTGTCTAAATCTGAAATGCCAGACACACACACACACACATACTCACTCATTCACTCAGTCACATTTTCCTGTATCTTTTGAATGGGTTTTTTTTTAAATAAAAGTGTATGCTGGTATTTTTATTGTTGATAGGATGAATAAGTACAGTTTTCACTGTTTCAGAGCACTTGTGAGAAACTTAGTTCCTATTTTCTAGGTTTAAGAAGTGGCTTTATTTGTGGCTTGATTCGTTGGGATCTGCCACGATAATGTATGTTATATTCAGGAGAATCGACTGCTTCTCACAACTAAATCACAGGCAAGGGGCTGATTTCTACATTCTATGCCTGGAATTTAATTCTGTGGGATAACTTATTGCAAGATGAGAACTTGCTGTAAAAATACTGTTTTGGGGATCTTGTACATTTTAGACTGTGCCTTTAATTATAAATGTTTATTTAAGGAAATTTAAAATTTAAACTACATTTCATTTCTGAGAACAGTACAGACCTTTGGGAAAAAATTTTTTAGGCCAAATGTGGACCTGTTTCCTTGACGTTTCCCCCCTTCCCTTAACCTAGGTAGTTTCGATTTTTAGATCTATCCCATCTTGTTTTAAATTTTTTTCCTTTCCCCAGTTATTCGTACAAGTCTGAGATTTCTGTCATGGGATGTATTGTTGCTAAAACATGGGCAATATTGGAGACCCCAGGTTTTACTCAGAGGGTTGTTAGCAACAACTACCTTTGTACCCAGACATTATGTCCTTATCTCCCCACCCTTTCCCCTCAAACACATTTTGAGGTTGGCATCTAAAGGTAGAGTCACTGTGAGAGTTTAGGGTGAGGCTAAGGGAGAAGTCTGAAGGCTCGTCCTGGGGCTGCTTCTGTGCCCACACTGTTGGTCGAGACTGTGTCTGCTGCTGGGTTGGAGAATGGAGAGTGAGGAGTTGGGTGCTTACAGCAGAGCAGGCATTTCAGGGGTGGCCTAATTAAAGGCTTCTTTAAAGGAGCAGATATTCCCACCTTCTAATTAGAGAAGGTCTGCACTGCCGGGGACCACAGGTGAACACGGCTCAGTCGGGACAGAAGGTTGGATGCCGGCTTCCACCAGCCTGATGCATCTCCTCTTCCCTCCAGCGGCATTTACTTCCTTTCCAGGCCTCAGTAAGGGGTTGGAAAAGCTGGCTGAGGCAGTGAACAGATTAACCACGAGAAAGCCCCGAAGTGTCATTTCAGTACTAGCTGTGCCCGAGTTGGTACAAGCGGGCGTTTGGTTAATCTTTGCAGCAGTCTTTGGAAATGACTGGAGACACTAAGGGGGTGACGTGCAGTCACGGTGGCCCCTCGTCTTGTGGTTCTAGTGGAAGATGCTTTGGAGGCACCAGGAGCTGGAGTGTGATTTAGCTCTGTTACAGCTCGGGGTGGGGTTGCTTCCTTTGGAGAAACCAAGGGACTTGTAATGTCTCTTCAGCACGTTGACAGATTGAGTGTGTTGTGGTCTGTCTTCTAGATCGTGTAGGTCAAAGGAGCAGCCACAGCCCGAGCCTTTGGTGTATAACAGAGCATCCTGACGTTCTGTGGGGTTTTCCGGAGAAAGCTGGTGGCACTGTATGTAAATAACACATGCATCTTGCTTTTGGCTTCCGAGGAAGAGTCTGGAGTCCACAGAGCGAAGCTCTTCAGAGCAGGGCAGCCCGCGGAGTGGATTGCTATTTGCACACCCGCCTGAGAACGCTTGTGTGCATGGAGTGACACGGGCCCTGGCCCTTGCCTTTTAAAGGCACACAAGCCAGCGCGCGTGACAACTAAAAACGGTCGCCACTGTCCTGCTTCAAGATTGAAGTCAGAGTTGTCAGATGATGGAAGAGCGTTCCCGTGTCCACTTAATTTATGTTTACTGTTTCTTGATGCTGAACTTGAACTCCACATTGGAGACTGCTTTAAGAAATAAGGAGTGAAGAGACCCGCCCAGGGCCCTCGGGATGACCTCACAAAGGGCGGGGGGGGGGATCTGCTGGAGCCCCCTCCCCCTTTACCTTTTCGTATCACTCACTCAGGGCCCTCAGCTTGGTACCTGCTCCTGGGAGGGGGGCGGCCTGTCTTGTGTCTCTGTGCCACGTCTGCCTCCCTGTTGGTGTGTTGGAAAGTATGGCAAGATTTTAATGACAGCTTTTCGGTTGTGAATTCGCATTTCTATTAAGGAATTCAGTCTTCCTCAGTAGGACACGTCCCGTTCTTACCAGATGAAGGAGCATGAAGTTAGCTGGAAAAGGAAAGGAGAAAACAGGCTTCAGAAATTGGTAAACTTTGGGTAGAATATATTAAAAAGAACACCAGCTTTGTAGAAATGCTCCCCTCTTTTGTTTTTATAAATATACTGAGAGGCAGAATACTCAGGCAAGAGGCTGATTCTCTCTGTCTTCTCAGTCCCAGCTTGGTGATCGTGAAAGCAAGTTTATCCCGAGTCCACCGTGTCTCAGCTCCAAAAATGGGGCTCAGATGAAAGACCAGCCTGGGTGTTTCCTTAAGGTCCCTTCTATCCCTCGGCAGGACTTTCTTGGGTACCTACTGAGTGAGAGGCAGTGCGTCTCCAGGTGTTCAAATCTGAGGGGGCAGACGGCGCAGGTGGTGGGAGAAGGGGCATTAAACAGACAGCCCCTGAGGCAGTGATTCGGGCCGGGTCGGTGAGGGGCTGCAGGGAGACGCTGAAACTGCCCGATATAGGCCTGCACTGGGAGACAGGTGGCTGGTGCTAGGTTAGGCAGGGGCCTGACCGCAGGTGGCTGCAGGTGGCTGCAGGTGGAGGTGGAGCCAACCAGAAGCAGAGTCTGGATTTGAGGAGCACCGATTCCCTTTGAACTTGTGCGATCCTGGTTGGGGCCCAGGGTTTGCTGGCATCTGAAGTTTCTGTGGAAGCTGCTGTCGCAGCAGAGGTGTTGGTGGGATCCCAGGGTTGGTCAGCCCTGGCCAGCCTGGCACATCTATCCAGCTCCTCCCTTCCTGAGTGGCAGGCCTGTTAGTTTTTAGCTGATGGAGGGTTTTGCTTGTGTGTTTGTTTTTGTTTTGTTTTTAATTTGAAGCTTGACGTACAGCTTGGGGAGAAGCATTCACAGCTTCAAGGATAGTTGTATCTGGAGAGAATTACCTGGAGTCATGAAAGTGGAGGTGCTTGCGTTGAAATTTGCTCTGCAGTGAAAATGGTGCATCTCTAAATCCACGCAGGTTAGAGGGTTTCTGGTCTCAGGTCTGCAGATAGTTGTGTGACGCATGTGCTCGGGTGGCCTGTGGGCAGCCCCACAGTGGGACTGGGCTGGGCCCGGGGCTTGTCTGGGGAGTCTTTGGTCGTGACCACCTGGTAGGTTTCTGCATTGGACACAGTGAAGATAAAGGCACACAGCCCGTGGCCTCTGGGAAGGAGTGTGTCAGCAGCATCTTTGCTGTCCGTGTGTCCGGATGTCCTGGTCATTCTGCTGGGCACAGAAGCACAGCTGTGTTCTGCCAGCTATGGGTTCTGCAAGGGCAGCAGTGACACATCCTGGGTGTGCACGTGTGACTGACTCTAAGTCTTTAATTGGCACAGGCTCAGAGCATATTTCTGAGGAATAACCCACCATGTGGCGGGCTTGAGGGGTGGATACCGTTTGTCTGGCTTGAGTGGACTGTGGTGGGGACATCACCAGAAGCGCGGTCCCTCTGACTCCTGTCCGCCAAGACCAGCTCCGTCGCTGGTGCTTCCACAGTGAGCACTTTTCAAGGCACCTGTCTTTCCGCCTCATGTCCTTACTTGGGAGGGAATGGTCAGTGGGCTAGGCAAGCCGTCTCTTTCTTCCCAGTCTTTTTCTTTTTTCTTTTTTAAACCTTCTTTCCTACCTTGGTTCCCCAGAATGGGTTAGGAGGGAGTCAGGTGAACTTCGGGCAATGGGGGGTATAGTGGAGGGAGAGGGGTGGGCACGCGTGTAGCGGATTCAGCACGTACCCTTTAAATACACTGCCTTTCATGCACTGAACTCTTTGAACCTTGCACCCCCTCAGGTGTTTGAATCACGTTCACTTACACACTTTCCATGTAGGCTGGGTTCTCTCCCTGTGTGGTCCCGCCAGAGCCAGAGGAGGTGCCAGCTGTCACACCGGCTTCCTGACCAGGGCTGGTGGCCTCCGGGTCTGGAGAGCTGGCCTGTGAGTGTTCCCTGAGGACTGCACTTCCCAAAATGCGGGGGCGCAGCTCCTTGTTTGTGTTTTGTTGTCTTTTTCTTCTGAACCCCACTTCCTACCAGGGTTGTAAAGTGGATTAAAATTAATTTTCTATTGAAACAGAAAATTTCATGACATGCCCAAAGGTGAATGAGGTCACCCCAAGATATTGAAAGCCTGGCCTGTGAATGAAAGATTACTTGAATGTCAGTGATAATGAAACAGCATAGGGACCACATGGCCACACAGGTTTAAAGTTCTTAGGCTGTGTTCTTATCTGAAAGGTGGCTTTATCTCGTTAGTCTGACCGCATGTTGATTCAAGTTCTTGGCACAGGAGGGAATGCCACTCCCTGCATCCACCTGCATTTTCTCTGATCCTTTTCCTATAACACCCAGCCCATTCTCTGATGATCACAGCTGACAAGCTCCCGCCTTGTGCTGGAGGCACTTAGCATTAGGAAGTTACTGGGAGAAGGAGGAGGGAAAGACGGAAGGACATTCAAGGTGCACTTGACTGTGACGTCAAGGTGACGTGCTCGCGCTGTCAGCGGTGAGGTGTAACTTAGATAATGGGGAAGGGGAAGACCGGAGACTTGGTTAGCATGGTTAAGTTACTGGTGTATGGTCGTGTAGCTTGAAGGTTCAGAGTTGGAATTCAAGTTCATCCCCGAAACCGCACCAAGAGTTTAACAGCCATGTTCACATCGTTATCGCTATCCCACTGTGATGAAACCGTGCCAGTCTCGAGAGTCCCGGCCCTCTCTGGGCACCAGGCTCCAGCTGCAGAGATCACCGGCAGCCTCACAAAGAGTCCTGGCAGGCGAGGGCAGCAGCACACGCGGGACAGTGCCAGCTCTGTGCCTGTCATAGAGTGAATGGTGGTGAGCCCAGTGGCCAGCGTTTGTGGCTTGTTTTACACATGCCAGGAGTTACTTAGAAGTGGGGTGTACTTGCACACACACCATCTCATTTAATCCTTCCAGTTAATGCCAGGAGGTGAACACTGTTACTATCTACATTTTTCAGGTGGTGAAACTGAGGTTTAGAAATGTTTTTGCAGTTTGCCTAAGACTGTCTAGAGCTTGTCAGTGGCAGAGCTACGGTTGAACTTCCTTGTTAAGGTTAAACACCTTCCCAAATGGGCCTTCGATTAAAACAGTTAAGTCAGTTTCTGCAGGGCACACTCCCCTCAGCAGCCTGTGCCTTTTCAAAGAAAGTCTTTGAAATAAAAGTTTTTGAAATGTGCCTTTGGCATTTTAAACATGAACATTCTCATTGTGCTGCTTCAGGAGACGGGAAATACGTCCCCCGACGTCCCCCGAGGACTTAGCCGAAGAGGGTAGATACCCATTTTTTTGGTTGAGGTCCTGGAGTCTCAGAAGTAAGTCATTGGCTTTCGGGGCTTTATGAAGCAGGGATGTGGATTTTAACAAGGTGACCACTTTCAGCATTTTAATGTGTTAGCCTTCCAGACAGTTTTGTCTGCTAGGATCCACCTAGTTTTGTTCAATCCAAATGCGTGACTATAGGACACCCAGTGAAAACATTTCAGAGGTCCAGTCTAAAAGGCAGTCTGTTTGTTTCAAGCAGTACTCATTGTAGAAATTGCCAGCACACCAAGGGATTTTGGTGATTGCTTTGGATTTGATCAGTTATGTACCTTTTAGACAGTTAGCTCAACGTTTGGGATCAGAGATAAGGGTCAGTGCCACCAAGATGGTTTAACTCTTTAAACCGCAAAAGGATGAGGCAAAAGGTCTTGTGGGGATCATAGCTCCTGCTGCTCAGGGTGTTATCTGTGGGCCTTGCAGGAGCCACTGAAGCACAGCCCCCAGAAGGGGGGCAGCCAGGGTGGGGCGAGGTGGGGGCGCTTTATTGTTAGTTCCTGTTTCCACTGAGACCAGGAGGGTGGTTTGACCAGCCAGGTGTGTATGGCACTTTGTTTTCTTTCTGTGAATGGGAAAGGCTCACTCAGAGTTCATTGCTTTTGTTTTCCGGTGTTGGGTTAACATCCGGCACCGTCTGCGTCTTCTGTGGGAGTGTGAGATGCTTTCAGGGGCAGGGAGCGTCTGTCCGTAGGTCCTCTCAGATTCAGGAGCTGGTTGCTGCCTGGTTCTATGGAAAACCACTTCCAACTGTGGGTTCTGACATCCTTCTAATCACAGTACATTGGAGGCGCTGAGTTGGGGGAAAGCGTTGATCTAACTTTTCACTGAGTGGAATGAGCAAAGCCTTAGAATGTGTGGTGGCCTAGTGACAGGTCCTAAAAGTGGCAGCAGCCTCTCAGTCCTCAGCAGCCCCTTGTTGGACAGGCCAGCCTGATGGCTTGGTTAATGACGTTCGACGAGGCAGAGGGATGGAGAAGGACGGGGAGGGAGGACGAGGGACAGGGGTCCAGGATGGTGTCTGAAGGGCTGCAGAGACCTGGGGACTGGGTGCCAACTCAGTGAGCTAACCTGGTGCGGTAGAATGTGTTGTTTTTGTTTATTTATGCCTCGCTCCAGAAGGAATTGAAGGTTACTGTTCACTGCCCGAGGAACCTGTTGAGGTAATGAAACATCTGTGGGTGTGCGCAGCTGCTCCCTTTGGAATATTACGTTAGCTGAGAATTGCTGACGAGGCGTTAACCTTATTGGCTCAATTTGGGAATCACTAATGAGTAAGAGAGTGACAAGATTTGTCAAATGCTTTTCAAAAATTTAATTTGTTGTTTTGATGTCTTTTTTTTTTTTAAAGCAGAGTGAAAAACTCAATTCTAGGCTAACATTCTTAAAGGTCCCCTTGTGGACTTGCTAGTAAAGGCGCTTTGTGTGTCTGTGTGTCACGCGGACTCTGGGGCCACATGACTGGTGCTGGGGACAAATGGCCCTCAGAGGCAGGAAGGGGGAGGCCGCCCTGCGCCTTTCATGCTTGTTCGCTCCAGCCTGCGCCGGGCGCACATCCCTCCCATTATCCCCGTCCCCACGGGAGATGCTTCTGGTAGAGAAACCTTACTCAGAATCTGGGCGCCCGAGACAGCTGTCCAAGGAGCAGGGACCCCAGAAGATGACACTGCGTGTCGTCCCTGTGTCTGCACAGATGGCAAGATTTAGCTCTGTTGTTCTCTGCCTGCTCTCTGCTCCTTCTCACCTGCCTCTCAACATTTCTTAATCAAGCAGAGTTGCCTGCTGAGTGGAGGACACCCCTGCGTTCAGGAAGAGAGCTGCAGGGCCGTCTTCCTGGGAAGGGAGGGCCCTGCTCCCGGGGTTGCTGGTCGGGACAGTTCCCCCCCCCCCCCCCCCCGCCTTCTCCTCCCTCCGTGACCCTCAGTGCACGCCTGTCTGTGTAACCTTCCTCCTGGTTCTGTGCTCGGTGGGGCAGCTTTATTCATAGTGTGAATTCTCACACTGCAGGTTCTCTAAGCTGGTTTTCCTTTTTCTGTTGGCCCTTCTGATCAGTGTGTCCAAGCTGTAGATTAGCAAAGCCTGTGGCTCAGGGACCAGGGAACTCAGCCTCGGGATTCTCTGTGTCGCCCTCCTCCTTTTCCTTCTCAGCAGGTTTAAAGTGCTTACTTCTAAATAAGAGAGAAAGTGTTTATTTCTAATTTAGATCTTGCTGTAAATCAGTTTGTATTTTCCTGAGGGAGGAGTCTTTAAATTTATCATGAGAATACTATGACAGGACTTAAAACTGAACCGTGTCCCTTCAGTCAGAGTACCTCTCTGAGCCTTGTCACTGGTCTGTGCGAAAGATTTGAGTGCAGCCCCTTCTTCACGCAGCCCCCTTTGCTTTAGTAGGAAAGAGGTGTTAAAATACAGCTCAGCCTTTTCTGTTGGAAGGGAAAATCTTTGCCCTTGTGAACACTTTGGAGCTTTGAACACTTTGAGCCGTAGGCAGATGCAGAGAGGTACCCGTTCTGGGCCCCTGTCCTGGTTGGCCGACCCCCTCCCGGTGGTGGCCAGAGCGGCTGTGTGCTCTTTGGGTTTCAGTGCTCGACCTACACGTGATGAGGGGTGGGTGGGGATTTGCTGGGCTGGGTTTTGTGCCCAGGCTTTCTGGGCACGTAGAAGTAATTTCCTTGGCTCTGCTTGCCTTGGAGGTTTTGTGTCGTTTTGTTTTTGGTTGGGATGGGGCAAGGGGAGATAGTTCTATTGTGCTGAGAGGTTGACAGTAAGCTCACCAAAATGAATAATTTCGAGTAGAAAGGTCTGCTCACTTTCAGTTTAAGTTCAAGGCGGAATAATGTGCGTCTCTACCTATTTCTGGCTCAGCTGTGTTTCGGGAGGTCATGAAGACACCTTGACCATAATGAAACCATGGGGTCCCAAGTGCTGCTGCTTAGGCTTCCTGTGAGATTTTAGTGTAAGCCTTAATGAAATTCTCGTCACGCTAAGAGGGAATCTGGGAGCTGAGTACGTGCTGCAGAGTCCAGCCTCTTGTTGGTTTACAGCGGGGGTTGGGGGTGGGTACAGCCCCGGCCTCAGAGCCCTCGACAAGGACCGTTGTCAGTCAGTGGTAGAGCGGTCACTGGTGTGTCTGCCGGGGCCCAGCCCATCTTGACCGCAGCGTGTTTGGCGGTCACATGGCCTCCTCACTTACCGACAAACCTTCCTACTCTGCTCTGGAAAACGTGCACCTTGGTGTTTACTTGGTGGGTTGATTTTGGGTGAGATCCTTAATGCTGGTGGTGCTTACCCTTGCAGTCTACTCTGCTGAGTGCAGTGGGCTTGTTGGGCTTTTTAAAAAAATTATCTGTGTGTCCCTTTGGGGTAAGGGATAACATGAGGGTAACTTTCACGTGGAAAGCTTAGTGCGTAAAGAGCCTTGGGACTTTGCTTCATACAATTACAGTGCCACTAGAAACACATTGAAATAATTACAGTTTGACAAGTGCTTTTGGAAATAATGGTATATTTATTTTTTTAGATCACCCTCTCTTGGTAACCTCAATACTTTGTAAGGCTTTAAAAAGTACTATGTATAATCTGTTTCTGTTTGTCTCTCTTTCTTTAAAATCTGAGAACACCTTCCTGGTAGAGAATACTTACTAGTAAGTGAATAGATCAGATCTATAGAAAAGCAGTCTGTAGCTTGCAAGTGGTGGCAATCAAGACTTGAACGCAGTCCAAATTTCTTTCTTCAGTAAACAGACGTAGTAGTGATAGGTCATTTAATACAGACCCCATGGAAGAGCAGAACTTTAAAAATAGTTTTCACAGTAATGAATATAGTCATGGAACCCTCTATTCTTGGAAGATGATAATCAGAGCTACCTGTGTGTGCAAGTTGTTAGAACAGTGGTGATTTTGCGTCCTTTATCTGGAAAGGGCTGCTGCAGAGGGGTTTGAGGACACACTGGGCATCGTCAGGCGTGTCCTGTTCTGCATTTACTTAACAATTCTGATAAAGTTAGTGTTGAGGGCAAGAAGGGGCATTATGTACTGAAACTCTCCCAGGACTAGGTTTTCCAGCCACTCTGCCCTGATAGCCTTCACCCTGCCCGACGCCGCGGCTTCGCTGCACACGCTCATCCTTGAGGAGGAAACCTGTGCTGTGAAGGAAGGAAGGGAAACACTCGAGAAATTGGGCAGCGCTCAGAGATAATCACCCTCGCCTCAGGCGGCATTGTTCTCTGCTAGTTAAATTGATCTCTCGGGAGTTGGACACTGAAAAAGGATTGTCATTTTAACTCGAGGTCTTGTTGAGTTCTTGTTTTAGTTTTCATTAGACTGCAAAGGCTCATTAAATTAGGCTAGACTTTCCTCTTTTTGAGTGAAGTTTGCTTCCTTGGGTTTCCTTGGGCATTTTTCTCCTAGAAAGAGGTCTTATCTGTTTCCCTTTTCTGTAAGGAGTCTTGCATGACACCATCTCCCAGGCATTTCCTCCTAGATTGCTGTCCGGAATTCTCCAGCCGAGAGGAAGGGGGTTTGTGTGTGAAGGGGAGCTGTAATACTCAGAGAAAGCTAACTGAGCTTTTTCTTGAATTCCTTTTTTAAAAATTTAGACTCTATTTCACTTAAGCCTTTAAAATATTTCTGGGTTTTCATGCTGTCTGCGTCTTTAAAGAACTGGCTCCCAGACACTGAGACATCTGTATACCAACTAGATAAGATGGTCTACTTAAAAAAAAACTAAAACAGAAAACCCCCAAAACCAGTGGGAAGGCAGCTGTCAAATGCTGTTTGTTAGAGTAATACAGAGTTGTTTTTGTTTTTTAAAGCTCGGAACCGAGACTTTTAACTTGTTGGCACTTAGATAAATAAAGACTGGATTGAATCCAAAGAACCAACTTTTTATCTTAGGAATTCTAAGAACTCTGGGAACAAAGTAATGTTTAAGCACTAGTAACTAGCGTTTTAAATAAGTAAAGCATTTGAGTTTTATGAGCTTGCTAGATAGAAGATAAGGTGCTGTTATGGGGGTATGGTTCTCTTTTTACTTGGTTTTGGTGTAAATGAAGTGCTTTAGGATTATGTAAAATGAGGTTTTGGGGGCTTGCCATCATTAGACTTTTTTCCCATACTTTTGTGTGGTTGTGTAGCTTATGGAGATAGTGATACTGGACCCTTTCCAGTGATTTGCCAGAGATTTGCCTGGGCTGTCATCCAGCCAGCATTGCTCAATGTCTTTGTGTGGCTGTCATGCACAGTGCCAGCCTGTAGGAGTGAGCAGGATAGTCAGTTTGTACCTCTTGAGATTTTCTTACTTTGTAGGCAGGTGGTTAAATCACAGGGAGGAAGGGAGGTTGGAGGAGAAAGGAACCCTTGACCCCCTCTTTAGCCGTAACTTCCCAGGGCTGAGTTACACGCAGCACCCGTGCAGTCAGAGGTAGGGGTCAGACTCCTGGATTGACCCTCAGTAGGTCTGTAAGCTTGGGCGAGTTAATGAACCCCTCTCCATCTGTGTCCTTGTTTGAAAAAATAGGTCCGGGGGTCCCTGCCACGCAGGGTTGCTTTCAGGATTAGAAGGTGTATGGAGAGTGAACTGACTTCAGCATTGAGCATTCATCTCATGGTGTCATGATTCAGGTGGTGACCTTTGGCATCAGGAACTGTGTATCCCACATTTTGAGGTGCTTTGTTTAAAAAAATCTGGAAGAAATCCCCACGGAGAGAAGATGGCATCTGGGCTGAGTCTCCCTGGCTTGGCTGTGGCGGGGAATCCGTGGCACTGTGGGGTGTATCCCTGCCCCCCTCTGGCACTGGAGGCTCTCCTTGGGGATGGCGGGAGTTCCTGGTGTTTGGAGTGCCCGGGGTGCTGTCAGAGGAGGTCCTTCTGAATAGAGCCTCTGTCCGCCCCAGCCCTCTCTCTCCATTCAGGCCCGAATACAGAAGTACTTTTGATACCATCTGCTGAGTTGTCAGCTCTTGTGGAGGTAAAAGGGCTAAAGTGGTGCAGGGGAGGGTTATTAGGGGCATGGCCATCTAAATGGGAGCCCTTTAACCAAATTCTGGCCGTGGACGGCGTTTCCGCATTCCGGATTGCTGCAAAGAAACCCCCGAGCATGTGCCGACAAAGCTGCTCTGTTGTCTGCAGGGGGGCTTGATGCCCCCCCGCCCCCGCCTTCTCGGTGCCTGGTGCCTGGCCCTCCCGAGTGGAGTGATTGGGTGATCGGATGGGAGAAGAAAGGATTAGGGAAAGCAGTGGTCTGCTTTCTGCTAGTTACCAGCAGCTGTTTTGGGCCGGTGGGGGCTGGAGTGTCATGCTGTGTGTTTGTGGAAATGTGACGTCTGATTGAGACATAATGGATGGCTCCTGGGGCCCCGAGTAGGGTGGGGGCCGAGGGCCCCAAGGTGGGGTTGGAGCCCTGCTCCATCACTGGCCTACTGCGCCCTCGGGGCCACCTGCAGTGTCGGGGGCAGAGGTCCGGGGCGAGGCCCATGTGCGCAGGGACTGGAGAAGACGTCCTTAGTTACCCTCACTCTTACCTTCCTCCTCCACCAGCCCGTAAAGTCTCTGCTCTCAGGCTGCTGTGGGGCTGGGCAGGAGCGGCTCCCAGCGGAGCCACCTTGCAGAGTATGAAGCACCACCTGGTGATTAGTATTACCTTTTTACAGCCTCGACTGGGTTGAATGCCATTGGATACTGCATTTATATCATTTTCTCTGCACTTGCTGTCTATAGTTGTGATTCTCCTAGGGTTTTGGTGGCTAGGTTGGTGGGCTTATAAAAAATTTTCAATTAATTTCTTCTTGATTGGAGAATGACCATGGTTGTTACGAGTGGCAAAAAGGTGCACAAGTCCTTCTCTGCGTCTTCTAGCTAAATAAACTGAGTAAAGTAGTGACTTTCAGATTTTAATCTTCCAGCCCTCTTGTAAAGCAGGCCTCAGAGTTTGTGGACTTGCGACTCCACAGCAGCTCAGTGGGATGAGTAACTGGGAAACTGTCTCCTCGCAATTTCTTTGGGAAGCAAAGGAAGGGAATTAATAGAATTTGGATGTTTCTGTAAAATAGGGTTATTTTCTGATTTTGAAATCCCCTCTAACTTAAAAAGACTCCTTCTATGTATTTCAAACGTAACCTGCCGTGAGCAGGTCAGTGCCAGGCGCTGGTGCCTGGGCACGGCTTTGGGTGGTGGGGTGAGGGCTGTGGGGGGCAGCAGGCCCAGGTGCGGTGTGGCTGGGGGGCTCTGCTGCCCCGAGGACGCGGGGACTGAGAACAGCCGTGCTGTCATGGTGTTATCCCCACAACATCACTGTGTGGGAAGTCTGTGTGGGCTTGGTATTCCTTAGAGGATTTATTTAATACACTTGTAAATATTGTTTACTGAAATAAAGGAACACTGAGATTGAAAGAACCCCGTACTGCACGTATGGATGTGTGTGCATGAAACTGTACCTTTCACGAGTAAGGTTGGGACTCATTGCGCCATAGTATCACACAAAAGGGTGTTTTGGGGAAATTGTACCCACATCTAACCTTTCTGTTAAATGTGACTTATTTTATTAGGAAGGTCATTACACCAAGTGTCAGGTGAATTGGAATCTAACCTTCGTTTGAGGCTGTGATCTTGGCTGAATCTGTATTCCAGCTCAAATTCCTATTGGTCAAACAAGGACGAGAGCCCTGATGGCCTCCCTAGAGCTGTTGAGGTGATCCGCTGTGTGAGGACACAGACAGAAAGGCATGCCTGCAGAGTATGCAGTGACTTAAGAAGACAGGTGGGCCAGACATACTGCATTTTAAACAGATGCTAATACTCCCTGGGAGTTAGTTAACGTGGGTAGTTTTGCGGTGTTATTAACCACTTCATAGTTGTGTCTGCACTGAAGCCCTGTGGTTTCTCTAAAGCAGCTTACACCTGAGTACTGCAAACCCCTCGCTTGCCGGTCGCACTTGTTGCTTATAGCTTAGGCTAATTTAGTTGAAGTAAATCAGGACCCTAACTTCCTCCATATTGTGGCTCATTTTCTTCCCTTATTTTAATCATTTCCCTTTTCTTTCTCCTTCATTCTCCCTTATTTATAAACATCCCTGAAAATCCTAAATGCTTTTAAGTGAAATAATATCAGATTAAAATGTTTATTTCACTGCTTAAGTGACCAAATTTCATATCACTCATTGTTGGGTACCTTGATACGCTGTAGAAATGTGAAGTGTTTATCCGTGAAATATGGTTCCAAAAATGTTAACAAGGAATCCTAACTGAAGTGAAATTAGGGCTGGAGGAACAAGTTAACAATACAAATAGTACAAAGGAATAATCAGATAAATCCAAAATGTGAGCCCTTCTACTAGGCCACTGGCCCGATTTCTTCAAAAAATCAAAGATGCTGGAGGGATTGTTATGGAAGCAAGCCAAAAATGGGGTGGGGGCATGAGGACCACTGGAATGTGGACCCGGTGTTGGGTAATGTGGGCATAATTGTTTTCTCAGCTGCGGTGAAGCTGGCGAGGGACACTCTTACCTGTATTTAGCATTGAGGTCTCTTCGTGCTTAGGACTTAGTTTGAAATGGTTCAGTAGGGAAATCTGTCTTATTAAGAGATGTAGCTAATTTGAATAATTAGATATTCGTTATATTTAGGATCATTCTTTTCCACTTTTTCTGTATATTTAGAAATTTCACAATTAAAAGTTAAGTGGTACTTCCATTTTGAGGCGGTTACTCTGCAGATTGTATTTTAAAATGCAGACTCACATGAATTCCTTTAAAGGCATTTCTTTGCCATGGCGACTTTTGGTGTCTTTTCAGCTTGCTTGTTTAATCTTTAACAATGAAAGACCGCACCCTGTGCTCCAGGGTGTGTGTGTGTGTGAGGGGGGTGCTCTTGGTAGCCCCCACCCCTTTCAGACCCGCCTTCACCTGGGGCCACGGGCCCTGCGTACCCTCCACCTGCTGGAAAACTTCCTCCCTTGCCTCATAAATAAACTAATGTGAGGACCCAGCCTCTCTGCTATAAAAGTCTTTGAAATGACAGAAAAATGAGGTTTATTGGACTGATGGTTCCTTTTTCCAAGTGAACGGGTTGGGGGAGCTGGCGGTGGTCACACGGGCGCAGTGGGAGTGGAGTTGTGGTCGGTTTGGGGGTCAGGTGGATGGTGTTCTGGTGAGCAAGCAGAACCATCAGTCTCTCGAAGGTGGACTGTGGGGGCCTCTAGGGGCCCCCGCCCTGGCCGCTGGCTCTCAGTCGCTGTGGTGCCACTTCCAGCAGTGTAAATAAGCAGGCATTTGAACTGATTGGGTAGTTTTGAAGGGGATTAATCCTAAACCTCCTGATTTCCAGCCGCAATCAGATTTAGAGCTTTATTGTCTTAAGAGCTGGGTGTTGTTTTTTTTTTTTCAAAGTTTTCTTAAAACTTAAACATTGCATGTTTTTTCCTAACTTGTTTCCGGCCTCAGGATCTCCAGGTTCATTTCCCTTTATGTTTCCTGTGCTAGGAGAGAATTCTTTCCAGCTCTGTCTGGGCATATGGGTCGAGGCGACTTGTTTCCGCTGGAGAGATTTGTTGGTGATAGAAGGGGCTGGTGAGGTGGACCTGTGGGTACAGGATCCCGTCTAGAAAACCTCAGGCACATTTTGAGATGCTCCTTTAGGACGAATAAGTCAACAGCCACACATCCTTGGCAAACGTGAACCTTCACTGAAGGTTGGCTGGAGAGGCCCTATAGTTTAACCTGGTTTTCACTAGAAAATTTTAAATTGTAAAGAGCATCTCGCTTTCCCCACAAGTATGGCTTTTCAGTAGCTCTTCAGTTTGGAATTCAGGGGGATTCTCCGCGTGGCCCCTTGTTTGGTGTGACTTTGGCTTTGGTTGTGCTGAAATCTGTTGTCTCCAGAATGGCCCTGTCCTTGAACTCTCAGACCTCAGGAAAGAGCATTTGGTGTGAACAGACGTCCCACCTTTGGAGATGCTTCTGCCTGTTTTTATCCAAACCAGTCCTCTCGGGCAGAGTTCTCGGGCTGCTGGCTCCAGACAGGTCTCCCAGACAGAGATGTCCCCTCTAAGTGGCACTGGCTGTAGGTGGGGTCTCTGTTGTCCTAGCCTCTTGTTAGGCAGGAAATGTGCTTTAATAATTGCTGTGACAGCTTGGCTTACTAATGACTGGGTTAGAATGAGCTGTAATATTCTGTTGTTTGTACTCAGACATGTTATTTTTTTCCTTTTTCTTACTTTCCCACAAATAAAACCGGCTACTGGATTTGGTGGCTCACTATGAAGCGGTACTGTTGTCCCAATCAGGGATTTGGTTTCACAAATTTTTGGAGTAGCTAATTGGAACAGATTTTTCTTCTTTTTTTCCTTAATTGTTACTTTTTATGTGATTCCTCTTTGCATGTGACTTATTCCTGAAGCTGCCCCTCAAGCATGTGATCATCTTGCATCACAATCATAGTAATACTTTAATATCATAATGGTTTGGGGGCGCTAAAGTAACTTTCTGTTTGCATTTCCACATCCAGTTAGGGGGTGTACTTTGTCCTTTTCCGTAGGATTTCCATCTGTTTCCTCTGTCATTGACCAGTGGGCTTGGGAGATGGAGAACATTACTATGTTTAATGTATGTTGCTTTGCTTTTAGTAGTTGTAAGTGCTTTTACCAAAGAATAAAGTGTTGGGTTGGAAAGGACAAAGTTTGTGTCTCAAGGAGCAAAAAAAAAAAGTGCTTCATCCTCTTCTGACCCGCAGTCTTCCCTGGGTGGGCTCTGGCTCAGCTTTAACTTCTGGTTAAATTCCCACATTTTAGGCTTTTCCTTAACATTAGTGTCTGTGTAAATCACAGAAAAGTGCACCTTTTCCTGTGTGTTTTTTCCTAGAGATAGGGCAGTGACGCCTGTCGCCCACCCCTCCCGGAAACCATGTGTTTGTGGTGTCCCCACAACGGGCAGAGGCGTTGCGAGGGCCAGGTGGTGGGTGGAGCAGATGTCTCCAGCCAGCGTCCGTGGTGCCAGCGCTGCGTGTGCAGCCTCACTGAGGGTTTTAGGAGCTGCTCGGTTGATGAGAAACCCCCCCTTCTGGCCTGTCAGCGCTGCTGCTGCTCCTCTTCAGCAGAGGACACAAAAGCCTTTTGTTTGCTTTGTGGAGAAAAATGCGAGTTTGCAGGAGGCACAGGGCGTCAGTGCCATAGTCGGGCTAAGCCTGCTCAGACCCTTCCCGTTGGAAACAGTAGTGGGGTTTGGTCATAAAGCTAAAAGGAGAAGCAGCTGGGATCTTATTTATTATGTGCTGGTTGTGTCATTTTAGATGAGAAAGGAAATCTTTGCTTTTGCTTTTGCCAAAATCTCGTGCCTGTGTTTGATACATGGCTTCTTGGAAATAACTATAATTTACTGAATCTTAAGTGGTGTTATGTGACTGGGCTTTCTTTTAATGGGAAAATTAGCTGCTTGATTATTGTAGTCTCATTTGCTCTTGTGTTCTCATTTAAACAAAAAAGTGGAGTGAGTTTCAACTCCTCTTAGCAAATATTTACTATCAGCTAGGTGCCAGTGATGTAACAGTGAAAAGTCAGCAGGGTGTGGTCCCTGCCCTACTTAGTGTGCTTACAGACATGTGAGTTTGTTCCTAAATGGAGGGGAAGGGGGGTCATGGTGGATGGAATTTTGAGAAGAAAAGTGGGGTTTTTGTGCTTCTGCATTATATTAGAAATGAACTGAGTTCTCGTGTTTGCATGTTAATAACTTAAGAAGATTGTGGCTTTGTGATGCTCATCCAGTGATGTCCTGAGATTTTGAGCCATTTGTTGGGGGTTGTATATTTGAAAAGAACATCTGAAGGAAGTAGGGGGTACTGACGACCCTAACAGATGATTGATGTCTGCGAGATGAAGTTTTCGGGCTTTTATTAATTTGTTATAAGCAAAATTGTATTTCATAAACAAATTTCCTAGGAGGATGGGCCAGCTTCAGTCACATCTCTTAGTTCCTGTGGATTTATCATATCACTTGTTGTCTTTCGATAAATCAGTTCTGTTCTTTAGAAAGCTGCTGGTAGTTGATTTCTCAGTAACAAGATGTTAACATAGTGTAGTCGGAATCCTCAAAGAAGATCTTTTAAAAATAAGTTTTAGGTCTAAATTTTGCAAAACGTTATATTTTTGTTCTAATTTTTGTAGAATAAAAATATTATACCGTAAAACCGCGTGGTAATGCAGATTTAATTTGATTAGCAGTAGCTCACCTTCCGTCTGGCCTTGTTTCTGAATTGCAGGGTGGACCTTCCCGTCCCCGGTGTTCTCCTTGCCCCGTCTCCATGGATCGGACTAAGAAGCCAGGCCTGGGCTTCTTGGAATTGCAGCTGCCGCCTTGCGTGGCGCCCAGCCACAGGACCCACAGCTGTCCCAGCGGACACTGAGGCCCGGGCAGACAGCTGCTATCAGGTGGTGCCAGATCGTGGCAGGATCCAATGTGGAGACTGCACAGCTAGCCCCTTCTCCGCCCCGGGGAGGAGGGGCTGCTACTTAAATGGAGTGAGCAGGACAGGGGCTGGAGCAGAGCAGACCTTTCACCTCCCCGTGGGCGTGATACCTGGTGGGGAGAATCTCCCAGACCACCTGGATGCGCAGTGAGATGGGGGATGGCCTGGCCGTTGTAGTGAGTCCCCTCCGCTGTGCTGTATCACTTACTCTCAGCATCCCCCCCTTTCTGGCCTATCCAGTGTGTCGCCCATCTTCTTTCCTGTCTTCCTCTGAGCTTACAGCCTGTCTCCACTGAGTGCCAGGTGTCTGCTAGAAGACAGGGGAGCATCCTCCCACCTGACATTGTCCCTAGCCCTTCTCCCCAGCTGAACATCGTTGCCACCGCTACACCTGTAACTGCTCAGAGGCTGTGCAGGTGGCGGGCGAGCAGTGGAGTTGTGCGGGGGCTCCAGTCAGTGAGACTGGGTCCTTGTTCACGTGACAGTCTGATGCCCTGTTCTGCAGGACGGATGCCTCCACTGGAGGGATTGGACACTAGAGTGAGAAGATGTCAGATTGACCCGCTTCTGTCGTTCTTAACAAGAAGCAGACCCCCTCCATGATTCACTGGAGTCCTAAGCACGAAGCGCAGTAGCTGAATGTCTTGTAACTGATGGTTTCGGAATCTGTCCTGACACTGTGGTCCGTGGCGGGGGGTCGCAGGGCTCCCTCTGGGTCCCTCAGGTCTCCCGCCTGTGGTCTGACCTGCCATCCCTGGGCTTTGTGATCGCTCCGCTAGGGTTCACAATTCTGTTGGCTAAATGTGTGCTGAATGGACATTGTCCTCATAATATTGCTGCCCTTAGCCTCTACTTGGGTGTGGCCCCTGTACAAAGAGCCCCGCAGTTTGTACTCAGCACCTCAACCACCTGAAAATCACTCAGAAACAAGTTGCTTGTTTTTTATCCCTTGAAACGGCAAATTGCCTCCCCAGGGTGTACGGTCATGTGTCACCCTTAAACAAGTAAACCCTGTATCTGAAGTTGTAGTCCACACACGTGAAAAAGCACACCCCCCAACATTTCTTCAGACTTGGTGATTTCAGTATCCACTTCAGGGAATACACCTACTAATTGAGAAGAGGCATAACTGTAGAAATACTTGTCTCTGTATGAATTTTGTTCCTTGTAGATGGTGGGTTGTTGTGACTCTCCTTCCAAAGATCTGGATGAGGTTACTTTGTCCAAGAAAGGCTGAGAAAGAAAAACTGCCGCTGAGTTTCCTCAGTTACCCCCAGTCTGGAGAGGTAGCACTGGACTGAAAAGCGGTACAAAAAGCGGAGCTTGGTGACTGAAGTCCTCCTCGGCACTCGTGTCACGGGGTGTTTCATCAGTTTCACACGCAGGGAAGGTTGCTCTTGCAGTCACGGATGAACGTTCTTGTATCCTGGCCTGTGCCGGGCTGTCCGCTCACATCCTTGGAGGTACGGGTGCCCATGAGGGGACCGCACAGCTGCACCCGGTTGGCAGCGTTCTTGGCGTTGGGTTTTCACCAAGCGAGTACATGTCCGATGAGGGTCGGGCAGTGCTCAGTAAATGCTGCACTGTATCTGGGTCTTGCAGGGCCACTGGGGGAGGAGTTAGACCCGTCCTGGCTTCATGGCGAGGTCATAAGAACAGGAAAAGTGAGGGCTGGGAGGGGGAGGGAGCGCAGACAGTGCCAACAAAGCAGAACCCCTCAGCGGATGTGTCTGTCTCTCTGCGGCGCCCCTTGAGCAAACAGGAAAGAGGCGCGTGGCCCCAGAGGTGTCCTAGGTTTTGAATCATTCCTGCTTCCCTTTAGTATTTAAATTTTATTTCAAAAATTGTCATAAAGTGAAATTGACTTTTCTCTTCTGGCAGCCCAGGCGCGCGGCACTGAGTGGATCCGTGTAACCGTGGTCAGAGCACTACACTGCCCGTCACCAGGCTCCTCTCACTGCTCCTGTGGGCTCAGTTTGGAGGGCGGCCTGGTGCCGGAGAGGCTGCGCTCTTCCCGGGCAGGCCCGTTGGTGGACAGGATGAGGGTGTGAGGCACGGGTGTGGGGTGCAGGTGTGGCGGAACATGGGCGCCTCCCTCGGGGCCCTGACGCTGGCGTGTCCCTCCCAGGCCTCCTCGCTCGTTTTCTCACACTTCAGTTTTGCGTGTTCTACTAGTGGACCCAGGTTCCCTTTCCCCCTTTGTGCCTGGAGGATGGTTGTTGGCACTCGGGCTTTCAGAACCTCCTTCATCGGTCTTACCCCTCCGGCTCCCTGCACGTTCCCCGTGTGAGCGGCTTCTGGGGGCCCTGGCCGGTACAGGTTAGGAGGGGAGGTTCCAGCCGGCCTCTGACCTTTAGGACCACTGTGGGATGTGGTGGTTTCCCTGCCCAGAGCCAGTCTACCCAGAGCCCGTCCGCTTGTGATCACACCTGCCCCCTGCCCCCGACTGTATTTCCTGTGAAGGGTTTGTATCTCACGGTTTACCCCTGGAGGGTCTGTTGACCTGGGGACTACTGTGGTGGACTTGCCGGGAAGCTTGAGGGGCTGTCACCTGCGGGACTTGCAGGATGTACACCCATCGTGGTTTGTAAAGGTTCTGTCTGCAAATCACTGAATGATTCATCACAGAAGCATCTACGGCTCTTCATTGGTCTCCTGATTACTCACTCACAGCTGTCTGCTGGGCCTGCAGTGTGCAGGTACCGGGCGAGGTACTGGGGTGTTACTTCCCCGGCCTCTAACTTAGAGCCTAATAATTAGTGATTCACCATCTAGGTGGCTTTTATTTCCCCGTTAAAACGAAAATTCTTAAAGCATGGTGAGGGAAGGGTGAGTGGGCCTTCTGTTGGCCCAGGGCAGGCCTGTTTCCACCTGCTGTGCTGGCAGGGCCTCGCTTCACCTCCAGTGTCCTGTCCGGTGGTGAATTAGCGTGGTTGCCTGGTGGAGGGGGCGGGAGGCGGGTCTGTCGGGTCGTCCCACTGGGCGGTGTTTCTGTTGGACTGACTGGTGTGGGGCATCTGGGCCTGGCTTCTCCCGTGCCGCCGGGGCCACACCTGTTGGTTTCACACGGCCGGGAGGGAACGACCACGCGTTTATTAGCTGTGTTTATCAGCGTGAGGGTGAACCTCTCGTGGCGTGTGAGCCAGGGTGGTGGTGTTTTGGGGGCCTTTTAATTTTTTATTGAGAAAGTGGGCTTTGGTGGTGCCTGCCGGAGTCTTCCTGAGGTCATTCCTCACGGGGCTGTGGTGCAGCTGCTCTTGAGTTATTTAGGGGAGACCAGAAGATATGGATGCTCAGCCCCCCTGCTTAGGGATTTTGATCTGGGTGAGGCCCAAGCATGTATAATTATAAACAAAAAACACCCAGCAGCAACAGCAAAACTCTTCTCCACTTGTCAGTGAGGGTTGCAGAAGCACTGCTGTAGCATGTGGTCGAGGACACCGGGTCCATGTAGTCTCAGCATGCACGGGTGTTCTGGGTGGTGCGGATTGGCGGGGGCGCGGAGAGCTCATGCCGGCGCAAGGGGCAACCTCTGCTCAGCTGAGCTCTAACACATTGTTTCCCTGGGGCTAGGAAACCAGCTTTAACAAATCTGTTTTTTCAAGAGAAACTAAAAATCTGGGTTTTTAGAGGTTTGCAGTGTCTTAATTTTTGGAATGTTCCCTTAAAAAAAAAGACAAAAAGCAATCATTATCTCCAAACTCCCCCCCCACCCCCCAAAACTCACTACAGGAAATGTGATATCCAATTTAGTCAGTGAATTACCGGGGAGAATCTGTTGTTAGCATCTAGAGACTGGTTCTGGCTGGAGAGCTCAAAAGAATTGCCTTAGTAAGATGCCAGGGTAATCTGGAACGGTAGACGTGCAACCTTGACAAGACGCACATGGGCTGTTTTTAATAGGGCAGTTGGAGTTTTTTGTTGTTGGAGTTTTGTGACCTCACGACCAGGTAGCCACATACAGAATGTTAATGTGCCATGATGTGCACCATAAATTTAGGGATTTATTTTTCAATCAGAAGCATTTCTCTTCTGACTGCTGTCTTCAGAGAAAGAAGGGAGTCTTCGCTTTCACTGCTGTGTTGGAAAATCACATCCAGGCTCGGCCAGTAGAGTCCTCAGACCTCAACCTTGAGGGTGAGTTTTGCTGACAAGAGGTGATGTGGGCAGGTGGTCAGTGGAGAAATCTTGAAGCTTCTTTTGGCTAGAGCCTCTGGTCCTGCCTCTGGCCGCCCTCTGTCTCTAATCTGAGCTGGAGCTTCATGGGAGGCAGTGGTCAGTTGGGACGGGCTTGGCCTGCCCAGAGAAGGGACCTGCCCTCGTGTGTGCTGGGTGGGGCTGTGTCTGTTGGTGACAAGCGGGAGCAGAGCATGCCACCAGTGTGGACCTGCCTGGATCAGGACCTCCATGTAACCTACAAGCCGGGGAGGATGCCGCCCCGGCCAAGGGAGGGTTAGTGGCCCAGGCTGAGCACCTGCGCATTCTTCTGTGTGGATTTGTTCTGCTCTCCAAGTCCTGAGGGCGAGTCACTCATCACCTCCCCGGGCTCTGCCCAAATGACAGGGTACTGGGAGGCCTCCCTGACCACCCAGTGCAGAATAGCAGCCTCCCCGTCCCTGGCACTCCCTCTCTGCCCTCTGCTAGGTTTTACCCTGGAGGTTTTCGGTAAACCATGAGCAGATTGATTGTGTATGGCTTGTGCCCCCCTCTTCGCATGAGAGCGCAGACCCCAGCTGCTTGGTACGCCGGGCGTCCCTGGTGTGTAGACCAGCACCTGCTGAATCACGGTTCCAGCCTGGGGAGTAGCTCAGAGCCATCGACATTTCATGGCGAGGTGGCCATGCTTCTGTGAAGTTAAGGGACTCATTCAAGGTCATAAATCTGTTTAGTGGCCGAGTGAGCAGTTGATCAGGATTTCTTTCTACTTTGAATGTCATGGCTTTATCTTAGGAAGGTGAAGTGTGGTGTATTTTGTGGCTCAAAGAGTTTCAATTCAGTGTTCCCTTTCTGCTTAGAGTTGGTAGAGTAATTTTAGATGCTTGTGGTGCAGGTTGGAGAGGGCGACTTCCCTCCAGCAGCCAGTCTGTTGACAGATTTGTCTCATCAAGGGGTCAGTGAAGGGAGGGTGGGTTTGGGCTGAACCAGTGGCGGAGCTCTGTGTCCCCGGAAGAAGATTGGCACTGGGCACGGCTCCTGCCACCTGAAGCTGGAGCTCATCAGGCACTGCGTGTATTTGTGAGTATTTGTGAGTGCCTGCCGCAGTTGGTGTGACCAGCACACTACGTGGGGCCACGGCTCCTGGTGCCGCAGACAGTGGCGAAGTCTTCCTGCTCCGCCTGCGTGTCACGTTCTGATCACTCAGGCCTGGTGGTGGTCTTAGGAGCTCTGCAGGGTGGGCACCAGGGAGGAGGCGTCTCACTGGGGTGGCAGCAGCACTTTGGGGTGATGACTTGACCAGCATCAGTTTCTCAGCCTGTGACCTCCGAGGCTGTGGCACGAGTGGGGTTGACTGAAGAGAGGAGGCAGGGCTAGGAGGAGGCCGAGGGAAGGGCTTCCCTACGACAGCCCGCTGGAATGATCCCTGTACCTGGAGGGCAGGCACGGGGGCAGACGGATGTGTGCGAAGGAACATGCCAACCCCGACAGACCACATGCTTCTTGCTCAGATTCTACGTCCGGACCCCGCCTGCCCACCCTCTGTTGTCACTTACTGAGTGGGATGGGAGTGAAAGAACCTTTAGCGTTTAAATCACTGTGGCCTGTAAGGAAATGTGCTGCTCTGAAGCCAGTCCCCTGAGTGTGGGTTCCATCTGCCTTCTTCGCAGCTGTGGGACCTGGGCTAGTTTCTGATCTCATGGAACCCCCCTTCCTTTCTGTAAAATAGGGCTGACTTTATTATTTGCGAGGTTGTTGTGAGCACAGCATTCTGTAGTATGATACGTTCGAGTTTTTGGACACTTGTATGTGCCAGGCACAAAAATAAATATTAAAAGACACTGAAAGAATAAACGCACAGTGGACGCCACTTTATCCTTTTATTCCTAGAGTGGCAGAGGAGGTTCATTTATTGGTAGGGAAGAGCAGGAAAGGAGGAGACAGAAAAGCAGGGAATTTCATCCCAGTTTGACTTTGTTTGTTTAGATTGTAATGTGCTCAGTGCACGGCTGCATCATGCGGCCTGGTTAGGGCAGGTGGCAGCTCACTGCAGTGACCCCGCTAGGTTTGCTTAAGCCTTGGTAAAGTTATAAAACTGCTCTTTTATTTTATTTACTTATTCACAGTCTTTCACTGTGGTTCTTATTCTGAGAAAGCTGCAGTGGGTGTGTACAACTTAAAACGAAACGGTTATTAACACCAAGGAAGACTCATCCATTTATATAATATGGTTCTTTCTAGTAAATCATGATTTTTAACAAAAGATGCATTGAGGGGAGAACTTCCTTTTTCAAATGCTGAGATAAGCTCTCTCTATTTTCCGCTTAAGCGTCTTCTAAGGCATCAGTTACTTGTTTTCATTTTGACCAAGTTGAACTGTAGGTAGACATGGTATGAGTCTGTGTGAGGATGCTTTGACTTTGCAAATTGAGTTGATGGCATGGACACATCATTTCTGGTGAGGGATACCGTCAAATGGAACCTCAAAAGGAAACTTTCTGAAAGTGAATTTTCTCTTTTACCTCCTTTTTTTTTTTTAAAGGAGGAGTAGGGGAATTGTGAATAACGAATGAAATAGCAAATGAATATTCAGTATAGACAAATTAGGAGTTGTATGTAGAACAAATCTTTTACCTCTTTAGGAAGAATGGTGGAACTAGGAATAATGAATGAAGTGACTTAACACAGGCAAATTAAGAGTTGCATACAGACTTTGAAAGCCAGAATGAAGACAGGCGCTGCACTGGGAGGCCGGGGAAGAAACAAGCCCTCTGGCTGGGCCAGTGCCGAGGACACAGCCACAGAAGTGGTCCAGGTTCCAGAACCAGATTGTACTCGTACTTAGAGATCATTCAGTGGACACAGAGCTGCGTACAGTCTGACTCTATATAAACGCTGGAAAAATACCCAGATTCAAGGGCAGTGTTATTTTAGAGTCAACTTCCTGAAGGACCAAGAAAAAGTAAGGAACGACTTGAAAACCTCAACTGAAGGTTGGGTTTGTGGTGAGTAGGAAGGACCACGGGCGGATCAGGAGTCCAGAATGGAACAGGATCCTTGGCGTCACGTAGTCTCTTGCCTTTTGATTTGTGTCTGAAACTTGTAACTTCCTGCTCTACGCCAGCGAGAAGAGCTCAGTATGCGTGCTTTAATGATGCTTAAAGTGACGTTTCAGTATTGAAATTACTCTGTGCTGTGAAGTTCCTGGGGAGAAATGTAAGAAGACCTCTGCAAGGGAGAGGGGTTAGAGATGGGAGGATGAAGCAGGGGCCCGCGGGTTTCTGTGTTTCATCTTTTGCTCTGAGTTCATGGCCAGCCATGAGAACGAACAGACTTTTTATTAAAATACTGTCTTGTATGCGATGCCTGCTGGAGTCTGGTGCTTTGTCTTGTCTGTCCTCGCAGTGGTTGTTGAGTTTAGCCCCCGTTGGCTATGTTGCTATGTGACGCTGGGTTCCCCAGCCCGTTAGCTCTGAGGCCCAGCTCCCTTCCCCCGATTCTTTCTTACCTCTTTATTTGAGAAATTCAAAAACTAGAACTCTGTGGGAAGAAAAAAAGTAGAGACAGGATTCCCTGCTTTGACATAGGGGACTGTGGTCACCCTACATGTTGCCAGGGGAAGGCTGAAGAGAGAGGAGTTCAGACTGAGAATTACAGATAAACACGGATCATGAATCTGGCAATAATTAAAATAACGAAATGTGGCATATGACTTGGTCTTAAGTGAGTAAGAAAAGATATCAGTATCCAATAGTAGCAGGTACTTGAATGGGGCTGAAGAAAAAAATTCTGGTTATATATTTTGCTTGAAAACTGTGAATGAATAAATATTTAGTATTTTGTGATAGAATGTGTATAACTAGGTTTATCTTTCTCCCTCCCCGACGGTATCTCACGCTGGAGAGAAACACCTAGCGACCAGTGGTATTTTAGAGGACTCTGTCCTGATTTTAATTAAGATGGTCTCTCAGATACTGTGACAAGTGATGCCAGTCCCTTCTGCTGGTACCACTGCACCCCCTCCACCTAGTTGTGATGCTGTCTGCCAGGACCAGGCCTGCTACCCGGGTGTTCATTTTTTGTTATAGTTAACTGGCCCTATTGCAGAGGGTCATTTTTACCCCTGTTTTACAGAGGAGGAACATGGTGTCCAGAAAAGGTTGAGGAAGGGGCCCGAGGGCACCCTCATTGCATGGTGGAGTGGGGCTTCCCTCCTGGCTCCTGACTCCTGACTCCAGTGCCCTCTCTGGGCACCGTTACACAGTATTTAAGTATTTTAATATGGGAATTAAAGGAACTCATGAAAAAATAGTGTTTTTTTAATGTTTCTCCTTTAGAATATCAATGAATTTTAATCAGAAAAATACTGATACTGTAGAAAAGTAGAGAAAGGCGAGCTCATTATTTTTAGCAGCTCAGACCATCAGCAAGTAGGAAAATATGTATTTCATGTGCAGCTCGTGCTGTGAGAGCCTGTAAATAGGGGATGTGTGTTTTGTGGGTCGTGTGTGTGTCTCCGTTGGTCAGCCTTCTTTCACCCACTGCTGACCCACGTTACCTCCTGGGAAGAGCAGTTGAATTTACGCCGTCCAAGGCACGTGTTGGACTTCAGGTCTAGCGCTGCCGGACTTGACTACCCAGCTGTTGAGTGTGGTGCCTTATCTCATAGCGGCAGAGGTAGAGAAATAACGTCATGTCTGTGTTTGCCTCTAGTAAAGATTTGGAGTAGTTTTTTCACATCATTAAAACTTCTTTTGCTATTTTTAAACTAAAATGGTTATCTGAAGTCAGTTGGGTTTTTCCAGTGAGGAGAGGAAAGGATGATTGCAAATGTGTACTAAGTGCCCGCAGGGTCTGACTCTGCACTGCTTAGATGCTTTGATAGGGAGACTTGCCAGTGCCTTTCCTTTCACTATTGATACAACAAAGAATGTGCTGAGTTTTGTCCTTCCTTATGTTTTATAGACCCTTCACTATTGGTGCTTTTTAACTGGCCAGTCTCCCTCTTACAGCATAAGTCCTCACGCTTGACACTGCTGCCCAGACACTGGCTCTCATGAGGGCTGCTGCCTCCTCAGTGCGGGGTGGGAGGGTGGGGGCCACAGTCCTTTTTAGTGCAGTGTCACCCAGCGTCTTTGAAAAGCAGCTGCCCTCTCTTCCCACCTGACCACTGCCCAGCCACTTGCGTGCATGCGCACGCGCGCACACACACACACACACACACCTTGAAGGAACCCTTCCCTAGCTCTCGTGGCCATTTCTTCCTTCATGTGCTCAGACTGTCTCCGCTTCTCTTCACAATGGGGATGTTTGCTGCAGTCACAGCTCACCTAACGGCAACTTCGCCTGCTGTCTGGCCAAACCCACCCCCTCGCCCCCACCCGTTCCAGAACACAGACAACAATGACAGAACTGGCGTGCAGAGCCCAGATGACTGGGCCCTTTCTTTGTGGAGTCAGAATATTACTGCCTGACGTAATGTTCCCTGAGGCTGTCACTTAACTGCAGGGACGGGGTAATTGATGTTCATAATGATTTCCCTGAGCCATTAAGAAAAGCATCTTTAATGTCCTCAAGATCTCAGGCTTTAAAGAGAGTTCCATCCAGATTGGTCTCTTAAAGGAAGATGTGGTGCATAAATTATTTACCTTTTGCTGCTCACTCGTGGGGGCGGGCGCTGTCTGCCTGGGCTGTTCCATTCCTGGTAGGGGTTAGAGTCTGCATGCTCTCTGCTGTTGAGGCATGGATTTCTTGAAAGGGAGAGTTGTTCTAGATCAGGAAACTCCAGCCTAAGAAAGGCCTGATTCTGTATGGAGGCCCTTAATTTTAAACTCCTCAGGGAACAGAAGCTCTGCCTTCTTACGAAATGGCGAGTCTTGACGGATTTTATAACACTTGGACGTGTTCCCATGCTTTCTCTGTCTTCTTGCTCATCCGCAGCCCTGGCCGTGGAATGGAGGGGCAGGTGGATGAGCAGGCCTCGATCATAATGAAAGTCAGTAGTTACAGGGCTGGAGATGCAAGGACCCGGGCCTGCCCGCCTCACAGTGGTATGGGCTTTGGAGGAGTGGGGCAGGAGCCCCGTGTCTCCCTGACTCCTGCTCCTTTGGAAGGAGGTGCTTAAAAGACTGAGTTCCCTCCTGAAGTGCTCTGAGCATCTCTCTCCCAAGTTAATGATGTGGTTTCTGCCTTAAATGGCTCACGGGTTGCTGTCTGGGTGACACGCCCTCTCTGTCTGGTTGCGTTCTGGAGTTTTTGCAGGCACCTCCTGGAAAAGAGTGGGGTCTGGTTTGGGGTCTGCAGGGCAAAGCTAGTTCAGCTGGTCTCCATCTTTGGGGTGGATGGACATCGAGCCTGAGGAATAGCCGTTGTTGCATAGCCCGGTGCTGGGCTCATGCCATTCATCCAGTGGTCGTGTTGGTTCCATATTTGCTCTTTAAAATAAGGGAATATAAGGGGGAATTGGAGGTGAAAATTATTTTTAAAGACTTAATTTTATTTAGAGTAGTTTTAGGTTCACACTAAAATTGAGAGGGAGCAGTACAGAGATTTCTCATGTACCCCTGTTCATCACAAAGCCACATAAATGCCCCCCTGATCCACCCCCCACCCTCAGTCAGAATGGTTCAGTTGTTTAAACTGATGGACGTGCATTGGCACATCATAGTCGCTCACCTTACATGAGGGCTCACTCTTGCTGTCGTACATTTTATGAGTTTGGACAAATATCTGGTGACATAAATCCGTCAGTATAGTGTCGTACAGAGTACTTTCACTGCCCCTCAAATCCTCTGTGGACTGTGTAGTCCGGAAAGGACACGAGGACTTGAATTTGGGCTTTTTCGTACAAGTGTGGAGAGTGATTTTTCAACATTCAAAATGCATAAAAAGCACTAGAGACTGGGTTAAAAAGCCATGGATTCTTGCACCCCACTTAGAGAATTCACATATTTGGGTCTGAATCATTAAGTCCTCCCCTTTTCCCCTGGCTGTTGCGGCCTGCACACCTGTCCCTTTTGGGATTTGGTAACGATGACTTACAGCTCAAGGGGTCGGCGTCCTGTCCTTTGATGTCCTCAGGTCTTTTGGGCAGTCCTTGCAGGTCCGGCTGCAGCCTTCACAGGAGTCTTTACCACTGGCCCCACAGTGATGTCCCCTCTAACTGCACCTTCAAAAGCACTTTGTGTCACTCAGAGGAGCTGGCTTCACACTGTCCTGTTTCCTAAGTGTTTTTGCTACAGAGTACATTGTTTCTCTGTCACCAGGTAATGCTGCTTCTTGTGAATTGCTTTATACCCCTCTAAGTCACAGGCTTCCCGAAGGCAGGTGTATGTGTGTGGGCTCCCCTCAGCAGTGTAGGATCGGTCCCAGCCACTGGTTAAATGCAGTCAGCCTTCAGTTTACTGAGGGCATTGATGAGTTTTGCTCTTAAGTAGATAGAAAGCCAGTTTCAGGCAGTTAAAAGTTTTATTTCAGATTTAACTCAGCAGGCGGGGAAGGAAGTAACTCAGTGGTAGCGCACATGCTTAGCATGCATGAGGTCCTGGGTTTGATCCCCAGTACCTCCATTTAAAAAAAACCAAACTGTTAAACTCAGCAGAAAGCAAAAGCATTCTGATTTCCAATATTTATTGGAAGGAATCTGAAATAAAGGAAGAAACAAACAAAAGCTACTTTGAGTTTCCAAGAGCCATGGGTGTGGGGCTGACTCCTGTCACGTGCCTGCCCTGGAGAACTCCTCCTTCGGGGTGTTCTGTCATTGACTTTTCTGATTTCTCGTGGGAGAGCAAAGGCCAGGGATTGGAAATAAGTTTTTATTATTGGTTACTGTATTGCCATGTTTGATTATAATCACTTAAAATACTCAAGTTGTAGAACAGTATCCTTCGCAGTCCCTCTGTAAGTTGATTAGCTAGGACATTAGTGGTCATTTCTCTCCGAAGGGCCATACCCTGGTACAGGGAACAGGTCTGTGTGTGAATCTTGAGCCGGTTGACTTCACGTGCTCAGAGCGTCAGTTTCTCCACCTATAAAATGGGGACATTCGTTCACATACTGGGTTGTGTGCGGAGTAAAAGATAATGCATACAGAATGCTTTGTTCACTAAATGTCCCAGTAGTGAGGACATCACGGTGCCCTGTTCCCTGTTCTCACAGCACGTCTTCAGGCCTAGAGTGCTTCCCTGGTGTCACCAGGGCCATGCTTGCTGGTGTTCAGGCTGTCAGCGTGCACCCCCTCCCCTTGTGGAGGGAAGAAAACACCTGTTATTCCATAGTCGTGTTTACCTGCCACACCGAGTGTCACAGACTCCAGATCCCCTGCTCTGACCTTCTGTCCATTCTCCCTCAGGCTGGATGGGGACGGCACTCTCGCTGCATGCACCTGCTCGCAGGGCCCCAGCCCTAATGAGACTGGGCGGCAGAGGTGGGGCTGGACGTTTTTGATCAAATAGCTGGTGATTTGACCCTCTCTTAGGACTGGAGCCTAAATTAAGGGCTCTAACCTTTGTTTCTTTGATTTATTGTACCCCCTCTTAAATTTCCTCTTGTGAGTGAGACCCCCAGAATTGGCTTATCGCTAGGTGTACTTATTCATCAGGTGCATTTTGATGGAGTTGTGGGGGCTCTGGGTAAAGATGATGCCACGTGACCCAGCTCCCTAGTACTTGGCGGTAGTAGAAAGTTAGGACCCTCGCCATCTTTTTCTCTAGGGATTTGAAAGCTGCCTTTGATGCTGTTTCTTCTGCCGTTAGGCTCCTTTCTGTGGCTCAGGGACAGACTTCATTAGATGCAGACAGACAGACAACCACAATGCCCTGCATTTAAAAACCATGTGGTGTGATTTTTTTCCCCTCCTTGGAGCTTGTGTCCTGAATGTAATGAATGCATATTTGCAAACTCAAGTCGGCAATTTTGACTCAGAAACATGAGGGAGAGTTGAAAACTAGGGCTTTTTCTTAGCCTGGATGTCTGCCAAGGATAGTTTGCATTTTCCTTTTAAAAAGGGAAACATGCATTTTCCTCATTTAAAGACTAAAAAGGAGTCAGGCGCCATGAAGTTTGCTCCCCTGAAGTTTGCTCCGCTGAAGTGGCAGTGCCGGCAGTGTGTGCGAGTCTGACTTCGTCAGAGGTAACCTGACTGCCCCAAGTCTCAGTACGAGGTCTTGCTTTGTCTGCTCACCCTTGGAGATCGTCGAGGGGAAGTAATTTGGGCGGTTCTTCAGGACTTCAGTGGCAGGCATTTGACCAGTTTGTGGAAACAGTGGGAGCTCATCTCTTGTATTTTACATGACTGTAAACTGTGGGGGGCGATCCCGTGGCCCTGGCAGCTTGGGTGGGTGGCTTCGCACAGTCCGATGCAGCTTCTCCGTGTGGGGGAGCAGGACTGTGACCTGCCTTGTTGCCCTCGTAGGACCTTTGGGGACCTCTTGAGGAAATAGCTGTGGGTGGTATTTGGGGGGTTCTCATCGTTGGATGTCTCCTAAGTACACTGATGTTTGCTGGGATCCTCATGAATAAAGCCAGCTGTGGTCCTGCAGTCTCTGCCTGGTGGCATTTCAGAACGCTGGGAAGCGCAGACAGCAGGACAAGAGGGTCGAGTTCACAAGTGGAAGTCGGGTATGTGTATTTAATACTGACCAGGCCATTTACTTCCGAGAGGATGACACAGTGGAAAGAACATTCCTGTGAAGACTGAGTCTCTGGTTTCTCTGTGTGCAGCCGGGAGTCTTGGTGACACGGGCTGCTGGGTTCAGGATTGGGGATGAGAGTGGTCCTGCTACCCCGTGTCGTGAAGCACCGTTGCGGGACAGATGGCACAGGACGTGTAGTCGCCAGACTTGCATGGACAATGCCTGGGCCTTTAGCCTGAGTCTAGAGCCCAGTGCGGTTGGTGGCGACTGTGTGTGACTTCTTAGGCAGCTTCCTGTTTTAAATTTAAATTTAAACCGACCAGATTCTGGAAGACCTGATATGCTGGCATTCGAGGAGACAGTGCCCTGGCATGGCTGTCTTCCAGCACGGAGATCATGACTGGCTGTTGGCTCCCATTCCGCCCCCTTCAGTGAGGGAGACTCGTGTTCTGTGTGCACCGATAGTGAATCCACGGCCCTCCGCCTTCACGCCGCCAGCCAGCTGCTGGGTCTCCAGAGCGCACCTGTGGCCTTGAGTTCAGGTGTGGACAGAGGGACAGAAGGAAGCTTCCTCTGTTATGTAAATGTCTGTGCAGGTTTTTCCATTGGCCTGTGGGTTCTCTTGATCTGGAAGGATGGGAAGGGCCAGCCTGTCAGATACTCGGGCCCCCACCTCACCGACTCGCTCCCAGCACTGCCTGCCCTCTTGAAAGGAGAGGGAGCCGGGGCAGCGCTCGGGACATTTTCTCTCATCCCTTGGTTCTGTGGGTGAGACGTCTGCTGTCGTAATTCGGAGGTAACCCCACCGCAGGGGGAGTAACAGGTGTGTGTGGCCAGACTTGAGGGTGGGCTGGGTGCCCAGGAGCTGCCCTGGGTGTCCCTTACGTGGAAAGTACCGGAGGGTTCCTCTGTCCTCTTAAGTTCTGCTCCTTCTTCTTGAATTCTAAGGAAATTATAATTTGGCTTCACAACTGTGTTGCTTGGCAGGCTCGGTTATCTGGTTGCTCGATTCTGTGCTCATAAATTCATCCTCTGTCGCCAGTGGAGGGAAACACGGTTCATCTGTTTTTTCATTACCAGGGCTGTGCTGGACCCTGTCCCCTGCACTGGTCCTTGCCCCTGTGACGAGGGCAGTGCTGTCACCCCCACACTGAGTGAGGGAGACGCCATGCGGATGAGCCTAGTTGAGGGACCGGCCCGTGCCCAGACAAGGGGGTGTCAGCCCCCTGGGTGGCCTGTGGGGACCAAGCTCAGGAGGAGCTGAGGTTTCAGAGCCCGTAACACACACGGGTGGAAACTTTAAATGAGCGAGTCTGAGGTGGACACTATCAGAAGATACCGAGTCTCGGATACACAGGTAGTAAGACTGGCAGTAAGAGCCGGAAACACGGGAGCCGTGTGATGTCAGTGTGTCGCTGCTGTCCCTACACAGAGCTGGGTTCCTTTCTGTGTGTCTGTGAGCTGGGGCTGCTCCATGTGTCAGACAGCCGTGCTGGGTGCTGGGTGGTGGCAGGCGGGACAGTGCACTCTCTCAGGGCTATGGGTCACGCAGCAGTGAATGCAGGGGCAGTGCACACTGCTCTCCGGGGCCGTGCAGGGTGCTGGACATGTGATGAGCGGGCAGGAGAGGGCGGTGGAGGTGCCTGTCCGGCCTGTTGATGCGTGGAGCCTGGGGACGGGGCAGGAGGGCGAGCTTCCCTGGACACAGCCCACTGGGGTTGCCCTCCCTGCCACGGAAGCATCACTTCTTCAGGCTGACTGACCACAGGTGTGCGTGATGCGGCCGCACGTCCGAAGACAAGGAGGGTGGCTCATAGGGGCGCGTTGTGGGGCGCAGGTGTCTGCAGGTGGGTGAGATGGGAACGAGGTTCCCGGACTGTGGGTTTTATTTGTCCCGCTTCCCTGTATCAGGCTGTTGCACAGCCCTGCAGGCGAGCTGCTGGCGTTGCTGGATTCCATCCCGCCATGACCACGCAGAGTTGAGACGTGGTTGTAATTCAGGGTCATTTTCATGCAGTTGTTTTGCCCCAGCTGTACTTCCGTACCAGCTTTCCTGAATAAATGGAGCGTTCTCAGATTTCAGGTTCTGAGGTTCCTAATGCTTTTCATCATGGGGCCGCAACAGGCGGGCTGTCAGAAACTGTGGGGCTGGTCTTTCTGTTTGACATTTGTTGCAGAAAGATGGTTTTCCACAGAGTCCTTAAGGAGATCGTGCTCACGCTATCTGGGTAGCTGGTGCCCGTCTGAGAAGGGACCAGGGGGCCAGACGAGCACTGCAGGGGGCGGACACAGAAACAGACTGTTAGTAACTAAGTCCAGAGCTCCGTATCTGGGCCAGAGGATGACGACGTCACATTTGTTAGAAATACTAGTGATAATAAAGGGATAACTTTATAACTTCTAGGTCCTAGGCCAGGCTCTCTCTGTGCCCCCCCACCCCCATCTCTTTGTGGACCCCCTTCATTCCGAGTAAGTATACACCAGTCTCCCTACATGGGGACCACAAGAAAGCGTCAAAGAGGACTCTGAGTGTAAGTCTTGTAAAATCAAGTAGTGGGTATTGGGAGTATACTAGGGAAATAGGACTGTTACCCATTCTTGACAGTGTCTACCCTTTTTTTTGGTCATTTTCTTCACATGGAGCATTGAGAAGGGAAGACCAGTCAACCTGAGGTACAGAAGGAAACACTAAGTTGTTCAGATTGAGAGGTCATGATGCATAAATTAAACCCAGAAAAGAAAGAGGGAACTGATTCTTTGTCAGAACTCACTTCCTCTGTTAATTGTTTGGTTTATGAAGTATGGTTCACAGGTCTCACAGACCAGCAGAACCGTGTTGCCCCGTTGGAGAGCATGGGGCAGTTCCACCCCTTGTGGGAGAGAGTGTAGAAGAGACGATGTGTTGCGTCCTCGCCCTCCCTCTGATGACTGTGCACAACAGCAGTGCTGATTCTCTTCCTTTTTTCTGTTTTTCAGGGTCGACATGTTAAAACAGGTCAACTGGCAGCCATCAAAGTTATGGATGTCACTGAGGTAAGGCTGGATTTAAACACTGGGAAAGGCTGGGTTAAAAACACAAATGTTTTTAAAGAAATCGTTAGATAAAAGACAGGAATCCCCCGTCCCTCCAGCCCCCAATTTAAGAGTAATCGTTCTGTTTGGAGAATCGATGTTGAACAAATTGCCCTCGTGTGGCAGTGTGGGTTCACAAGGTCCAGCAGACTAGCTGGCTTAAGTTGTTGCAGATGGTCCCCAAGTAACTAAGAATCAGTAGCATTTTCTTTCTTTCTTTCTTTTTTTTTTTAAAGCACATCTGAGTGATGTCATCCTTGGCAACATAATGGACCGTAATTGGAAACATCTCTAATGGAGGAGAGGAGACTTGAGGAGGGATCATGGGGGTCACATGAATAGGGTGGTTGAGGGGGTGGGCGGGGAACAGCTTCTCTAGGGTATTAGGCCACATTTGGGCCATTTCTTTTATTTTTAACATGGGGAAAGAAAACAGATCCAGCCAAGTTCCCAGAGGTTTGAGAGCAGAAACATCTGCTAGAATGCTGAGCAGATTGTTGGCAAAATTTAGTAGCAAAAAATAGTTCTTGACATGGTCACATGAGGATTCACTGTGCAGCATTAGATGGGAAAGAGGAGAAATTTGAAGTCTGACGAAAAGTCAGCGTGTGTGTGCCTGTGTGTGTGTGTGCAGGTACGCATTTATGCCTGCGTCCACATTTAGTTTAAAAAAATAGCCATAGGTTATGATGAACTAAATCCATCTAATTTCAAATTACTGTCATCTGAAATTTTACTTTACACTCCCAGGATTGCTTCTAATGTGCCTAATTATAAGATTTCCATCAGGTATCACAGACTCCAGAGAGAGCTAACAGTAATCTTGGGGATTTGCGGTCTCTATAAATCAAGCATAGTGTCCCCGAGCCTGGGGGCTGTCGAGGGAGAAAATGGCCACACTGATCTCGGGGTGATCTTGAGGGATCTGGGTGGGCGCCTTCTCCGCCCTCTTCTCCCTCGCTCTCCAGTAACACGCCCGTCTCCAGTATATGTGTGTTTTAAGTAAGAATTAGAAAACATCGTCTCTGGACCATGGGGCAGCCAGTGTTTGAAGACGTGATGTTTTTTGAGGCGACCACTCTGATGCCCTCTTTCGTCTGTCATGTTTTATAATGAGAAGGTGCCGTGGTCGAGCGGGCCCCAAGGTCCTTGTAACATCCGGGACGATTCTCTTGCATTCTTGTGATCCTGCCTTGTGTGCATCTCCTTCGGAAGTTGGATTCTTTCCAGTTAAATGTGAATTTTAAGATTACTTTACAGAGTGGTGGAGGGGCTGCAAATTCTGACTGTGCTGAAGTGCTCTGTGAGTGGGCTGGTCCGTGGCCCTCCCCGCCAGGCCTCCGTGCACGCTGCTGTGCAGGTTGCTGGTGGGGGCGCTGTGGCCTACGGCCTTTATCAGCACCCTTCCTGACTGGGTTAGGGGCAGACTTGTGGTACCATTTTAAACGGGATCTTTGGGAATTCTGTGAAGCATCCGCACGTCCCGAGAGTTGAGGTCTTCCCCTCACTTCAGCCTATGCTGCCCTGGCTGGCGCTGCCGGGGGATCTGAGTGAGGCTGTCGGCTCCGTGGACACCCTCTTCGTCTGAGCCCAGCTCTGACCGTAAGTCTGCGATAATACACGGTCATTGTGTAGGAAAAAGTGTAAAACAGAGGAAAGTTTAAAGGCAGGTTCGATCCTCATCCTCCACCACGTACAGTCACTGTCGCTGGGGCTCTGGTGCGTTTCCTCCCAGTCATGTCTCTGTGAGCTTGGCTGTAAAACACACACTCGTGTGTGTCGTAGACACTTCCGGTGAGTTGCATACAAAAGATGTTTCCTTGCCTGAAAAATCAGGCAATGTGGGACAAATGCGTTTTCAAGACTCCATTGTTCAGTTAAAACGAGAACGAGATGGTGAGTCTCCAGAACAGATACAAACGCACCAGCCACTTCCCACACTGGGCTCTCAGCGATGTTTCTGGTGCTGTTTTCCTACCGTGACCTCAGTGCTGTAGCTCGGGGCGCAGCCAGCGCCCCAAGCAGGTGTGATTGTGGGTGGAGGACTTGTGCAGCCGGCACCCTGCAAAACAGGCCCCTCACTCCCCGCCCCCCACCCCAAGGGCCTCTCAGCTCTTCTTACAAAGTTGGAGGCCTCGGCCTGGGCGGGACCAGGGAGCAGGAGGGCGCAGGCTGGCAGGGACCAAGCTGCACCTGATGTTCCTGGCCTCAGCGCCGGCAGGAGGGGCTGTGAGGGGGCTGTGCATGCGCTCTGACGCCCTCAGTGCCCTCTCGGGGGCAGGAGGGTAGGGCTGCTTGTTCTTGTGAAGAAGCGCGGACTCGCCCTGCCTCTCGAGCCTGTTCCTTAGGTGAGATCAAGGCTACTACTTATTCCTGAGGCTTGGGGGCCAGAAGAATGGCAGGTGTGGGAGGGATGTGTGAGGCCGCACCTCCCCCCCCCCCCCCCCGGCCATCAGTAAGCTGCTGTTCTGCCTGCTTCACGTGGCTAGGTGACCCTGGGACGCAAGCAGTCTGGGGTGCACGTTTGACCTCCGGGGACCTACAGGGTCTGGGAGGCAGGCACTTATTTGCTCGAGGTGTGCAAACATCTTTGTTTCTTCTTGGGCTTGGACTATTTTAAGAATTGATTATCTTTAGGGTTTTGAAGGGTTCTTTTTAAAGAAAGCTTGTCATTTGTCTGATTGCTTTTGTGGGAAGGGTTTAAGGACATGTTCAAACTGGCCAAGACCAGGACTTGAGGTCTATAATGTGTTGTTTTTGTTTTTGAGATAATTACAGATTTACAAGAATTTGCAGAGAAGTGTACAGGGAGGCCCCACGTATCCCCCACCCAGGTTTCCCCAGTGGTAACATCTTGCACGACTGTGGCACAGTGTTGTAGCTGAAGTCTACACAAAACTGAGCAAGCTAAGGATCTGACCTGAATCCGGGATTGATTATAGCAGGCGAGGCTGCGCTGTTCCCGTGTCTGCCCGCAGGGCTCAGGCCCAAGCAGGGCGCGGGAAACGGGCATCGGTGGAGCCCACGGAGCTCGTTCAGATTTCCACAGTGAGACGTGCGTGTGTGTGAGAGAGAGAGAGAGAGACATGAAAGATACTTGAATTGGTGTTTGAATTCTTGCTAGACCTTTCCTTTCAATCCTTGTGTGTTAATGTCAAACTTGAAGTTATTCCCAGTCATTATGGTTGAAGGACTGATAGCTTGTTTCCTGCAGTTGGGGTATCCCGTTATTTTTTTTTTAACACGCTGGAAGGTAAACAAACAAAAAAATTCTCTAAATCAGTAATTCTCAACTGGAGGTCTTTGTGTAAGATTTCTCTTTGAGAATTAAATTTTATATTTTCATCGTAATAGTTTCTCCCAAACTTTTTGTCATGAAAATGTTCATAACTATAGAGCTGTTCAGAAAATGAACACTACTCTTCCGTTAGATTCAACAACTGCAAGCACTTCATCTGTGTGTGTGGCACGTGTGTGTTGCTGTAATACCAGCATGCTTCCCTGTGAACACTGGAGCACACTTCTCTTAAGGTACAGTCTACAGAATCCTAATACCACCTGAGAGGATTGGTAATTCCAGACTTTCACCTAAGGTTGTCTGTTCCAAATGTCCTCCCTTGTGCCAAAGATGTTTTTATCACCATTTTTGCCCAGTCATAGTCCAGTGTAGGGTTGTGTATTACATTTGGTTATTTTATCTTTTAAGTCACTTTTAACCTAGATCAGACAGAACATGAAAATCCTCCTATTCTTGTCTATTTAGCAAGTAACTGCATAGAGGAAAGTGTGTAGCTTTCTCTTTTCCACGCTGAGAAGCCCTCACTTCATGCAGGGATGACAGCAGACGTATGGATGTGTGGACAGGTGACTGACCCACCTGGAGTGCACATGCCCAGGAGGCTGTAGGCACTCAAGTCTTGGATGAATTGAGCACTATGCTCTGTTTTTGGTGGGCACTTGGAGACACATGGAATAGACAGGCAGTATCTGTATCATTGTCTTGAAAATTCTACTGATACATTGTTGCAGTAGAGGGTATGCTGGAAGATATGATCATGTTTTATAGTGTTCTCATCTTCTTTGTAATCAAAAGTATTAAAAATAACCACAGATGTCATACATTAATTGTGAATAAGTAATAGTATTAGGACCTAAACTTTACACTTGAATTTTATTCCTCTAAGAAAGAAAAACTAAAGAGGTCTTTTAAACTTACCAGTGGTTAGAAACAGTGAGTACATTTCTGGCTTTTGTTTTTAGACTTGTCACTGAACTAATAAAAATGATTAATTTTTTTTCTCCATTTTCCTGTGAACGTAAATTTAAGGCTTGTAAATACTTTTCAAGGTGAATTTATGGCTTATGAGCCTCATTGAAAGTTGGCTTCGTTATTTAATAGTCTCATCCTGGCTTTTACTCCAAGACAGTATTAACCTCCTTTGTTAGACTGGAGTTAAATTAGAGTTAAATTTAAATAAAGCTTCCATTTCCTCACCTGTAAATGGAATAATACTTCCTACCTCACAGGATTTGGTCAGAATCAAGATTACATAATAGATGTAAAGTGTCTAGCACATGGTAAAAGAGGGTTCCCTGTTCCCTTCTCATTAAAGTTACTAAAATAACAGAACTCATCACTTCTGCTGAGGACGTTACCACACGCACCTGCGCCCTGAGCTGCTGTTCTGACCCCTCCAGGTGGCCCCCCCACTGAGACTTCATCCCTCCCTGGCTCCCTTGTCCCTCTGGTGTAGTCGCCCCTGCCTGGGCCTTGGCCACTGGCTTGGTCCTGCCCTGGGAGTGTGGTTTCAGTGCCTCCCTAGAGAACATTTCCCGTGTTCGTTGTTCATCACACCCACGTGCCGTTCTGTACCAGGTGACACACGCTTGGTGGGGAGCAAACTCGGCTAGGATGCTCGGAGCCTCTCCAGGCCTGTGGCAGAGCCCTGCACAGGGGAGGCGCTCAGCTTCCACCTGCTGCTTCTAATGGCAGGTCTTAAGAACTTCCACAAGTGTTTTGAGAATTGGCAAAAAGTATGTACGTGGGTTCCCTTTTACCGCATTAGACACAGCCCTTATTTTAATATGTATGCGTTTTCATATTGTTTTGTGGGTTAGTTTTAAGTATAAAAAAGGAATAGAGAAAAATCTGACCCGTTCTTACTGGAAATAAGAACGAGTACCGGGCATGTGGATCCGACGCAGTGTGTTTGGTTCACTGGGACTGGGCCTGGCAAATGCCAGCCGCGGGCTGCAGGCTTTTGTTTTTGTTTTCTAAAATGCTGTTCATGCTGCTGCACTAATTCATGCATTTAAACAATTACTAAACACTCAGCGTTCTAAATGCATACTATTCCCACACCCAGAGTGGAGTGGAGGATTAATCATGCTCCAGAAGGAGCTATTCTTGAGCTCTGTAAGATCCAGCTCGCTGTGAACGCGAGCCCGTAACTGCTGATGAGGGCTCTCTGGCAGACAGGGCTTCCGCAGTTTCTTAGTTTAATCCTGGCACTTCATGAATCAAAGCCGTTTTTCTAAGTAAAACAAATAGTTGAATTAAAAAAAAAACCCAGCAAATTTTATATATCTTAAATTGCTGTTTTTAAAAATATGGACACTGTTCTTTAATAATTCCATCGTCTGCCCCCTAGCTTGTTTTGGGGGGGTTTATAAATGCAAAATTTTGTTTTTCATCTTGACACCTCCCTTCTTGCTTCCATTCCTAGCGGAATGATTGGCAAGGATGTGTCTTGGAGGTCTTCAGGACCATCCTCAGGCTTGATGATTCACTGGCAGGACCCCTCCAGCTGCGCCCTCAGCTGTGATCTAACCGTGGAAGGACACAAAGCAGAATCCGCAAAAGGGAAGGGCACGTGGGATGAAGTCCCGGGGAATCCAGGCTCAAACTTCCAGGAGTCCTGTCCCAGTGGAGCCACATAGGGCGTGCTTAATTCCTCCAGCAGTGAACTGTCACAGCACGTGTGCAGGGCTGTTCCCCAGGGAAGCTCATCAGAGACTCAGTGCCAGGGGTTTTATTTGGAGCTGGTCACAGCAACCTATGCCTCGCACGTACCAGAAATTTCACACTCATGGCAGGAAAGTAGGTGTTCAGCAGAAACCATGTTGTTTGTTCAGTCTAGGAACAGTGAGGCCCTCTTACCAATTCTGGGAATGGCAAAAACCCTCCCAAGTCCCAGTCCCAGGTGCCAGCCGAGGGCCCGGGCCTGGGAACCGGCCTTGGCTCTGAGCTCTGTGTTCATGTGTCACCTGTCTGTTCAGCATCTAATCGGTGTCTGGGAGCTGGAGCTCACACGGCTCACTGAGTTCCTCGTCTTTGCCGTGAACCTGTCCCACCCACGGCCTTGGCCTCTCTCTGTCGTTGGAAGCTCCCGCTTTCTGCTCCGGCCACAAAGCCTTGGAGTCCTGTGGCTGCTCCCTTGCTGTCTTACTTGTCCGTTAGGAAATCTTGTTAGTGCCACTTTCAGACAGCATCAGTTTGGGATAAAATAGTCGCAGACAGTGGTGGACGGGGGGAGGGGTAGGCCATCAGTCAGTAACTGTTGAATCTGGACCCGCTGGGGGTTGGCAGCACCCACACCGAAAACATCTGGTCTGAGAATGTCGGTGTCTTCTCCTGCAAGGATGTGAATGTTATTTGGTATATAATGGAGCGATGCCAAGGGGACTTACTTGGTACAGAAGACACAGGTGATTCAAGAGCCCAAGGTGATTTTCTGTGCAGAGGTGAAGGTTTCAGTGAACTGGAAGTATCATTGTCTTACTCAATTTTTTACCTGTAAGTCACGTCCTCCAATGCTGATGGATATGAGCTGATTTTCTTCATTTTAAGTTTAAGAAATGGTCATTTTGCTAAAACAGGTAGCAGAAACGTCATTGTAAACTGTGGCCAAACAATCAAGAGTGAAGTTAGTTTGATTCAAATCTCATGAGGTCTGCTCTGTCTGGGATGCATGTCTCAACAGCTCCTGTGTGTTTTTAGAGGGAATGTTTAGGGAAGATCCCATAGTACCAGTGGGGGTTTTGTTTATATAGATGTTTAATGTGTGTATGTTACCTTAATTGTGTTTGTATGTTATGAATTTATACATACTGTCACTTATATACATAATGTTTAATCACTTATGGGGAAATCTTTCCTTTGGATTGACACTTGTTTTTATAATATTTGAAAAAGTTCAAAATACCGTTTAAAAAACACTCAGGTCTCCAGAATTTGTTATTTATTATATATCTCTAAGATGGCACGATTTTTCTTCCCTGAAGTAATTAAGAATGTCGTTGTCTTCAGTTAAAATTGACCAATGAGGATCTTAGCTCTGAACAGCAGGCTCCAGGTCAGCCCTTTGCTTCTCTCCTCCCTGAGGGCTCTGTTGCAGAGCGCCCGCTCCACCCTGGCCAGCCTGACTCCGGGCGCCACACAGACTCTCACCATGTGTTTTGCTTCACAATCACGCAGAACCTGGGGAGGCAGTGACCCCAGGGAGGGAGAGCTGCTTGTTCTGTAGGGAGTGGCGCTGTTTGTTGTATCTGGGCCCCCGCCACCCTTCCAGAGCGCTCTCCCAGCAGCCCCGGCCTGCGCTTCACTCCCGTGTGTGTGTGTGTGTGTGTGTGTGTGTGTGTGTGCGCGGGGGGGGGGGCGTGCGTGCACAGAAGGAGGAACAGTGGACCAGGGAACATGATCTCAAGTTAGGAGCTATTTTTAGACCAAAATGACTTATTACAGTTTTGTGAGCTGTGAATGTAGACCCTGCCCTGAAGTTCTATATAAAGTGATGAACGACAAAAAGGTTTGTTAATCGTTTATCTTTCTGGTGATTTAAAAAGTGGACTTTACAGCTTTCTTTTGCTTTAAATACTTGCTGTATTGCTGGTTGGGGTGATGAGGGACTCTAGGAGGTAAAAGAAGTGAGGTTAAGTTGGGATATTGAACTTACATATTCCAATTTGTGAAAGCTTTTTTTGTTTGTTTAAATTGGATAAACTTAATCCTGTATTATTGCCTTCCACTCTGAAAATTAAAGATTTACTTTCTGGAAAACACTTTTTATTCCTGTGTGCAATAAAATTCACATTTTAAACAGTCATCCTGTGTATCTTCTAAAATCACATTTAAAAGGAAAATTATGTGCTGATGCAATACAAGCAGTGCCTGCGGTCAGCAGCACTACGCCTTGCGACCAGAACATGTCTCAGGATGGAAATAACTGGAAACAAGGCTGTCGCGGGGTAAGTTAGTCCGCGTGGTGCCTGTGACGTTCTTTAAGGCTTTAAATACAGTTGATTGAACCAATCTCAGCAACGAACCATCTTATTTCTTGTTGAGTCACATATAGAGGATGGCGGGCCACCTGTCTCCTCAGTCTCTCTGGTACCTGGATTTGTGGCGTCTTCTCGCATTTCCCCAGGAGGAGCACCTGCCATGTATCTCTGGGTCCTCGTGTGAGCAGAGGTGACAGCACACGGACTTGGGGACACACGTTGCTAACCATCCTTCAGCAGCAGACCTGAGCCAACCACGCAGTCAGGAAGAAAACAGTTTGCAGCCAGTAGCCGTTTTGGTGGCTGGCCGTTGGTCTCGTTGGTGGCCGGCGCCCTCGCTTGGCCTCTCAGCTGTCACCCCAGGTGTGCCCCTGCTGCCCAGAGGGAGGGGACCCGACGGTCACTGGCCGAGTCCACCGGAGGGCACCCTTTCCAGGCTGCTACAGGAATACTTTGCGTTCAGAATTGTAGGAAATGCTCAGTTCACAGAGGAAAAGACAGTTATAGTTCGTTTTCTTCTGATCATCCTACTTGAGTACCTACTATGTGCCCGGCACCACGAGGGCATTTGCGTGCTTCACCCACGTAACTGGCACACAGTTGCAGGTTCTGTTGTCCAGGAAGCGCCAAGAGCCAGGCTGGAGGTATTTACCACTGATTCTGGCCCAACACCACAGCATTTGAAAGATAGTTTATTTACCAAAGGAAGGTTTTATTACTTTTCTCTGGGTGATCATTATTTGGTTTCTTTTTCCTTTTCACCTACTGTGGTGTATCATATGGTCATAGAAACAGGAATTAGGGTAGCTCGTGAGGTGGGGAGGTAGGGAAAGATTCAAGTAAAATCCTGAAACATACTGAAAATCTTTGCTTGGATTAACACGCCCCGAGTCAGAACTGGAAAATCACTGCACTGTGCTGACCCTGGCCGTCAGCACCCTCTTCCCCAGTCACCACCTTTCCCGAGGACAGAGTAGTTGCTTAATTCTGGCAGTTTCTATACTTTTGATTCAGGCATAAACTAAATAGCTTGCACATAGCAATTGAGGTCAAACAAAAATTGTTTTAATGATCTTGTCAAAAGCAGGGTGATTTTGCGCATTAATTTTGTTCAGTTCTCCTGTGTGTGACTTAAAGTTTTTAAAATTATGCTGATACGCTCCTAGTGGTGGGGAGGTGGGAACAGATGGTCTCTGTTTTGTGTGGGTGGTGGTGGAGGTCTTTACTCTTCCAGCCCAGTTGAGGAATTGCAACACCTGTAAATCCAAGTTGTTGCCTTCTAAACGTGCCAGGTTTTGCTTTAAATGGATCATATAAGACAGACTGAGTCTCAGATTCCTTCGCAGGCAGAAGCCCAAGCCCAAAAGGCACAGTGGTGACCACCCACAGGGACGTAGGCAGCAGGCGGTTCAGTGTTTTTATGTAATTCCATCCCTTGGGTTCATTTTGGTTGATTCCCCACCTACTTCCCAACCTCTCCCTTCCCCCCTCACCCAATGGGTATTTGTTCATGTTTCTTTGCCTGTCTGGTAATTTTTAAATGGATGCCAGACATGTGATTTTTACCTTATTGGGTAGTGGACATTTTCTGTTGTTTTTCTTTTAAGCGAAAGCAGATTTATTCAGGAAGATACACATTCCATAGGCAGACCATGGTCCGTTTCAGAAGGGAGAGTGGCCCTAGTAGATAGACACTTACTCCATAGACAGAAGGCTGGCCATCTCAGAAGGCAAGATGGCTGGCCTTTTAGGAAAATCTATCTGATCCTTTATAGATGGGTCACTTGGGATCAGATCAGCATTTAGTCTAGTTCACCCCACTGTTGTGGCAGGAGCCTCCTGAGCTCTACCCAAACTCCTGTGAATGATACGGTTTTTCCAGTCTAGCCAGTGGCAGCAGGTGCTGCTCCCTGATCCTTTGAGGGTCCCCCCGATGTCACAAGGTCGGGTGCTCTGTCCAGACTCGGCGCCCCCTCCCTGGCCTCCGTCCTGCACTCCAGCCACCATGTCCTCCCAGCCTCAGCTCAGGACCGTCTGGGCTCTGACAGGCTGTCCCCTCCCTTTGCTACATCCTGGGCTCTCAGGGTAGCGCCGGGCGGTTGTAGGGCTTTCCTCCTGTTCCCATCTGTCAGAAGACAGCTCACTGTCCTTCATCCCTGGTGTCCAGTGTCCTAAAACTTTTTTACCTGTTTTGTCTACTTTTAGTTGTTTAAGCAGGAGTAATTCTAGTCCTTGATGCTCCTTCTTGGCCAGGAGCGAAAGTTCTCTTCATCTTCTTCACTTGAAGACTTTTTCAGAGGCCAGCCTTTGTCTGCCTGGCAGCGTCAGATGTGTACGCCGGGGCTTGCGTGCACACGTGCGCACACGGTGGGTCCGGTAGGAAGTGCACGGCGGGTGGTGCTGCTCACACTGGTCCCTCCTTCAGAGCTGTGCCCTTCTGGCCATCCCTTACGAGGGCCTGCTTTTAGGGTTTTAAGTGAGACTCTTCGTGTGCGCAGGATTCTTGGCCCTGCTTGCGCTGGGGAGGCTTCGTGGAGTTTGCCACGGGCTCAGGGAAGACTGCCAATGGACGGAGGCGGGATTCTCTTCCCGACCCCCCGGGCAGGTCAGCAGGGTGAAGATGGCCTGATGGCTGATCTTGGGCTCCTTTTACCTCCCCTCTGCTCCAGGAAGAACCTAAACTCGGGCATTTCTGATCTCAAGAAGTCATGGGTCTAGATTGGTGTCACTGTAGCCAACAGGAAGGAGTGGCCGGGGAGGTCAGAGTGCTAGGCAACGCTGACCCAGTAGAGGGCAGAGTAACAGGAAGGTTCCAGTTCTTCAGGCTCCCCTCAGCGTCCCCTTACAGCTGACCGCTGGTGGGAGCAGCCGCAGCGGGGGGGTGGGCGGTGACGCTGGACAGCACGAGGGCGTGAGGACCTCAGTCCGGGGGTGAGGCAGAGGACCTGCACTGTGTGAGTTGCCAGAAAGCTCATTTTAAATTCTTAAATTACTCTTCTAAACTGTTAGGTTTTTTTTTATTCTCCTAATTAGGAAAATAATGTGTGTCAGTTGTTGAAAATTAAGTTAAGTTAAAGAAGGAAATGTCTATAATCCAGAGATAACCTTTGGTAACCTTTCTTCTTCTTCTTTCTGTGTGCTCATTAAAACACGTGTGCAGGTTCCTAAACACACTTGCACACTTGTGTTGCGAGTGGCAGAATGTTGGTGTCAAGAACATAGTGCTTTGTTATCCTCTGAGCACTTTGGATTACGGAGCTCTTTCTGGTCTCATGATACAATTACCAGCTTGATTATGGAGGGGAGGAAAAAAAATCTTCCCTTCTAGACTCTTGACCATGTAGTAGAAGAACGATACGCAAGAGAAAAACTAAACAGGAGTGTGTTAACTCGTCTGTCTCATGTGTGCACGGGCGCCTTCACAAGCAAAATGAAGGCTCGGGGAAGGCCTCTGTCTGCACCAGGCTGGACAGAGAGGGGCGGTTGTGGACAAGTGGCCAGGACATACCGGGCAGCTAGCAGAAGATGAGAGGTCTGCTTGTACAGCGTTCTCTTGGCCTCAGCTCTCTGGCTCTGGTGATAAGAATGCCTTTTCCCAGTCGGTGTGGGAAGGACGCCTTTCATGGGGGAGTTTTATCTCTCGCTTTCAGGAAGAAAGGGGAGGTCAGGGCACCCTCCTCACACCTGCTGTTTTTCAAACGCCCCTCAAAGTAATTCTCATGTCGAAGAAGGTCACGTATGCTGGTTTCCTCAGGTACAGCCAGGTGTCTTGGTGGAGAACTTGACCTTGGTCACTCCGGCCTTACCTGGTGGCTGCTTCCGACTCAGTCAGGACCCGGATTCCAGGTTGTGCTTTGGGTCCTCAGTCCAGGTGCTTGTCTGTGCCACAGGTTCCCTAACGGGGGAGGAAGATGCATGGATTCTGAAGTCAAAGACTAAAGTGAACTGTTTCAAGATAGACCACTGAGGACACCTGTACCCGTGGTATTGGGGCTTGGAACTCCGGGAGGTTCGGACAGTCTCATTGAGAGCCTAGAGAAGGCAGTGGTCCGTCTCACTTGACTTCATTGCTCGAGTAAGCTCACCACTCGTTTGCTCGATCGCGTTGTGCGCTTTGGTCGGGGGTTATCCCGGAGACGTTTTGGCCTCCTCACTCCTTGGCACGAGTCACGGAAGCACGAGTCTCCTGGGGCGGAGTGATGTTGAGGAAGACGGGGTGAGTTCTTCACTTCCCTGCGCCCCCCGCACCTCACGTCCACGCAGGTGCATGGTGCTGCTGTCAGTTTTCTTCTTTACTGTGTTCCCCTCAGATGCCAGCTGAGGGATACAGACTCACTGACACGGCGGGTTTCGTGGAAGACTTGGTGGAGGAGCTAGAGGGCCCTCTGAGGGCTTGGAGTCTAGTGAAAGTCCTGTGTGGCGGCGCCTGTCTCAGGGCATTGTCCTTAGACTGTGGAAGCCCAGAAGGTGTCCACTGACTCAGCGGTGAAACTAGAGAGCTTGTCTTTTTGTCTGAAATGTGTTCAGAGCAGTTTTTTTTCCCTCGAGTTAGCTGTCACGGGTGCCTGATTTCCATTGTAGTTACGCTAATTTTATAATTTTTCTGTTGGATCTGGTGAGATGGGCGCTGACTGGTTTCAGAGAACACGCTGTTCCTTCCCAGACCCTGTGGCCGTCATTTTGCTCAGGATCTTTCCAGCAGAGTGGTGTTCACCTCTCTTTGGTTGAATTGTCGGTGAATTTTAAGTTTGTAACTTTTCACGTGTCTGTTTGAGTCAAAGAAATTAATTTTGGTTAGTTCATTGTGCTGTGGTCTGAATAATGCTCTCAGATGTCACCAGGATGGGCCAAGTCAAGGGGGGTCTATTGTCAATTTTCTGCCAGCTCAGTCACAGAAGGAAGGGCTCGGCGGTGGTTAACTAAAACAGGTAAGCGTGTCAACTGTCTTTCTTAGTGGGCTATGTTCATTCTAGGTGTGTATTCAGTTGCACGACGTGTTGAGATCTGCCAGAGACGTCTGCGCGTCTCACTTTGTTAGTCTTCTCCCCATCCAGCCTAGACCGAGTGGGGGGTGAATTGCCCTCCTTGGGTTCAGCTGTCAGAGGAGGCTTTGTTCTGTAGGGAGGGAAGGGTTTGCTGGGAGAGAGGTGGTTATCTTGGAACATTTCTGGCCCTCTGGTCTCCTCCCAGTCTCTCTTCACAGTTACCCCCATCAGTGGAAGGAGAGAATTCAAGTAACAGGAGTCACTAAAAAATAAAACCCCCCTGAGGAGTGCACGGGGCTTGTCCTGTGACTCAGACCAGAGCTGCTTTTGGAGAGGACCACGACTCAGAGTCCTCCCTGCACCCGCTCCTCTGGCACCAGGGATGCAGCTGAAGCCCCTCCCGAGCTGTAGCCCAGCCTGAGACAAGACCTTTTCTGCGGCATTACTCCCGTGGTGGGCGTGCAAAACGCTGACTGGCATCAGCTGCACTAAATCACTGGGTGGGGTGGCGGCTGCCTCCCTGGAGATGACCCGGAGGGAGCCTTCCCTTTCTTCCCCAAGTGCCTGCTCTCCAGTGACCCTTGAGTTTTGTTTTGTTTTTGTTTCGGTCCGGACATGACTGTGGCCTCCTCAAGAGGAGGGTAGAGGACAGAGTCGTTTGGACTGAGTTCTGTGTGTGTGTGCACGTGTGTGGTGTGTGTGCATGCACACGCACATGCTCTGCCATGCACCGTCTTTCTCGTACCTGCACACACGCGTGCACTGCCAGCGTCCCAGAGTCTCCCCTGGAGACTGGAGGGCAGGGCATCAGTTACAGTGGAGTGCATGTGTCGGCGTAGGAAAGTCGGGGGTGTGGGGAACCAGTCCCCATTTCCTGTTGAAAATACATGAAATAGAGTGAATCCTAGAGATCCGGTGATAAGGTTTTGGTCAAAGATCTTTGTTCCCTCAGACACCTCTTTTCTAACCAAGGCTGTTGATCTCTTTTCCTGCACATTCCTCCTGTGTTTCTCACTTTAGTTCTGCTTTCCTCTCACTCTTGTGCCCCCTGTAAACCTTCCTTAGGAGGACTCTGTGCAGGTGGTCTGCCCTTTCCCCCGCCGCCATGTCGGTGTGCCCAGGCTGGCGTATGGGAAGAGGGCAGAGCCCGGCCCCCTGCACGCTCACGAGAGCAGCTTGCTGCGTTTTCCAGACCTGTGTCACTGCGTCTCCTCTGCTCCCTCTCATGTCACTTGCACCCTTCCTTTCTCTGTCTACTTGCCTTATTTTAATGAAGCAAGAGGCAGAGGCAGGGGATGAGCCCAGGCTCGGACAGCCTGCTGCCACTAAGCACGGCTCAGCGTCAGGGTTCCTGGACCCACCCGAATCTCGGGGGTCATGGGGAGCAGCCAGTTCCACCAAGCGCACCCCCGTCCAGGACTGCGGGCCCCCCGAGGGCCCTGCTGCCGATTTACATTCACAAAGTTTCCCTAGAAAAGAAGCAGCCTTGTCTAGTAATTAGGTGAAGTGGTATCAGCCAGGTCCCTTTTCCCTCCCGTTTTTGAGGCCCAGAGCTGCCTGAGGCCACGTGCTAGTGGAAGAGCCTCTGCTCCTCCTGGTGCTTCTCTACCTGTGGTGCTCAGGTATTCCTTGTGCGACTTGTGGTCACACGTCAGAGATCGAGTCCCCTTAAAGTGCCCGAGTCTTGGCTCGAGAGTGAAGTGTCCCTCCCTCCCTCCCTCCCTCTCTCTCCCTCTCTCTCTCTCTCTCTCTCTCTCTCTCTCTCTCTCAGTCCCTGGAGGGACTGGGAGCCTCTGATCACCTGTGGGTGGAGAAAGTAAAAATCACGCTTATCATTCAAACCACACATTTTTTTTTTCTTAAGGATGAAGAGGAAGAAATCAAACTGGAGATAAATATGCTGAAGAAATATTCTCACCATAGAAATATTGCAACGTATTACGGTGCTTTCATTAAAAAGAGCCCCCCAGGACATGATGACCAGCTGTGGGTAGGCAAATATTTCCTGAGCACTTCGGGGGATTTCCTCTTTGGTTGTATTCAAAGGGCATGAAGAGCCTTCCGGAGGGAGGGGAGAGACTAGCAAAGAAAAAGGGGTAACCTCTGCTATCTTCTTGGCCTTCTGGGTGGAAGGTGTTCTGAATGTTTATTTTGATGTTGATTTTGCATAGAAAAGAGGTACCTTTGTTTCCGGAATAAAACAGCACATTAAAAAAGTGTCACGAGACCAGAGGAGGGTGTAGCTCAAGTGGAGCGCATGCATAGCGCACCTGAGGTCCTGGGTTAAATCCCCAGTCCCTCCTTTAAAAAAATAATTAAGTAAACCTAACCCACCCTGCCCCCCGCCAAGTGTAATGAAATAACAAGGTAATTAGGAACTTGAAAATAAAAGCAATATAAGAACTTTATTTATAGAAATTAATTAGTGTGCATCTCAACTGAATATATCTTTATTATGTGGGAATGAGAAACAAATTGCAAGAAACAAACTTAATTCAGCACTGTATTAATAACATTAATGATAATAGTTATTTAAGAGCACTGAATTCCAGGGAAATTGATAGAATCTATGCACATTCCCCTTATCTCTCATTGAACACATTTACATTCATGATGATGACACTAAGATAGTGTCAGGTCTCTGGTTACCGCGTGAGCTGTGCCAGAGGTGCTGGACTTGAGGAGCAGTGAGATACTCACAGTAAATTTGTGCAAGTAAGAAAGTAAAAGGGAAACAGCTACTTTGATTCCCATTGCCCATATCCAAACATAGCTAGCATTTTAGAATAAATAGTTCAGTTCATTTTCTAAGTACTTTAAAAATAACACTTTTCGTGTTGTTTATACATTTAGGTGTTGTTCAATAATGGTTTTTAAAATTGCGTGCTGCTTAGAAATAGTATTTCCTTTCGTGCTAAACCCAAGTAATATAAAATAGTTGAGGATCACAGTGTGTGAAAAATGGAACATTTTTGACTCTGGCAGGTGAGAAAGCACGTTAGGGAGTATTTGGAGGAGGTGTCTGACGACTGAGCGTTGACCGAGAGCGGGGGGTCCGTGCACGGCTGTGCTTACGGCCAGGAGTGGTTCAGGGCCCCCCTGGGGCCGTGCTGTGCAGTGTCAGGGGCCCCGATCTCCTGGGCCCCATGTCTGTGCCCAGTAAACTGGGTGGTGAAGTGAGCTCCTGGTGATGTGGTGCCCCTACACCGGCCGAGCTCCCAGACCTTTAGGAAGGGTGGGGTGTTGGGGGTTAGACTGACCCCTGGACCCACCGGGGCTGCGCTGAGACCCGCGCTGCCCTGACCGCGGGCAGGACGCGTGAGCCGAAGCATGCCTCGTCTGCCTGCAGCTCGTCATGGAGTTCTGCGGGGCCGGGTCCATCACTGATCTCGTGAAGAACACCAAGGGTAACGCGCTCAAGGAGGACTGGATCGCCTACATCTCCAGGGAGATCCTAAGGGTGAGTGGGGTCTGCCGCGCAGCGGGGCGGGGCTCGGGTCTCCGTCTCCACCTCCCAGCCCCCGGGGTTCCTTTGCACTGGCTGCCACCACGCAGGTGCTTCTCCTCGTGACAGCCCACGGCTGGGTGTCCCAAGCTGGCTGTGATAGTTTAAGCTGCATCATGGTTTTGACGCTGGCAAGCATCTAAAGGAACTAGATTTCAAATGGTTTGCTTTTTGTATTTCCCCGAATTCATCCTGCAGTTAATAAAAAGAAAATCAGAGTGGAGGGGAGGAGAAGTAATCTCTGACTCTTGTGTTTATGGGAATCCTGCGTGTAAGCTTATAAATCAGTGTTTATGGTGCTAAATGCTGGCTTTCAGAATCAGCCTGCGGACTCTGGCATTAGCTGTTAGGATCTGCTGCAGTATTTATGAGGGAAAGTTCTAATGTTTAGTGTTATTTACAGCCAATTGGAAAGCTGGTTTACGATCTTAGAGCAAGGGTCTGAACTACTGTTTCAGCAGCTTCTCAATGAGCCCTTTCAGCAGTGGAGCCGTCCTGACGGCAAGAGAGAGCACTTTAAAATTTCGAATTTGAGAAGCACATGTGAGCTGCCAGCGGACCTCTTTCCCGTGGTTTTTCTTTCCGCTTTACCCCTAAACTACACAGTAAAGTTGCTTGGTTGGGTTTTCATTTACCCACCACATTTTAAAGATAAAGCCTCTGGAGTTGAACTGAAATCTAATTCTTAGGTTTCTTTCACTAATTAAAGAGAATTAATTTATTTTTTATTAATAGATGAACTTTATTTATAGATAAATTTTATTCCACGTTTTATGTTTAAGTTTCATGGAGGACTGCAGGTTTACAAAAAATGCCATCTGGAATTCCTAGAGACAGTTAGAATTCTTTTTATTTAGGCATTTTACAGAGCCCTTGAAAGTAGACAGTTCCCTTAAGAAAACCAGGTGTAGCGGGTGAGGTAGGAGACCCAACTTTTGCAGTCACATTCAGATTTCATTATTAAAATACCAGGACTCCTTTATGGTTACTGTGGGAGCCCTAATGTGGGAGGCTAAGTGTCCTGCCCTGCGCGGCCATGAGGACGTGCAGACACTGGGCGGATGGGTTTATTGTCTTGATGGCTCAGTCTCCTAGCAGGGCAGCTGGGGGGTGCCCGGCGGTGAGGAGCGCGGACGCTGGAGGGAGCAGGCGGGGGTCTGAGACCCGCTGCTCATCCTCTGCACATGCCCCGCAGTCAGCTTTCGGGACTCACTTCCTTCATCTGTAGAATTGGGATCCTAGCCTGTGAAGGAAGTACCATTATTATGAGCATTAAGTGAGGTCTGGTGCACATGAATCATCTAAGGTAACGCGTGGGTGCGTAACTGATTCAGTGTATTATTTACCACCATTGCTATCAGATGACAGTGCAGGAAGCCCGGCTTGTTTGAGGCCCCAGCAACCTGAATATAGTGGTAGACATCTTCTTGATATGAAGCAGATGTTTTCCACGTCTCTGGGCACATGAAACGAGTTTCCTTCGTCTGCCCTTGATCTAGAATGGGAATTTTTCCTATGAAAAGTTAAATGAACTAAACACAAGCAAAGCTTCTGGAAGAGTCAGTGTCATGTGCTAACGTGCATTTATCGCAGGCGTTACTAAGAGTTTTGGTGAAGGGAGAGCAGTCTGGTGAGGAGGTAAGCCTTGGGGAAGGAGGGTAGCTCACCTGCTTCGCACAGATGCGGTGGAGGCGGCCGATCCCTGAAGAGCCCAGGCGTCCTCTTTCCTTGGTGATGTTAGGTTCAGGTGCTGTTAAGTCAAGATCTCAGAAGGCTGAGTCCTGGGCATGTCAGCCTTGGGCATCAGTAGAACAGCCAGCTCCCTGAAAGCCTCGAGACCCAAAGGCTCACCCTCAGAGCCAGCGTGTTCCTTCCAGCCCATTTCCATGTTGGCCACCCACACGGCAGCTTCGAGTTTCACAACCAGCACTGAAGGACACTGCTGACCACTTCTTTCTTCTGCGAATGAGATGAATTGCAGGAAGATGTTTCCTAGCTTTGAGCATTGGTCTGTTTGCTCCTGGACGGGTGTTCGCTGTGTCCCGGACTTGCCATCGCTGCTGGGAAGCCAGCTGGGGCTTTGCTTATGGTGTGGAGGGTAGAGCACGCACCCTCCTCCCTCCCAGCCCCTTCCTGCAGGAAGACCGCGTCCCTCATTCAGGGTGGGCACAGCTCGGGCCCACGTGGTTGAAGGGCTGGTCAGCACTCCAGCAGCTGCTGGCCTGAAGCCGGAGGACAGGGGAATTGCTGGAAGGGAACCAGAGCGCGCACAGGCCGTGTTTGTTTGAGAAGACGCAGATACTTAACGTTTGTTGCTAAAAGATAATCCTGTAAAAGTATAAGAATGAGGTTTGTGAAAGTCAGGATGAAAAAATGAACTGAAGTAGTACAAGTAGGAATTATGAAAGAATTTGGGAAGCTGTGATTTTTCATCTCTTCTTTTGCTGTTCAGTTAGACCATGCTGAGAGGAGGGCCTGCCTTCCTAACTACAGCACGAAGATCCCATGTATTTTTAGCGCTTTGTCCCCCGGTCAGTGCTTTGTGGTAACACTACACACCCTGTGTGCCGGGAAAACAAACAGACAGCTGCCTCACAGGCAGACTAGTAAGTGATTTAAAAAAAACCCTGTGTTAGAAAAATAAGTGTTCTAAGACAGATGTTGTGTTTAATTCTTATCCTACAAAGGAGTGATGACAATAAAACCCCACAAAAAATTAAGGGAAAATCGGATAAACCCTTCTTATCTCCCTTCTTTGAGCTGAGACATTTTGGAGTTAATAGATTGCTTGGGTCTTAAGGAGGCAGGCTGTAGGTTTGGTCTCTAGCTGCAGACAGAACAGGGAAAGGAGTTGTGAGAATGATGCCTTTGTGTCTTTCTGACCATATTTGGATGCCGCCCCCATCCCCCACCCCATTGGAGGCGCACCCCCGGGCGTCGTCCAGATACAGGGTCATCAACAAGTGCTGTGTGCCCAGTAGGATTATTTCCTTGGGAAAGGGAGATATTTTATTTGAGCATAAAGCTTTTTTGTGGCAGGATTGTTTAACATGGGTGGAGGTGCGGGGGTCGATTAACAGCGGTCTGCTGCTCTTCGGTGGGTATACCAGGCAGGGTTCAAGCCTTAAAGCCCACTTGCCCATCACTTTTCCTCTGGGCTGCGTGGGTTCAGATAAACCCCCGGCCTCCCCCACAGCAGGGCAGGCTTGCAGCAGCGTGGGAAAGGAACCACCCTGCTTGCAAATAGCACAAATTACAGCTGAGACACTGCAGATGGTAATCTAAGGCGCCTTCAGGGAGCAGCCAGCAGGTGGCAGCGCTGCCCCCACGGGGCCCTGACCCACTGGATTGGGTGCCTCTGTCTGTCTCCTTGGTGTAATTGGTGATGTCTGGCTGGAAATGTCCTGAGACTGACCTGTAGGTTTCAGTATGGGTCCCAGAAACGTTTAGCCTGTGTGTGTGCTTTGCTATAAAAGGTGTTGTGTGTTCCTGGCTGTTTACTTACAGTGACAAAGTGCTGAATCCAGATCTGTCTTTCTTGTTCAGGGCCTGGCACATCTCCATATCCATCACGTGATTCACCGGGACATCAAGGGCCAGAATGTGCTGCTGACGGAGAACGCAGAGGTGAAACTTGGTATGTGACGGGCGTGTCACGTGATGCACGCACACTGGTGGCCCTCCCTGCCTGGGTGCCATTAGCTGCCAGCGCTCTCCTCGCCTACGCTCTCCACTTCTGTCTGTCTGAGTGTTGGGAACGGGGCTTATTGCTCAGCCTGCTCCAAACTCCTTCCCCTGAATGGTACACAGACATTTAAATCAGGCCTTGTATCACTGTCCTGCGTGGAGACCATTAATGACTTCCTGTTTCACTTGGAATGAAACCCCCACATCTTACCATGGCCCCTGCTGCTCTCCGGCCTCAGCCTATGAGCCTCCTTTGCCTCTCTTCCTCAGTCACTCATTTTATAACTTCCTTGGCACTTGCCTCAATCTTTCCCACATATGTTCCCGGAACACTCCTGGGGAACCCTTGCCCCAGCTCCCACGTTTCCGTCTATTTTCCTCACTCTCAGAGGTCCTCCCTGACCCTCTGTTCTGTGTTGGGTCCTACTGCTTGTCCCCTCCATAATGCTGAGCACAGTTTATAATTATATAGCTGTTTGTTTGCTTATGTTTCTGCCTTATCAGCAGTCAGTGGCTAGGATTGTCTGACCTGGAGTATTCTTACCCAGCACCCAGCATAGGGCCTTGAATGTAGTAAGTGCTCAGTAAATGTGTACATGGGGCCCACAGTGTCTTCCTGGAGATGCTCTTACAGTGGTTCTTTTCTGTGTCCTGTTTCCCTTACCTGGATCTCAGCTCGTTCCCATCGTGCGTTCATCGAAGGCATCTGTCAAATTTTTAAACAGAATGAGTGTTAAGTCCCTTTGAAATCTCAGGCATGGTCGTAGACTTGCCATCTCCCTCACTGCCTTCTTGCCTGACGCCGCATTTACTGGTCAGCTGTGGAGGGACAGTCTGCCCCTCTAAGCGAAGACAGGAGGCGCTCAGCTTGACCTCCCTGCTAATGGCCCAGCAGGCTCTGTGCTCCCTGCGCTGTCCCCGTGGTGGGACAGTCCCTCGACAGCCACTTGGTGACTGTGACCTGCACTCACCGCCTGGCCTCTGTGTCTGTCTCAGAAGCACGTGTGCCCACCTCCTGGCCAGGTAGTTTCCTGAGTGGTCCTGTGCACAGTACCCCCGGCCCTCCGGCATGCACTCCTGCGGGGTAGTGGCCTTGTGCGCGGGGTCAGCGTTGGCGGGCGTTCCATTAGAGTTGAGGCCTTCCTGCCATGTCTGCCTCTGTCCTTGAGCTTCCCTGTAGATTGCCTCGTCAGCCAGCTGGGTGGGACGTCGGAGGCCCAGCTACTTGGGGAGCGGTTTCTCAGTGTCTTGGCTTGATTGTCGTTGTTTAATTCAGCATCTCCTATGTAAGGTGCTGTTCTTTCCAGAAAACCTTCTCTGTCTGTGGTTTGTGCCGCGTATGTCACGTGGGTCTCTGGCAGCTCTCCTGACTCGGGTTTTCTGGGACGTGATCTCGTCCGCAGCAGGCTCGCTCCCTGAGAGCACTGGAGATCCGGTCCACCCGGAAGTCCGTCTGGTGGCTGCTGTCAGGAAGCTCAGGGCGGTGGCAGGCCCGGCCTCCCGGGAGCCTCTGGGCTGGACGAGCATCTTGCCCCTGGTGGGTTTGCTCTGCAGATGGTGCCCGGAGGTTGCACATCCGAGCCGGATTTCTGTCTGGTTTACTCTGAAGACCCCTGCCCTCACCTTTCTTTGCCTGTATTTTACATGTTTGTTAATTATCCTCTTCCTGCCGCAGTCGATTTTGGGGTGAGTGCTCAGCTGGACAGGACTGTCGGGAGGAGAAACACGTTCATTGGGACCCCCTACTGGATGGCTCCCGAGGTCATCGCCTGCGACGAGAACCCGGATGCCACCTACGATTACAGAGTAAGGCTCCTGCCCGGCCTCCGTGGGGCCCAACAGCCCTGAGAGTGGGCTCTGCCCCCTCCTCCCTGCCTGCCTGCCTGCCGCCCCGGGAGGACCGCATGGCCCCTGCGGCAGGTGCCCCTCTGCTGGGACAGTGTCGGGAGGCTTGCTTTGGTCCATCCTGTGTCGCCTCTGTTGTGTTACTGAGTGAGATGCTGCTTTCCAGGCGAGGGGCAGTCACTGTTGTTTGCCCTGAGTGAGTAAATGCTTCTGCCCTGTTTGCTATCCTTTTTACCTTGAAGAGTATATTATAATCAGATGTTTATTATTTTTAAAGTTTTGTCAGACTGTATAGCAGTAGCTTCGTCTCCGTGAAGCCTGAGAGCATCGTTACAGAGCTTGACGGCTTCGCTTTGGTGCACAAGTGGATTTAAACTGTTAGAGTGACCTCTAGGGACTTACATTGATAATGCACTTTTTGATCCTGATGTAAAACCCATATTTGATCATCAGACTCAGGTTGAATATGTTTTTAAAAAATTCTCTTGCCTTAAATGAGTTAGAGTTGTCGATGTACCTGTTAATGGTATTCAAAAATGAATTCATATCTTAACAGTCCCCAGTGTATTTCAGTATTTACTATAAATGCCCAGTTATGGAAACTCAATTTAAGTCTATGGAGAGGAATATTTATTTTATTTTTTTATATGTTGAAGCATTTTAAAATAGGTGATAGACTTTACAGCTTGTCACTCTTTGTTTCATCATTGTGTGTCTCCAGAATCTCAAAACGTTTTCTGACATCCAAAATATTATCATAGCTTTACTTAAGAATGATTTCTTAGTAGAGTCCATAGTTAGACCAGCTGGCTTACAGCTGGTCTGTCCAGACCAGTGTTCAGTGCAGGACGAGATGCTGGATTTGGTTGTTTGGCTGCTAGATATCTTCTAATTGAGAATATCCCGCATCCGACTCTACCCTTTGTCCCTGACTTGCTGAAGAGGCAGTGTTCCACCTTTTAGATTTATCTTACCATTTCTGAATGTTAGCTCTGCAGTCTTTGTAATGTCATTTAGCTTGTTTTCCTGTAAACTGGAAAGGCTCAGTTAGTATCCAGGAAGGCCTTAGCAAGGTGCCCTCGGAGGAGATGGGTGTGGTGTGTGACGCATCCCTCCAGGGGCGTGGACCACTGCCCCACCACTGCTGCTGCGGAGGCCAGTCACTGGGTTCAGGTCGTGAACCACCCTTCGCACTTGATAGTGTAGAAAACCCCATAACAATAAAGGGGCAACCCACGGGCCTGTCCTTACCTCTTGTGATAAAGAATATGTTACAGGTTATTTAGGAAAACCCTTAAGCTGAGCAACTTTAAGCAGTTTCTTTGTTAGTATAGCATATAAACAAAAGAAGGCTCGTGATGATGACCATCCGTTACCTGCTTTAAGAAAATCTCATTTGGGTTTTAAGAAGTTGGCTGATAAAACTTCATCTAGTGTATATTGAGCGTCTGCCCCGTGGTAGTCATGGTTCCGGAGGCGCAAAGATAAATGAAACAATGAAAGTGCCTGCCCTTGTGGATCTTGCATTTGAGTAGAAAATAAAGTTCGAGTTTTTAAATTAGTGTTTCAGGGGAATCAGAAGATTGCATGCACTTAGCTTACCACACATCCCTTCCTGCGTTTGAAGGGAGATGGAGTTTAGTGAGCTAGGGTAGGTCTTATTAATTCAGCTGCAGACCTTTTATAAAGCGTACTTTCTAGCCTTTAAACTTTTGACATCTTAATTAAGTGTGAGATATTGTCGTGAAACATAAGAATCAACAGCTGTCAGGGTTGGGAGTCTAAGCTACCTACTGCTTGTAAAGACCCGAAGGGACACTGGTGCGCAGAGCCTGCTGCGGCCGTCGGAGAAGCTGTCGCGTGGACCGCGTCTAGTTCCCCGTAGGCCGGGGTGGCTCTGGTTAACAGCCAGCTTTGTCTTCGTTGTGTCATCTGCTCATTCATTTGGAAGGTGCTCTTCCAGATGTGTATGTGCTTTTCATTTCCTGGCGAGCTTCGTCTCGGTTTATACACCCACGAGTGCATGTATGTTGTCTGTGTGGATGGCCAGCGGTGGAGAGTTCATGGCCTCACATCCTGCTTTGTTCTGCAGAGTGACCTGTGGTCTTGTGGCATCACCGCCATCGAGATGGCAGAAGGCGCTCCCCGTAAGTAGCCTCTTTTGAACCTGGTTGTGGTCTGTGACTTAAACCTGGTTTCATGGCTTCAGAAAGAACGCTTCGGGAGGAACTTCTCCTTGAAGGGCGTTTAGATGAAGGAATCCTAAGTGCAGTGGAGTTCAGGTGTAACAGCCATTCTTGGCAGGCATCGTTCCTTTTGAACATCTCCCTGAGGTCTGTAGGCTACATTATCCTTTATTTAACTTGTAATCAGACGTGTGACCTGAAATTGTTCTGACAGCAGGTAACAAGCAGTACTTTTTCTTTTTCCAGTTTAAATTGGATATTCAGTGAAGCTGGTTCTAACACAGGAACTGTCAGTATTATGTTTTGACTTTACAAATAGAGGCATAGTTTTTCACCTGTAGAGTAATTTTTTTTTTTTTTTGGATTACCTGTGAAATTTTGCTTCTGCTTTGGGTTAAATCAGTGACAGCTTCATAAAATTAATTTTTCAATAGCTTAGATTTTTCTTTTGTAATTGACTCATTTTTATTAAATTTTTTTTGGCGGGGGGAAGTAATTTATTTACTTATTTTTTTTTAGAGGGAGGGACTGGGGATTGAACCCAGGACCTTGTGTATGCTAAGCACGCGCTCTACCCCTGAGCTGTAACCTCCCCCAGAACTGATTTTTAATCAGGGGCAGGGTAGAATTGCAGAGAACACAAAGAATGCCTGACTGTCTGGTGCATAGTTGCTGCTGAATAAGTATTTGTTGAATGAATGAAGGAAGACTGCCCACAGCTAAGAACTAGTTTGCCTTGCAGAAGCGGCCGTCTGTCTTGGTCACCGTGTCCCCCGAGGACCTGAGACAGGGCAGCACTGCCCGACCCTGTGTCTCAGTTTTATTTCCCGGTGGGACTAGTCCTCTCTTTCCCTCTGGCCCCATGCCCCAGCTGCCGTGTAAGATTCCCGTGAAGGTAAACAAACACGGAAATGCCCGTTGTGACAGACTCACGGGCGCACGTGCCCCTGACACGCCTTCACTGGGCAGGTGATCACAGTACAGACAGTAAGTGCGCAGAATTGAACAGTTCCGTCTCACTTCCACGTTTCTGCTTTTCCGCGGTAACGCTAGCTGTAACAGCGAACAGAGACCGTTCCTGGAGGGCTCAGGGCTCACTGTGTTCCAGGCATCGTGTGACGATGGCCTTTAGGCAGCGTCCAATTTACTGCTCAAAGCAACCGCATGAAAATAAAATGATTTTCATTGTCGTCTTATAGATGGGGTAGGAACCTAAGCTGTTCACCCCTTTAGGGCTTTGCGCCAGCATTTAGCTCTGATTTATGAGGCCTTCCCGTGTCCCTTTGAAGCGGTATTCTTGTTGCTCTTGTCCACCTTACGTTTTGCTGTGTTTAAGCGGGGGGTTCGGGCCGTGTCGAGGCCTCATAACCAGGTGTCTGGACTGCTTGAGGTGAAGCGGGTCAGTCAGACGATGGGCAGAGCGTGTGGTGTCACGGGTGAGCCGGGAACCGGGGCGAGTCACGGGAGTGCTGCACTGACACGCGTCTCCTCTCCCCAGCTCTCTGTGACATGCATCCAATGAGGGCACTGTTTCTCATCCCCAGAAACCCTCCTCCCCGGCTGAAGTCCAAAAAATGGTAAGCTGTGTGTGCTTTCTTGTCGTTCTTGTTCTTTTCCTGTAAAAGAAAGATGTTCCTTTTTAGTTTTACTTCAAGACAAAATCCTTGCCATTCTGATTGCCCAGGAACACGAGCCGGTGCTCCAAGACGCCAGTTAAAAAGAGTATTGGTTTATTTTTTTAATGTATTTTTTTCTTGATAAATTGTCCTCGAATTATAAAATGGTAACAAGTGACTGTATGAAACACCAGAATGTGGTTCGAGAAAAAAGTTCCGTTGTAATATTTAAGCACACTTTCAGTGTCATGTATTTCTAAACATGTTTACATTAAATAGCAGAGCTGTCTCGACTTAAAGTTCCTCAGTGGAAATAGCATTGTAAAATCCACGGAGGCGTTCACTGTAATCATTGCAGGACATTGAATTCGAGGTGCCCGTTTTCGTCCCGGCAGACTGCGTCGGAGGAGTGGCCCTCTTCCCGGGCTGCCCCTTCCTCGTGCATTTGCTAAACAGGAGCTGATCCCGGCGGAGGGAGTTGGTGGTGACGCCCCTGGCGAGGGCGGGAAGACTTGCAGCAGCGTGGGGAGGTGCTGCTTTGGTCTGGTTCTAACACCTTGGAGGGAGAGGCAGTGCTTTGTTTTTTGCCTGAGAGTTTCACCCACTTGCTGCCCCCTGAGAGCTTTTCTGTTCCCTTCCTGTCGGTCCCTGTGTGCGCGTGCTCTCCTCCCTCCTTGCCTGTCCCTGCTTCCTGCGCTCGGCTGTCTGTCTGTCTTACCTGCTGTGGACTTTTTCCCTTTCTGAAACTATTCTCACTGTTCTCACCAGTTTCCAGTTAGTGTTGTCTCCTCTGAGGTTCCTGCCTCTAATTCTGAAATGGGCTCAGGACCTCCACTTCGGGCCTCCTTCTCTTCTGGACGCGGTCTTCTAGCTGTTCGTCTGCTCTGTTCCACTTGGTGGCTCACCTTCTGATGTTCTGGAGTCCTTCCTGTCCGTGGGTGTGGACATGCCCACCGTGGTTTCCCTCCTGTTTCCTTCACGCTCCTCCCTGTGCTCTGCTGAGCACCGCTCTCCATCCTTCCCCACCTTTGTCTGCTGGCAGGATTCTCCCCCTCCTTTATCCTGTCTTTGACCACATTCAGCTCCAGGTAAATGAGGTGGTCTGGTTCTGCCAGTTCTCGGAGAGGTTCTTTAAGGCTTTACAGTTGCAATGGTTTTAGCCCCAGCTGGTCTCCTGTATTAAAACGTGGTAAATGGTGGGCTTCCCTGGGTGGCCGGCCCTGGAAACCAGACGTGGGCTGGGTAGTGGGTATCGCCAGGGAGTCCGCGCAGGGCTGGGGGGCGCTTTATTAAACAGCACTCACTTTCCCCTTTCTCTCTCTGTTGGATTTTATTATGCTCCACCTTCAGGGTATTTTGCAACTTATACATCTAGTCCGTTGGCCCACTCTGATGATTCTGTCCATTACTGCAGTTTTGGATTCGCTGTGTGTACGGTACACGAAGCAGGGAGACGGACACGATGACAGTAGACTCTTCCCGTCTTCTTCCACCAAACTGGCTCTGATTCCGCTGGATTAGTGCATCCTCACCAGTTTACGTCATTGCCTGGTTTTACCTAAGCATCCTAAAGGGTTGGGAGGGTTACAGTCACAGAGTCCTGTCCTGTTCACCCGATGTAGTTTCTACCACTGTTTTTGGAGAAGGGGCTTTTGAAAGATGATCAGTGAACTCTCTTCCAGCAGAATATGGTTGTTGATTTTAAAGACTATATAGATGGCACACGAGAAGCCATCTGGAGTTTTTTAAACTCAGGGCTCCAACCTTAGTTTCTGGTTTGTTCGGTCTGAGGAGTGACTTGGGCATTTATAGTTTTAATAAACTCCCAAATCACCCTGTGGGCAGTGGGGCTTGGGGGTCTCTGTGTTAGAGCATTCTGCCACAACTGTGTGGAATCTTCCACGTTCCTCTTTAACCACAGAGTAAGTAGCAGCCTGTGTGAGTGGCTGTGTGGGCCCTTTTCTGAGCTGACCTGAACCTCTTTTTGTATCTGTCTGCTTTTCACACTCACATCAGGAAACGATTCATCATTCCCTAGTGCTCCGCTGCCTCATCTGTGATGTCCCTGTCACTCCGGGGTGATGGCTTCTCTCCCCCGTCTTGGAACGTCTCGCGCCCTCCTTTTCCTTGATGTCTCGCCCCATCCACTGTCACTGTGGTTCCTTTTCCTTCCTCTCTTAAGTGTGACTGCACATCCGCTGTTGTGTGTTTGTGCATTTCCTCCCTTTATCTTCTGTGTGCTGTCTCTTACAGAGCCGAGTGTACAGGTTAGTCGTTGATGCATAAATGTCTGTTGAATAGAACAGAAATAGTAAGTTTGAATAAAATAGAAGACAATAGAAGTGATTCCTCAGAGCAGTGAGATAATTGGAAAGAACTGAGCTAATTTTCTCAATCACATTTTTAAAGACCAAATAACTCATTCATTCAACAAAAATTTATTCCACACCTAACTACTGTAGTCTGCCTGCTCAGAGCTTGGCATTGCCGACAAGCTGAAAAGTAGGAACCAGGCCTGACCTGTACTGTTCAGTCCGGGGGGAGATAGACACATGAGCGTGAAACGTGCAGGGTGTTTCAGGCAGGCAGCCCCAGGGGGAAGGCTCCCAGAGAGAAGATGCCTGAGCTGAGTCTCAGGAGATCGGGTGAGGGACGGTGTCGTGGCCAAGGCTAGTGAGGGGTCATCATGAGCCAGAGATGGGGAAACAGGGGAGTCAGGGGGCTGCAGGGTCAGTGTGACAGTAGAGCCATCGCCCCCCACACTGTCGTTTCTACCTCTGCGTTCAGCAGAGAAAACTGATACAGGAACTGGTTCCAAGCTGATGGAAACGTCATGTTGCAGGTTCAGGCCCCGTGTTTGGTCGCTGCCTCGGCTCCCTTTCTTACCTACGTGTGCCCTCGTCGTCTAGGTCCAGACGTCTATCCTCTGTCCCCTTCCTAGTAGCAAAACCCCTCTCTGCTCCCTTGACGCCCCTCCCGTGACGTCAGCTGCCTCTGTGGCCCCCGGTGTGCGTGCAGCTCCTCAGCCGTGTTTCAGGGCCACTCCTGGCCGCGGTCCTGCTTCTGTTCCTGTTTCATTCCTGTGCTTTTGCGGAGTGTCGTTCACAGTGGATTCTGAAGCCCTTCTTTGTTTTCAAGCTTGTGAGTCATTGACATTTTGGAGCTTTGCTCTTGGTGGTAGAAGTTTGATGGTCTTTTCTACTTCCTCTTCTAGGTCAAAGAAGTTTTTTAGTTTTATAGAAGGGTGTCTGGTGAAGAATTACCTGCAGCGGCCCTCCACTGAGCAGCTTTTGAAACATCCTTTCATAAGGGACCAGCCGAATGAAAGGCAAGTTAGAATCCAGCTTAAGGACCACATAGACCGGACCAGAAAGAAGAGGGGAGAGAAAGGTATTAAACCGGTTTTTATTTACATCTTAAAACATGAAAGATTTTTTTGCGTTCTTGCCGGCCAGCATGCATTACTCCTTCCCACCTGTCAGTGTGGGCTCACCTGGCCGGGGCCTGAGCCGTCAGTCTCTGCTCTGCGTGCAGGGGTGGGCCGAGGGGCCAGCCGGGCTCCAGCCGAGGTGACCGGAGCTGCGTGGCATGCCGCCGGCCCCACGGCCAGGCAGCTGGCGGCTGCTCTCTGGCTCCTCGTCAGGAGTGGTCTGTTCTGCTGCGCCTTTTACTTCACTGTGGACCTCGCGTTCTGTGCACGTCACACAGGGCCTCGTGCGCCAGCCGTGAGCATCACCATGGTGTGTTCACCCCCCTTCCTCTCCCGCTCAGAGCCCCAGGGTGCTCAGCTTCGCACGGCCCCGTGATGTGGGGGGCCTGGGCCCCACGTGCAGCCCAGCGGCTTTCTCTTCTTCCCCTGCAGCACAAGTGTGTGCTTGTGCCCTTTGCTTAAGGCTCCAAGTGCTCTGTGCTGACGTGTTCTGTGGGTTCAGCGGCGCCTCCTGCCCAGTGAGGTGCCGGCCCAGCTTCACCACCATCTTCCCTGAGCCTCTTCTTGGAGCCCCGGGCTCACATTGACCTTCTTGTCCCATGAATTCTCACCGTGACTTTACAGAACAACATTGGAGAACTGGTGTCCCACTAATGAACTTTATTGGACAGTGAAATTTCAAGGCCAAAGAAGAAACTAAAAAGAACAAGTTCAAGGAGTAAATAGTTGGTCGGAGGCATCCTTGGAGGCCTGTGCTGAGCTTTTTCCCAGAGTCGTTTCCGACCTGACACAAGTGCGGTACTCAGAGTTAACTCATCACTGATGGTCATCAGAACTTCTTTGCTCTCTGATACATTTGACCATGAAAGTAATTAAGCTTCATACACTAAGCTATGCACTTGTAATAAAGTGAACTAAAGTTTGAGAACGAAAGAAAGCTTTTTTTGGGAAAAGGTTATTTGCATATTGGATCACTTTCCCACTGCTTTTTAAATAATAGCAGACAGTCCTGGAGTGCTGACTCCGATCGGGCTCATGGCACCTCGCGTATCCCCATCACCCATGACCCCCGCAGGTGTGGGCAGGGGAGCCCTCCACCTTCCTTCCCTGTCTTCAGGTCATGGTGACAGAAGAGCCTCTTTGCCTTCGTTCACCTTCCCCATACCTCTCGCCAATCGCTGAGTTCATAGTACAGAAGTTTAAGTATGTGAGTACCTATTTAAAGGATTCCCGGGATTATTTAGGTTGGAATTTCCCTGGGAAGCTAGCCTATTTTTGAGTTCTTTAAAATCACATAGTTTTGATTTCCTAGCATAGGAAAGAACTGATGTCAGGCGTAAAGACATAAATACACGTAACAGATATTGCCAGCTGTGTACAGTATAGACTGAGCCATCTTTTAAGTTCTCAGGCCCGTTTTTCTTACCAGGAAGCCGATTTTCCTTAGGCATCTCTGAAGACGTACATATCTCTGGAAGAAGTTAGAGATGTGTGCTTTGTTTATGAATTGATAAGTCCCTTCAGCCTGTTCGGCCCTGATTGCTCCCTGGAGTGAAAGGGCTCGCTGTGAGTCAGGTACTCGCGCTGAGGGCAGGGCCCAGTGAAGCGGGCTGCTGCTCCTGGGGAGACGTCGTAAAACCTGTTGAAGCGCAAGTACGGTGTTCACGCTGAAGCTTTGCTTGGTTCTGGTCTAAGAGCGGCTTTTGGCTCCTGCTTTAGCTGTGCTGTTTAATCGGGTTTTCCCCGGTTCCTTCTTTATGATTTGTGGAAATGTGGAGCTAGGTTTTCCTGCCCTGAGTACCTACCCAGGGCTTCACCCTGTCTCAGCCCAGAGACTTTTGTCTCTGCTGTCCTCTAAGGCGAGCCCTGAGAGCTGAAAATAACCGAATACATTCTGTCATTGCCTTAGCACGGGCCGTTACATCTCTCTCTTGAGTGCGGGCGCCAGAGTGGACTGTTGGCTGCGCCGCTGGGCCGCTGTCCTCGTGTGTCCGGGGCCCTGCGGCCCCTCGCCTTTGCCCCGCCAGGGCCCGTCCGGAGCACAGCGGAGTCCGCTCTCCTGGGGGGAGTGAGGCTGGCCCAGGGCGTGCCCGCCGCCACGGCGGGAACCTGGTGGCACGCTCTCCTCCCCCCAAGTCCTCTGCACGCGTTGTATTTTCTAGAAGGGTATCTGGTTTATTGTCAGCGGCTGTGCCCTCGGGGATGCTCCTGTCTGTGCAGGAGTTGGTTTGTGCCCCAGTTGTCTTGTCGTCTTGTTCACAGATGAGACTGAGTACGAGTACAGCGGGAGTGAGGAGGAGGAGGAGGAGGTGCCGGAGCAGGAGGGGGAGCCCAGGTAAGGCCGCTGCCACCACCCGCACCCTGCTTCCCAGAGAGACTGTCGCATGGTGATGCCCGTGGAGAATGAAGGAGCCATAAATGGCTTTGAAAGTGTCTTAGTATCTTAGTATCTCCCGTTCTTCTACTCTTTGAAAGATCCCTGTAAACACTTTCTTTCTTGAGCCTCTGCCCCAGTGGCTCTGTACCGAGACTGCACTGCCTCCTCTCCCCCAGGCATTTGGAAACACTCAGGCTGTGTCTAGCCCCGGGGAAGGGGGCTTGCCCCTGGCATTGCCCCAGGAAGTGTCTGGTGGCACGTGAACAGTCCTGCACGCACAGCTGTCCTGCTCCCAGGCCAGCAGGGCCTCGGCTGGCACCGCCTCAGTCCTTCCCCAGACACATTTGTCTCTGGGCTTGTCTGGCTCCCCCTTCAGTGCAGCTCTAGCATCTCATGTCCTCTGTTGGGGTGCATTCTGTCCTGACTTATTTTATAGTCCATGTTCTGGTCATCGCTGGCTCCCCAAGGCCCAGTTGGATAGCACGAACCTCACAGTGACTCATTAATCAGGGAAGAGAGGATCTAACACTTAATGACGGTCTTGCACGCAACGGACCCACTGGACAGGGGAAGAATGAGGGGGACCCTGTGCAGGGAGTTTGGAGAAAGTGTATCAAGAGTGAAGAGAGTTTATCGAAAAAAAACTATTCTCTTCTTACGTACAGGATTTGAGCCCACCTGGGGCTAAAGGTTTTAGCGTAGTTTGAGCTGACTTCATGAGTGGTGTTGTTGTTTGGGGTTAGGAGTGTGATGTAATGGAAGAGGCAACTTGGGGAGACTTATTTGCTGCGTTCTGGGTGTTTGGGGAGCGGAGAAGCAGCTTTCTGCTCAGGGCGATGCTGATTAATTTATCTGTATGGCAACTCATACCTGGGACCCAGTTGGGCTCAGCCGCTGACCCTGGAAAGGAGAGTGGGAGGGAAAACGTGACAGGATGTGGGGGACCAGACGAAGACGATGAGGGGCAGGTTCCTCCGATACTGGTGCCGGCCGACCTGGAACTCGCTGCTGCTTTTACTGATGGGAGGTCAGGTGGTCGGAGAGGGACCGATGACGTGCAGAAGGAGGCGACCTCAGCTCTTCCCCGTCCACAGTGTGAGCTGATGTGAGAATCCTCAGTAGCGATGTCTTGTCAAACATCCGGGACAGGGTTGAGGTATTTATGAAACAGATAAGACAAGATGTGATGCTGTTGAATTGTCGAGACGGTCATTCCCGTGGATTTATAGGGGGAGCTCGTCAGGAGGGTGACAGTAGGAAAGGGGGCACCGGCCCCGCACCCCTGACAGCCCCATCCCCCTGCAGCTCCATCGTCAACGTGCCCGGCGAGTCCACGCTCCGTCGGGACTTCCTGCGGCTGCAGCAGGAGAACAAGGAGCGCTCGGAGGCCCTGCGGAGGCAGCAGCTCCTGCAGGAGCAGCAGCTCCGGGAGCAGGAGGAGTACAAGCGGCAGCTGCTGGCCGAGAGGCAGAAGCGCATCGAGCAGCAGAAGGAGCAGAGGCGGCGGCTGGAGGAGGTAGCGGGGGCGTCTGGGTGGGTCCTTGCTCTCTCTCCGCACGGGGGGCCGGACACCCAAAGGCCGACTTCTGTGGGCTCCCGAGGCTCAGTTGTCCAGGTCACTCCCTGAGGGACGCCTGCGCCCCAGCACCGACAGGGCTTCACAGTCCAGGAGGCCTTGGGAGCATCTTCCTTGCTTGTGAAAATGCCCCGGACCAGCCCCTCAGTGGCTCCCATCGCTGGTGGGGGCCTGGAGGCTGCGGCCCCCCGCCCGGCGGAGGCCCTGCCCGCAGGGGTCGGAAGTGACCGGCCCAGGCCTGGCCTCCTTCCCTTCCGGTCTCGGCCTCTGCGCCCAAGTGTGTGTGTCCGTATTTTTCTGGAACTTCAGACTTTTTCACAGGAAAACCATTTTTCTTCAGATAACTTTAGGTACATGCAAGAGGAAGGGTTGAAGAAAAGAATGACGTTGGGTGTAATACAGATGCTGCTCTGTGGTCTGGTTATTAATGTGGGATTAGTTATCTGTGTGGGGGCAGCACAGTTTGTAACACTAAAGACGTTGGTAGCGTGGTTACCCACAGCTTTTTCGTTTTTAATTCACAGCGACATTATTTCCCTGTAGTTCACTTGGGGCTCAAAAGTTTTCTTTTGATTTTCTTTTCTTGACTGCCTTTTACTGTGTGTTTCACAGCTCCAGGTTTCTCACTCGTAATAGTTTGTTTCTATTTAATTCATGCATCTTACTGTTTCGCCTTTGTCTTTAATGCCAGAAAAATACCCCGAACAACAGCAAAGGCAGGTGTGTTACTGGTACAGTGCTTTTCCCCAGGCTACTTAAGGGCACCTTTTGTGGGGAGAGTCTTTGTTTTTGTGTGTTTACACTCTGAATTCTGACAGCTTCACCCCTTGCCCCTAGTTTAGGAAACTGTGTCTGTCCGTCCAGCAAGGAGACTGGAAGTGCCCGGCGGTGCTGCTGGCGGAGAGCGTAGGGCACAGCCTGCCCCGAGGAAGGGCAGCGCTGCTGTGTGTATAACCCTCTTTGCAGTTTATTTACAAACTCTTCTGTAATATTTTAAGGGCTGTTTTCAGTGATCTTCAAACACAGCAGAATCCCCGAATGGTTCCAGGGTTTGTCAGTCTGTCCGTGGACCACTTGGACTTAGTACATGAGGCTGCTTGAGTTTTGAGGCTTCGGCTGTTTCTAGTTGCCTTTTCCCCCCGTTAGTTTGTTTTTTTCACCTTCTTTTTCCCCTGGTTGCTGCTTTATGTGGTATTTCCCACCATCCTGTCTAACCCTGGGCTGTACTTTCCTTAGTCTCCTGATGCAGTTAGTTTGGTGACTTACAACTCGAAGGGCCGGGTCAGCTGGAGCTTTGTAATGTAGGTCCTGGAAGCTGTTCGCAGGCCAAGTGACCGTGGGGCATGTGTCCATCATCCAGGCTCTGGACACAGGCAGGCAGCGGGGGGAGGCGGTGAGGATTCCAGAGTTAGGCCAGTGATGGCTCAAGGAAAGGAACTGAGGTTAAAGCCATTTGTCCTGTCAGCTCAGGACAGGCGAGAATCAGGATCATCAACTAAGTGAGATCTTGGCACTTGACTCTTTTCAGTCAGCCCTTTAATTCCAGCTTCTCAATAAAAGTTCAGACTCACAGTCACCTTTTTACCTCCTAATCAGTGAGGATGGAGCCAGGTCCTGAAATGGTGTTGCATGAACAGAGCCCACAGGCCTGGATTCTTGGTGACCCAGTGCCTTTTACTGGGCCTGGTTATTAAACATTGCCTGCATCCTAGGTCCCAGGAGGTAATTTGGGAATATCTGAGCCATGAATGATTTGTCACCCTTTACTGGCACTAAAGTTTTGGGGAATAGGGATTCCTTTTGTTATTCACAAAGATAAGAGTGGTCAGCTGCGCTCACGGGGTAAGTGGCGCTTCCACCCGAAGGGCTGTGACAACTTTCTGTCAGTGGTGGGCGAGGACAGGTCCCTGAGCCGAGGCTGCGGGAAGCCGGGCAGGCGCTCCTTCCTCGGAAAGTGCCGCACAGTCAGGACCGTCTCTGCGCCCCACTCCTGGTTCAGAGCCTCTGCCGGTGAGGGTGAGTGCCCTGTGCCTCGCGGGCCCTTCGCCTGGGACAGGTCGCCTGCGCACGGATGCCCTCCCCTCTTCCTTGGTGCTCCTTGGAACTGGCAGCTGCTGGGATCTCTCTCCTTTGTTCCCTCTGCTTCCTCTTCCTGGATGCCTGTGAACTGGGGGAAGTCCTTGCAGAAACTGTTGGGTCTATCTCCCGGTTTTGCTGAGGATGGCGCTTCTGTTTTCCGCTTCCCGTGTCGCCCATGGACGGTCCTGGGAGGAAAGGGGGGATAGCAGGGGCCTCACAGCCGGGTTCACCCCAGCGGTTTCATCTTCCCTCCCACGCTCCTCAGGTGTGCGGCGGGGCTCCCGGTGCTCCCCTGCCGGACACGCCCAGTGCTTTCTCAGCCTGCTCTAACCCAGACTCAGGACCTCATGGGGCAGTGCCTTCCCTCCGCCAGAAGTTGTCCTTCGGCTCACACAGTGCTTCTCCTCTAGCTAGGATATCCTCACCCCGGCCAGCTTTTTCTCCCAGTCTATTCTTACTCCGTTCTTTTTGAAGCAAGAATGAAGATTGTTCAATCAGATTGTCGTTTTAGCTGAATGGTTTTGTGCTCTTTTTCCATTGAATCTTGCCTTGGCACCTACTAACTGCCCCTCCCACGCCTCGTGACATCCAGTGATGTGGTCAGCGCCTTCTCATTCTTTGTCTAAGTTTGATAGAAACATGACACAAGACGTCCTAGAGGGAAGACCCATCCGTTTCTAAGTTAAGATCACTACGGTGGCTGCTGTACTTCGGACATGGATTTGAACCTGCTGCATATCTAAGATTCCTGTCTCCCAATCTGTACTTCGTTTTGGCCTCACGGAGACTGTCAGGTTATTGGTTAAAGCAAGCAAGAGACATTTGTCTATGGTTTGGCTTGCTACTTTATTTAAAAAAAAAAGAACATTTCTTAAGGAAGATTTGTTTTTAGCAAACGTCCGGTGCCGTTACAACAACAGTGCATTAAAAATCACTGTGTGAATGACCTTTTAGTTACACATAGGAGACGACGTCTGACTTTGCATTGAGGTTCTCTTCTTCAAAAGAAAAAAGGGAAAACTCCAGTTCCCTGTCTGTCCCCGTCTTACCCGTCGTA